>NC_047651.1:18083507-18397613 GCF_902201215.1 Prunus dulcis | reverse complement strand
AACCATAAAACCTTTTATAAACTTAATTTTTTAAATTTTATAATTTAGTTTTAAGGGTTTAGGATATTAATTTTTAACGACGGTGTTTGGGTCGTGGAATACATATTTTTCGTCGTTCATTAGAATATCCGACATGGTTTCTACTTTAAACGACATCATTTTAATATGTTAGTCGTCTATTACAATTTACAACGCCTTCGATTTATTAACACCGGCGTGGTTTGTTGTTGTGATAAGAATATTTTATTATTTTTAAATCAAAATATTCAAAATAAATTTAAAATAAATCAGAAAAATGAAAAGTCAACTCCTATGAAGTCATTGATATATTTTCTTCCACATAAACCTTGAAAAAATTCATTTTTGAATAACAAAAATTTAAAATGACCATCCAAAACCAAATTGTTTTGATGAGACATAAAAACACTTCTAGTTTTATGGTTTAGGGTTTAGAGTATATGGTTTAGAGATTAGGGTTGTTATTTATTGGGGTTTATTTTTAAAGTAAAATTTTTGGGTAGTCTAGGGTATATGTTTGGCTGTAAAACCATAAAACCTTTTATAAACTTAATTTTTTAAATTGTATAATTTAGTTTTGTGGGTTTAGGGTATTAATTTTTAACGGCGATGGTTGGGTCGTGGAATACGTATTTTACGTCGTGAAGTAAAATATACGACATGGTTTGGGCTTTAAGCGACGTCATTTTAGTATGTAAGTCGGTTTATATAATTTACAACGTCATTAATTTCTTAACCCCGACGTGGTTTTTCAGTCGTCGTTATATAAAAATATTCAAAATAAATTTAAAATTAATCCGAAAAATGAAGCTTCAAAATGATTGGCCTTACGTTCTTAATCCGAAAAATGAAGTTTCCGTCGTGGAATATTAAATTTACGTCGGTCCTTGTAGAACTTTCGCCTTGGTTTTTCTTTCGACGTTTTAAAAAACGCGCGCTCTAAAAATTTTCGCGCGACCTAAATTTTTTAGATTTGGCTCTTATTCTTATACTTCGAACCCTGAAAACTAAAATTTTCAGATTTCGCGCGACATAACATTTCGCTCTCTCTCTTCTGCTCTAATTAAAAGTTGCACTCTCCAGGCTCCGTCGAATCTGTGAGCTCGTCCAACCTGTAAGTAAAAACCCTAACTTCCCCTTGTAAATTCATTGAATGATATTAGGTTGTATGCTTTGCGATCAGTTAATAATGTGCTTATAGGTATGGGTTCATGGATTTTCTGTTTAATGGGTTCATGGATTACATTATCTGTTATGTTGAATTTGGAATGGATTTAATTTTGTGGGATCTTTTAATCACCCTATGTTATGTTAAATTGGGAATGGATTTATTGTTTTCATGCTTGGTTTCATGTATATGTTGGTTTCTTGCTTGGTTTCATGTATATGTTGGTTTCTTGCTTGGTTTCATGCATATGTTGGTTTCTTGCTTGGTTTCATATATATGTTGTGTTCTTAATGGGTTTTGTGTTCTTGAAAATAAACTGAGACACGAAGAATTTTTAGGCATACGACGACGATTACACGACGGTTTTTTTAAACTACCGTCGTTGTATTACTTATACACGACGGTTTTTCATAAACCGTCGTTTGTATTACTTATAATAGACAACGTCTGTTGAAAATCCGTCGTCTATATATGCCAAATACGTCTGTTTTTGTTTAAAACCGTCGTCTCTGTTGTGTATTACTTGCTATTAAATCTTTGTATAATCTGCTATAGTGATGGTCATTGCCTGTATTTTCACTTTATTATAGATAATAGGTTATAGTGTGGGAGATGGATAAGTCATGGATGCACTCGGATAGAAGATCGAAGGCATATGAATTTGGGGTGGAAGCATTTTTGAAATTTGCTGTAGAAAATCTTCTAACTACAACACATATCCGTTGTCCATGTGTTAAATGTGTTAATTTGAAGTTGTTTGGGGTTTGAATTATAAGGGATCACTTATACTTTAATGGAATTGACCAAAGCTATAAGAATTGGACATTTCACGGAGAACCTTGGGAAGCAACTACTAATGCTAGTAGAAATGTTGAAGAAGATGATGGCCATAGTAGGTAGAGTTTTGTACTCAGCATTTATCTGATGTTAGTACAGTTGGAGTGCCTTCAAGCCAAAAGATGGGAGTTTCAAAGCCATTATCAGGTTACACAGTGAGCGTAGTTGATCAGGACCTGTTGAATCAAGCACATCTATATGTCTTGGAGAATACAGAGGAAGTCCTACCTTATATCGAGTACGTATGATTTTTATTCTTCAAGTTTCCATTTTAAATTATTTCTTATGTTTATCTTATATATTTGGGACCGTAATGCTTGAATTTTTCGTGTCATGTAGGCAACATATGATCCACATCAAGGCTGCTTATCCAAAATTTAGAAAGAGAACAAAGTGGCTGCAGGATAAGCACAATAGCACTTTCATTCAATGGCTTCGCTTCAAGGTATATGTTGTTGAATAACATATTTCTCTTTTAATTTTCTTCTTATTTCTATGTTAGATTGAATTAAGATTTGATTAATTTGCAGGTTCAAAGTGAACTTGAGGAAGACAATAATGGCGTATCAGAAAATTTAAGGTGGCTAGCAGCTGGTCCAAACATGGCAGTGCCATTATATAGGAACTATCTTATTAAAGGTATTAAATTCAATATCAAGGCACAAGATGATGTGCGGACAACTCAAAATAGTGGAGTTTATTTACTTGCACAAACCATGCAAGTTGCTAGTGCCAAGGATAAAAACCCAATTCTCTCAAATATGGGTTTCTATGGTGTCATTCAAGAAATTTGGGACCTTGACTACCAAAGTTTACAATCCCAGTCTTTAGGTGTGATTGGATAGATAGTTCTGGTCTTGTAGTCGACGAACTTGGATTTACCCTTGTAGATTTGAGTAAAATTGGACATAGGAATGACCAATTTGTTTTGGCTTCTCAAGTCAAACAAATATTTTTTTGTTGACGACCCGATGCATCGTGGTTGGTCGGTAGTTTTATCAATGCCTAATAGAGAATATAATGATGTTATTGGTGATGAAGTCTTAGGTGATGTGATAATTGAGTGTGAGCCATTTACTAGAGGGATGCCAAATGTTGACACATTTGATGAACTGGTGGGTGAGTTAGGTGGTCAAAATATTCGAGATGGGTGTGAAGATATATATATATGGATTGAATGATGCTTATGTAATTGGCAGTGTATGACATTCATTTTATAATATATTGTAATGTGATTTCTTCACTTTCATTATACAGGTTTTGGCCACAAAACAATCAGTGCAAAAAAATACTGGATCCAGATTAAATCATTATATTCTGCATAAAAAACAACGTCTGTTCAAATAAAACACGACGTTATGGTTAACCATTTATTCAGCATATTTACCGGCGTCTTAAAGCAACGTAACAATGAAGAACCACGACGCTATTGTGAAGCAATTATCCAGGATATCACGTCGGGGAAGGATTAAGAACAGCCATGTAATCCAAAATAACACGACTCCAATCCCACAATACCGACGTCTAAAAATGAGATTAAATATCTGAACATTAATTTAGAACCGGCGTGGTTTATTAAATGCGTCGTAAATATTGACGTTGTTTAGAAGTTCAACGTCGTCTACATTAATAAGTACGTCGTGAGTACTGAATACATATAAATACAACGTCGACTATATAAATGCCACCGACGTTGTTTCGCATTTCAGCGTCAACAACATAAATACATACGTCGTAAATAATGACACAGACAGCTATATCTACGTCATCTTTTTTAGACCAATCGAAGTGGAAAACTTATTTCACGACGGTCTTTTGTAAATAAGAGACGTAGTAGTTTTCAATAACGTCGTCTTCTCATGTATTTAAAGGCGTAGTAGTTTTCAATAAGAGACAGAGTAGTTTTCAATAACGTCGTGAAAATTATATTTAACGGCGTAATGTTTTAAATATCGTCGTTGTATGCCTATCTTTCGGCCTTTTTCTTCTAATATGTCATATTTTTCCTTTTTAACGACGGTGATTTGTTTGTGTTGGTCGTCTATTCTCATCCTCGACTATTTTTTAAAACTTATGCAGACTAAACACGTCTTTTTTTATTTTTTTTCGACGTTGTTTTATTTAACAACGTCTAATATTTATCGTCGTTGTTTGTTTCTGAAAATAGGACGTATAAATTTTGTAATACGACTCTCATATATTAGTAACCGACGTTGTTTGTTTTTTTCAACGTCTAATATATAAATACATACGTCGTAAACAATGACACTGACAACTATTTCCCCGTCATGTTTTATAGAAAAATCGAAGTGGAAAATGTATTATACGACGGCTGTTTTTATATATGCGACGTAGTAGGAATCAATAACGTCGTCTTCTAATTTTCTTAAAGGCGTCATATTTTTTGTTGTCGTGAAAATTATATTTAACGGCGTATTATTTTAATTTGCGTCGTTGTATGTCTATTTTGCGGCCTTGTTCTGTTAATATGTGTCATATTTTTCCTTTCTAACGACGGTTTTTTTTGAGAGTTTGTCGTCTATTCTCATCCCCGACTGCTTTTTTCGTTCTTTTTGTAGAATAAAGACGTCGTTTTGTATTTGTTGATGACGTTGTATATTTTAACAACGACGGTGATTTAGCGTCGTGGTTTATGAGGGAAAAGATGCCGGTGGATTACGGTATTGAAAAATAGCCTTCTGGCCGGTGATTACCATAGGTCTTTGTTGTATGACAGTGTCGAGACTGTGTGATTGCTTTCTGCAGTTTGGCCTTAATATCTTCTCCTCTCTCAAGCTCATCGTCGTCTCGGAAAGTGTGAAATTGGGCATTGACCAAGGCTGTGTAGAGGTGGTCAGTGAAAGTCTTGCGAGTGTCTTCACCTCTGAAACTCAGGAACACGTGATAACGACAATGTCGACGAGCATTAGAAAAGGAGGTTTGCTGAGCTGCTCTCACAAGTGCCATGACTGAAGTGTGGTGAAGAAGCAAACTGTCTGAATGACCAAATAAAAGGATCAAACATGCACTTAAAAATCAATTATTTTTATTCAAAGCACATGAAATCAATATGACTTTTTTCGAGTGAGTAATTGCGGGGTGGGGGTAGAGGTTTTTCTGTGGTTTTAAGGTAAACAATGACAGTGACAAGTCCTTTCTTAATGACTAATGTTCATTTTTCAAGGACAAGTTGTTCACCTTCTTTGTTTTCCCAAGTAAAGAATTTAAAACCGTTAATAATTCGGTGTCTCTATCTAGCATGAGTGAAGTCTACATTCACTATTGTACCGTAAATTAGGCTGTAGTCTTGGTAGTGGCAAAACGTACTTAAGATTTATGAAACTATCATATTGTATTTTAAATATTTTTTTTGTGTCATTCGTGGTCCTCAAGATTAGTATGTGTGATCATAAATGATTTATGTTGTTAGATTCCGTCAAAAACTCTGTTAATTTGCTGACGTGGCATATATATATATATATCACAAAATATCTCTGAGGTTCACGCACCAATCACGAATGGTCCATACAAAATTTTTTATTTTTTAATTTTAAAATTCGTAAAATTTTGGTTTTTGTTTTTAAATTTTTTAAAAATATATATTTTATTTAAAATAATGTGACACTATATTTTTGAAGATGCGAGCTTCACATATATGTCACATCAACAAACTAATGAAGTTTTTTTTAAATAATTTAAAATTCATAAAATTTAAAAATGAAAAACCATTTATAGAAGATTTTAACCTTGAGGACCATTTATGAACCATAAACCCTTGGTTTTTTAAAATTTTATGAATTTTAAATTATTAAAAAAAAAACTTCATTAGTTTCTTGATGTGGCATATATGTGGAGACAACATCTCCAAAAATATAGTGCCACGTGTATTTAAAATACATTATATTTTTTTAAATAATTTAAAATTCATACAATTTAAAAAAGAAAACCAAAATTTTATGAATTTTAAATTAAAAAATTTCACTAGGATCATTTGTGATGGTCTGTAAACCTTAGGGATGTTTATATATATATACCATGTCAGCAAACTAACGGAGTCTTCGACGGAAACTAACAGTAAGAACCATTTGTGATCACACATACTAATCTTGAGGTCCATAAATGACACAAAAAAATATTAAAGATATAATCTGATAGTTTCGTAAACCTTAAAACGTTTTATGATATTAAGCCAAACCAAATATATTAGGCCTATAAAGAAAAGCAGCCCACTGTAGCTTTTTGAAAAAGAAAAAAAATAAATAAACCTATATATAGCCCATCAAGTGACTGGAGCCCATATGTTGTGTGGCTTTTTCGCGGTTTCCATGTGATGGACTTTGCAAGTCTGACTATAATTAAAGTGAAGAAGACCTAGTATCCTGGTTGGTCTCACCAGCTAATGAAGTATGAGACAGCATAGCGTAACTTATTTTAGGTAGTTCACTTGTCGAAAAATTCTTGATTTTGTCTAGTTCCATCACAAAGATGGATAATATAAAGACAATGAGATTTCCGTAAGATTTTTTTTCTTTTTATCATGTGATAGTCCTTCAAATTAACACCCAACATCAATTTGGCCCTTACTATTTGATTTTGCAAAAATCTGTTAGATTACTGACAGAGAAATATATACAGAGAAATAGGGTGTGGGTCGTGTCTGAAGTCGGCGTGAGCTTCAATAGCTTTTAAAAAATTACAAACATCAATGATTCGAAGTTCCAAAAAGTAAAGAAATATTGTAAACTTGCATCGCAAACTTTATGTAATGGATGCCCACCATGCCAATAGTATATCTACTATATGACTCACTCTCCCAATAACTCAATATATTGTATTTTAAATGCCTATAAATAGGCACTCAATGAGGATGAATAGATGAAGCTTTAGAAGAGCAATTCTATAACATAAACAAAGTTAAGAGAATGAATTTGAATACGAATTAGGAAAAAAAAAAAAAAATTCAACCATAACAGTGCTCAACAAGTGGCCGGGAGTGGTGGACTGTTTTTACAATTTAACATAACAAACCCTACACAGATGCTCAAAAGTGTCGCTCTCAGGATGTAAAATGGAAAATCGATTGAATAAATTGGGTTGATTAATTTAATCCAAATAAGTACACGAGTTTTATCGGCAGTTAAAAAAAAATATCTATCTTAGGAGTTTCTTGCAAAAACAAAAATATTTAACCTATAAAGCAGCTCAATGTAATTTTTGGAAAAGAAAAAATAAATATTAACCCTATATATATCTCTTTAAGTGGATGGCCTCTTCATGTTGTGTCCTTCTTGGCGGTTTCCATGTAATGAAGTTTCCAAGTCTTGCAACAATCAAAATGAATTGAAATCCTAATATACAGTGGTACTTCCCAATATTCAGTAGTATTTTCGATACTCTGATTATTTTATTTTTATAACACGTTATGAGCATGATAGCCTCTCCCTTTTACTTCTAGATTTCCTTAGCTCAACATCATGTGATTATTTCTCTTTCTCCTCTCTGTCATATGTCTCCTCTCACTTTACTACTACAATGACATGCAAACTTTTTTTTTTTTTTTTTTTGGGGTGTTATCACAATTTTTATGTTGTTTCATCCATGTTTGTTTTATTTATTTATTTGTAATTTAATTTGGAATGGTGCGGTTTTTATACCCCATCCTGTTATTTTATGGTGGTGTAATTTTCATTACCCATCGCGTTGTAACACAAATTATCGTAATAAAATGATGGTGTGATCTTAAAACCCATCTATTATATCTTGAACAGTGGCGCAGTTATATTGCCCACAATATATGATATGTTATATACTTCATATATATTAGGTGGTGGTTCTATCCCCACATTTATTTTATTTATGGTATGGTGTAGGTTTATTACCCATACAACATTATTTATTTAAAAGTGTGGCGCGAGTTTCTTGTCCACACAACTGCCTTTAACCTCTATTTAATTTATTATATGGAGTAGGTTTATTACCCATACGGCAATATTTATTTACAAGTGTGGCTCAGGCTTATCGTCCACACAACTGTATTTACTTTTCATTTAAAAGTATGGACTAGAATAGTGCCCATACCAACACGTTTATTTTATCGCACATTTATTTTTTAAAGTATGATGTGGAATTAACCCTCATGATGTGGAATTAACCCTCATACTTTATGGATTTACTTTATCGCAATGTATGATGCGGAATTAACTTCCATACAACAAGGAATTTACTTTACCGCACATTTACTTTTATTTAATGTATGATGCAGGATTAACGTCATACAACAAGCAATTTACTTTATGAATATACTTTATCGCACATTTACTTTCATTTAAAGTATAGTGTGACTTTATCATCCATACCAGCAAATTTGTAGCACTTTATTTTTATCATCAATTAATATACATGAATAACGAGGGCATGAAGTTCCTCAAACAATTATAGGGCCTGAAGTTCCTATTAATAAATGGCTTAATGTCCATGATCCTGAGCCTAAAGATTCGGATAAAATATGCAAGATATTTTTGGCCCGAAGTTCAAAAATATATTAAGCCTGAAGATTATTGCAAATTCTAATGCATCTTTTTTTTTTAATTTATTTTAAAGATGGCAAATTTGGTAAAGCTGGAATTTGTTGCCTTGGACATTTCTGGGGACAACTATCTATCATGAGTCTTGGATGCCAAAATCCATCTACGTGCCAATGGCCTTGGAAAATCAATTGTAGATGGGAGTGATGCTTCGCCCAAAGAAAATGCAAAAGCCATGATTTTACCTCACCGCCACATCCATGAAGCATTGAAAAGCGAATATGTGGTGGTTGATGAGCCGTTAGTTTTGTGGAAAGCTCTAGGTGAAAGATACAATCGTCAGAATGGTGACCCTCCCAAGAGCCAGATACGAATGGACACATTTGAGATTTCAAGATTTCAAGACAGTGTCCAAGTACAACTCAGCTATGAATAGAATTACCTCATTGATGAAGTTATGTGGTGAAAGTATCTCTGAAAAGGATATGCTTGAAAAAAGTCTAAACACATTTCATGCCTCCAATGTCTTCCTATAACAGCAATATAGGCATAGTGGTTTCACAAAGTACTCGGAACTTCTATCCTACCTTTTGTTAGCTGAGCAAAATAATGAGCTTTTATTGAAGAACCACCAATCTCACCCAACAAGCTCAGCACCACTTCCTTAAATAAATACTGCATCTCAGGAAGTGAATGCCACTTTATCCCGTGGCATTATACACAGACGTGGACGAGGAGGCAGGCGTGGCCGTTGGCGAGGGAGTAGAAAAGATTGTGGTGCTCATTCATATGGCTTGAGCCCAAGAAGCAATCCATCCACGAATGGCAAAAATACATCTCGGAATAAGGGGAAGGCACAGACAAGCCACGTGCCTAGAAATGTTGAAAGCACTTGTCACAGATGTGATGCAAAGGGACATTGGGCGTGTACATGTCATACTCCAAAGCATTTGGCGGATCTCTATAAAGCTTTACTTAAGAGCAGGAAAGTGGAGACAAATTACATTGATCATGCTATGCCAGATTCGCCAGCCACAGACGGCCCATCAGAAATATTTCGTCAGCTAGATAAGACGCATCAAGATGTTTCTGATCTTGTTACTAAAAGAGGGAATGAAGTTTATGGGTCCGAATTAGATTAAATTCCTCAATGTACCATTTGAAGCACTATTTTTTTAATTTTCATTTCAATCCAATAAAAGTGGCAATGTTTTCTTTACATTGAATAATTGTTTATTGATTTAGTTTATTTTATTTATTTGAATGCATGGATGTAAATTATGGATGCCCTCAAAACAAAAGCTATAGCAAAGATATTTGTCTTGCAGACATCGTGACTACTCATACGATCCTTCAAGATCAAATGTATTTCTCAAACTTGATGCTTACAAAAGCAAAGGTAACAACCATATCAGGTCTTCCAAATCTAATTGAAGGCTCAAGAGTGGCCCAAGTCATGTTACCAAATGGAACAATACTGTCCATTCAAGATGCCTTGTATTCATCTAACTTCAGAAGAAATTTGTTGAGTTTCAAAGATATACGTTTGAATGGTTATATGTTGAAACAAAGAATGGGGAAAATATGGAATATCTTTGCATTACCTTCAGTGATACCTAGATACATACACTGGAGAAGTTTTGTGTGCTCTCATTAGGGTTGTACTATACAACCATACGGACAATTGAGGCACATAGTGTTGTGCACCAGAAGTCCATTGACTCAAATACTTTTAAGCTTTGGCATGATCAGTTGGGCCATCCTGGATCCACTATGATGCGTAGGATCATCACAAACTCTAAAGGACATCCTTTGTTGACAAAACACTCTTGCCAAGCCTATTCACAAGGAAAGTTGGTGATCAGACCATCACAACCAGAGGTTGATGTCGAGTCCCCATCATTTTTACAGAGAATCCAAGGGGACATTTGTGGTACTATTCATCCTCCATGTAGACCATTTGGTACTTTATGGTCCTAGTGGATGCATTTACCCGATGGTCACGTGTTTACCTCTTGTCCACTCAGAATATGGCATTTGCTAGGCTCTTGGATCAAATAATTAAATTAAGAGCCCAATTTTCATATTATCCTATAAAGTCAATCAGACTCAATAATACTGGTGAATTTACATCTCAGACTTTTGATGACTACTGCATGTCAACAGGCATTAACATTGAACACTCTGTTCCTCATGTTCATACTCAAAATGTCTTGGCAGAAGCTTTAGTTAAGCGTCTTCAATTGATAGCACGCACTTTGCTAATGAAAACAAAGTTGCTAGTTTCTACTTGGGGATATGTCATTTTACATACAGCATCACTTGTGCGGTTGAGGTCCGCTGCCAACAATCAATATTCTCCAATATAACTCGTGTTGGGTAATCAACCAAACACTTCACATTTAAGAGTTTTTGGTTGTACCGTATATGTGCCCATTGCACCACCGCAATGTACTAAGATTGGGAATTTATGTTGGTTTTTGATTCATCATCTATCATTAGATATCTGGAGCCCCTGACGGGTGATATCTCTACCGCACAATTTGCCCATTGTCATTTTGATGAGACAGTTTTCTCACCACTAGGGGAGAAAAATATCTTCCTAAAAAAACAACAAGGTAAACTCGTTCCTGAAGAATGACGTGAATTATCATGAGACGTACCTACTTTGTCTTATCTCGATCATCGTACCGCTCAATGCGAAAACGAAGTGAGAAGGATCGTTCACCTCGAAAGTATTGCAAATCAGATGCCAGATGCATTTAATGATGCAACAAAGGTGACAAAATCACATATCCTAGCTGCAAATGCACATGCAAGGATTGATGTCCAAAACGGACACAATAATGTGCCGACAGATGATTCATCTATTGCACGCCTAAAGTGTGGTAGACCATTAGGCTCAAAGGACTCAGTCCCTCGAAAGAGGAAGTCGATGGCCAAAATAAATCCGAATGAAATAAATGGAGAGCCCACAATTCATAATTCAAATGATCACGAGGAGGCACAGTTATTTCTTAAAAGGGAAAACGTCATCAGTGAGACAAGCACCTGTGAAGTGGCAGTTGTACCTAGGGGTGGCAATTTCGGACACGACCCGATACACGACTCGAAACCCGCACTAGAAATTAGCGGGTTCAACCCACACGATAAAAAAAAGGTCAATTTTGGGTCAACTCGTTCTGACCCGTTTAATAAACGAGTGGGTTTCAGGTCAACCCGCTGACCCGCTATAATAGCTATCTAACCCGTTTATTAAACGGGTCGTGTCAACCCGTGTACAACCCGCTAACCCACTAAAAAATAAAGACAAATGGAGACTTCAACACACACACAAGGGGTTTCGAACCCTTACCATCCTCATTTCTCTCAAACATCTTATCCACCATGCTACAAATAATTTTGTGATTTTATGATATGCCTTTTGATATTTATAATGTTTCTTTTTCTTTTGTGTTTTCCTTTCTTTTCCGTCTCTCTTCTCTGCTCTTTTTTTCTTTCTTTTCCTTCTTTCTTCTTTCTCCTCTCTCTCTCTCTCTCTCTCTCTCTCTCTCTCTCTCTCTCTCTTTTTCTCTCTTTTCCTTTCCTCTTCTGTCATGTTTTTTTTCTTTCTTTTCCTTCTCTTTAGTTTTCTCTCATCTCTTTTTTTTTTCTTTCTTTCTTTTCTTCAATCTTCTCTCTCTCTCTCTCTCTCTCTCTCTCTCTCTCTCTCTCTCTATTTTTTTTCTTTCTTTTCCTTATATTTCTCTACTATCTTTGTTTTTTTAATTTAAATTTTTTTGGTTGTAAGTTTTGTAACATGCATGTTATTATTTATGAACCCGTTACACGACTCGAAACCCGCATGATAAAAGACGACCCGAACCCGACACGACACGTTTATTAAATGGGTTGGGTTCAGGTTGAGCATTCTTGACACGTTTATTATCCTGACACGATATGAACCCGACATGACACGACCCATTGCCAGCCCTAGCTGTACCTGAAAGTCAAGAAATCTCTATAAATTATACGTCCATTGATGAATTGTGGAATAGAAACGAGATGATCATCGATGATATATTTGCATTCTCAGTGTTTATTGAGATCATAAAAGATGATGGTATTGAGCCTTGTTCCATTGATGAATGCACATAGAGACATGATTGGCCTAAGTGGAAAGATGCAATCCAGGCAGAATTGAATTCTTTGGAAGAAAAAAGAAAAGAGTGTTTTTGGACCTATTGTTCCAATTTCACCCAATGTGAACCCTGTAGGCTACAAGTGGGTATTTACAAGAAAACGCAATGAGAAAAAATGAGATAGCAAGGTATAAAGCGCAACTAGTTGCGCAAGATTTTTCACAAAGGCCTGGAATTGATTATGTGGAAACATATTCTCCCGTAATGGATGCAATTACGTTCCGTTACTTGATTAGCTTGGCGGTTATAGAAAAACTTGAAATGAGACTTATGGATGTCATTACCGCATATTTGTATGGAGAATTTGATATATATATATATATATACATGAAAGTCCCAGAAGGACTTAAGCTGCATGAAGCAGCCAAGAATAAACCACGAGGCATGTTCTCAATTAAATTGAAAATATCATTTTATGGGCTAAAACAATCTGGGCTAATGTGGTACAATCGTCTCAGTAAGTATTTATTGAAGGAAGGATACGCAAATGATCCTATTTGCCATGTGTGTTTATTAAGAAATCAGAGTTTGGATTTGTGATAGTGGCAATATATGTCGACGACATGAATCTAATTGGAACTTCTGAAGAACTCCAAAAGACTGCTGTTTATCCTAAACGTGAGTATGAGATGAAAGACCTTGGAAAGATAAAATATTGTCTTGGCTTACAGATTGAGCACAGCGCTAATGGGATTTTGGTGCATCAATCAACTTATACTAAAAAGTATTAAAACGGTTTGGCATGGATAAAGCCCATCCACTTAGCACTCCAATGGTCATTCGGTCGCTTGACACTAAAAAAAGATCCATATTGTCCAAAAGGAGATGATGAAATGGTTCAATGTACCAGACCAGATATAGCATTTTCAATAAATTTGTTAGCAAGATACAGCTATGCTCCAACAAGTCGACATTAGACCGGCATCAAAAATATTCTACGATATCTTCATGGGACAACAGACATGAGCTTATTCTATTCTAGTGAATCGACCAATGCCCCGAGAATTGTTAGATATGTTGATGCAGGATATCTCTCTGATCCACATCAAGAATCCTCACAAACTGGGTATGTGTTTACATGTGGAGAAACTGTAATTTCATGGTGCTTAACGAAACAGACATTGGTAGCCACATCTTTCATTCACTTAGAAATACTTGCCCTTCATGAAGCCAGTCGTGAATGCGTTTGGTTAAGGTCGGTGATCCATCACATCCGAAGCACATGTGCCCTATCCTCAGCAACGGACACTCCAACCATCCTAAATGAGGATAATGCTGCTTGTATTGCTCAGATCACATGAGGATATATCAAGGGTGACAGGACCAAGCACATATCACCAAAGTTTTTCTACACACATGAGCTCCAAAAGAGTCAAAAAATTAAAGTCAGACAAATCCGTTCAAGTGATAACCTAGCAGATCTCTTCACCAAATCTTTGCCAAAATATACATTCCAAAAGTTAGTGCATGACATCGGATTACGACAACTCTGCAAGAAATCAAATTGGAGCATGCAAAATTAGGGGGAGCATTCAAGAGTCCTCTAATACAGGACATATGCACGTTGTACTCTTTTTCCTTCGACTAGAGTTTTTCCTAGCAAGGTTTTAACAAGGCAACATGAGCGCATTTAACATTATTCTTATGTCCCAAATAAAGTTGTACTCTTTTGCCTTCACTTAGGTCTTTTCTCACTGGGTTTTTCTAAGCAAGGTTTTAACGAGGCAACCAATCTAGGGACATGTGGTCTCCAAGGGGGAGTGTTGTAAAGAGTGTAGTGGAGCCCACACAAGGAAAAATAAAAAAAATGATAGTCAAAAGATGAATGATGATGTTGGGAGAAAATGTTGAAGATGCATCCACGGATCTAATTGCCTATACATAGGCTTCCTCTTCAATTGTAAAAAACACAACCAATTCAGAGAGAAATGAGAGAGAGAGAGAGAGAGAGAGAGAGAGAGAGAGAGAGAGATAGTGAGGGATTTGAGAGTGTGAGAGCTCTATCTTAGAAGAGTTCTATCAGTGAAAGAAAGTTATGTCAGTGTAAAAACCACAAGAGCTAAATACAATTATACTCTTAATATTCAATGGTACTTCTCATATTCTGATTATTTTATTTTTATAACATATATATATATATATAAATGATATATGTGAAACTTAGCCTTGGTGGTCTCAAAAAAATATATGTTGACTTTTTATATCCTGTGCTATCAAAGTCGATCTCATCATCGATACCCATAGGAAAGGAAAAGTCCTTACCCCTAATTGTCAAATTTAGGATTGCACACGACACAACTTCAATAGATACATTTGGAATTATGTTGTTAAATATATATTCATTTTGATAGAGTGCTGCTAAACGAACCCTAAAATTAAATAAGTACACCCTACTACCAAACTATTTATTGAATTACTAATTTACCCTAATATAAAATGATCAAAAAGGATATATTGAATTGTGAAACAAATAAAATTTTAGTAAGTACACTTCACCCACTATATTCAACCTTTATCAGACGTAGAAAAGTCTTTGTATTGCTTGGTGCTCACGAATAACGTAGGGAGTACTAATTTAGGATTGGTATTACAAAATTAAAGATTTTGATGAAACCCAAAATCTGAAAAGAGGGCACAAATTCATGTAAAAAGAGAAACTTGGTTTAGGATTGGTATTAGAGTGTTGTATTAGGGCTATTTTTGGTAGTTAAATAGGGTGTACTTAGTTAATTTTACATTTTGATTAAAATACTAAGGTTAACTTAGATTATAGGGTGTACTCAGTTAATTTTAGGGTTCGTTTAGCAGCACTCTTTTGATAATATGTATTTTTTTATTACATTTAATATGTATTTGTTTTATGTTTAAACTTATTGGAAATTAGTTAATGAAGCTATGAATTAGCATAACTTATATAATTTAATGTATACTTTTATTTTAGCTAGCCCATTGGTAGAAAAATTCCTGTTT
Organism: Prunus dulcis; assembly: GCF_902201215.1. NCBI lineage: Eukaryota > Viridiplantae > Streptophyta > Magnoliopsida > Rosales > Rosaceae > Prunus > Prunus dulcis. The sequence continues at coordinate 18,381,915 of NC_047651.1, read as the reverse complement.
TACTATCACAAAGATGGATGATATAAAGACAATGAGATTGTCGTAAGGCTTTTTCTTTATATCATGATAGTCCTCCAAATTAACACCGCTGCATGGACTATATATATTGAAAATCCATTTTATAAAAATGGGGGGTGGTTGAGCGAGAAAGAGGAGGGGGGAGAGGGTGTGGTTAATGATCAAAGTTAGATTATCATATACGGGACAATCCACTGGGAAAAACTAAAGAAAAAGCAAACTTGATGCACAAGTTCGTCTTCTGAATCTGACTATATTCAAACCAAAATTCAGCTTTAGTTAATATCATGGTTATGACATAGAGATAGGGTGTGGGTGCTGTTTGAAGTCGGCGGGCGCTTGAATAGCATTTATAAAATTATAGACAACAATGATTCGAAGGTCCAAAAAGTAAAGAAATATTGTAAACTGTTGCAAACTATATGTAATGGATGCCCACCATGCCCTTAGTATACCTACCATATGACTCACCCCTCAATAACTCACTATATTGTATTCTAAATACCTATAAATAGGCACTCAATGAAGATGAATAGGTGAAGCTTTAGAAGAGCAATTCTATGGTTATTCTCTTCCCCTAGATTCTCTCTAAATTTTTCTAGTTTTATAACATAAACAAAGTTAAGAAATAAGAAAGAAATAAAAGAATGAATTGAATAAGAATTGGTATATACAAGTGGGGCGTGGAGTGGTGGACTGCTTTTACAATTTAATATAACAAACCATAGCTTTTCTCTTTCGGCTCCTCTTGAGCTGTTGTTTCCTCGTTTGTTGGTTTCTCTGGCCCCGTTTTTGGGCTTTGATGAAAGACATTTTCGAGAAAAAAAAAAAAAAAAATTTTGACCAATATAGAGGGATAGGTTTGCACACCAGTTTGGACAAAATTGGATGGATAGTTTCTAATTATAGAGGGAGATGTTGAAGTACATTATTCTTTTTTTGACATATGGAGTTATATATTCATTCTTAGCACTACTAATATAGATAAATCTTACATCATTTAATTTCTATAAACAAACCCAAAAAATAACAGCTGACCCTATATTACTTTGATGCCCTATTGAGTGTTTTGAGTTTTTTTTAATGATGTTTTAGTAGATGAGTTTGTTTTAAGAAATCACTGCCAATTTTGTAATTTAAAAGAAGTTAAAAGCCTTTTTATTATGTTGTAAATAGGTTTTGGGTGAGTTCTAAAGACCATTTCATATATGATTTTTTTTTTTAATTTGGGCTCTTACATTGGGTATAATAGTGAATCTCCCTTTTATTTTTTGAATTGCATAGCATTAGGAACAAGTTGCTGCTTAATTATATTTAGAGAATTTTTTTTTTTTTGGTCGAGAATATTTAGAGATTTCACACAAAATGAATGCTTATGCTTATGCATGAGGCAGAGAGGGAATCAGCATTTGGTGTAGTTGGGACTCGGATTTTAAATCTTCTTTTTTAAATTGACACTTTTTATGTGTGTTTTTTTTTTTAGACGCCAGCGGAGCCTCAAAGGGTTGTTGAATGCTCCTGCATGAAGATATATGAACTGATGACGTTGTTTGATATACATATGGTTGCGTACTGTAAATTTTTAATTAGAGCTCGAGATAATGGTTCTCTTCCGCACCTGTTATGTACGCAAAACAGAACTTTTATGCTCTAATTTATTGATTGTTCATCTCCCAATGACTGAACCACATCATGTCCATCTGGAACACCGTAGAACTCTGGGCTAAAGATCCACTTCAAACCCTTGCTCTTGTTACTCACATTGATCATTATTGGTCTAAAAAAGTAGACATAATCAATGTCATTGTCTGTGTCTTCATAGACAGCTAGCGTAGATGTTCAAGCCTCGAATTCTGAGATCAGGCACAATGAAAGATATTGGGGACCCTCTACTTTTATGGCTGATCAACTGGCCTGGAACCTCATTCCCATCTAAAAATGTGCTGAATATACCATATTCGTACAGTGCCTATATGTAAATATGCCATTGAAATCACAATATTAGTCGACTCTTTCCTATAATCTATGAGTGAGAGAGAGAGAGAGAGAGAGAGAGAAGCAAGCGCATACCGTGGGACTCCGATCACTAGTATTTATAGTGTATGGGTTCTCTATCCTTACAAGTGCCATGGATTATAGATAAAATTTGGCAGGGTACAAATTGGATTATACCCAAGATTAAGGCTTTTCAATGACAAAAGGTAACCAAAATCCCTTGGAAAGGCATCATCTGAAAGATTGCACCCTTTAAGACATAAATATGCTGAAGAGCATGGGAAAGAACTCAATATATATGGACATAATTCACTTATTGGAATTCCATCTGTTTCAAGAACTTTAAGAGATTCCATGTTCCTCGTCATCGTAACTGATAACTCATTAAGGTCCTATTTGGTTCGTGGGAAAGGAGACCTGAGGATGAGAAATCAATTGTTTTCCCATATTTGGTAAGTCCAGGTATGAGAAATGGTTTGCCGACACATGAGAAAGTAAGGGGGAAATGAAGCCCTCCTCCCAACTTGGCTTTTGTTTTATCTCCTCATGGGAAAGTTTGAGAAAATGATTCAACATTAAATGCATATTTTTCATGACCATCTTGTCCCCATTAACAATTTAGAATTACAATTAAATGTATTCTTTTTTTTATTTGATTTAATATGGGTATAATTGGAAAATTACACAAACTTTGTTTTCCTCTCCTACTCAAAACAAACATGGGAAAGGAAATAAAGTGATATCTCCTAGTTACTTTTTTGGCATTACCAAACGTGGAAAATGAATCTTCCATTTCTCATCCCTTTGAAAATGACATGGGAAATGATTTTCCCTCAAATCCGTTCTGTGAACCAAACAAGGCCTAAGACTCCAGCAACCAGAAATAATAAGTGTCAAGAAATTTTAGCGTAAGGATGCTCTTAGGATTCATGGAGATCAATCAGCCCTGTGCAATCAGCAAGAATCAATTTCTCTATATTGGGGCAAAACGAAAAGTCATCAGTGTTGATAAGGCCATGAGAATGGCTGAGATCAAGGATCTTCAATGATGGAAGTACCTGTGAAGAAAAAAAAAAAAAGTAAAGATAGAAACAGCATGGGACGTTAATTCTTATTGATATATACTTTGTCATTAAATTGAAAGCCTAAAACAAGGAAAAGGAATTGAAAGAGTAACGTACTTCTGCCCCTTTGCAGACTTGCCTCAAGCTGCTATATTGCATTTCAAGAACAATCAGGCTCCAGAGGAAAATTAGCACGTATAGAATCCAAAGGAAATTCAAACCCAACACAGCCATCTTTATCCTGTAGGAAATTCTGCATAACATCCATCAATTTGTACATCACCAAGATGGAGTAGTTTGAGTTTGGGCATCCTCGCAAATGCATTGGTTTCAAAGACTGTCCCATTTGAGCTTGTTTGATTGTTTGCAGGGAGCATATGCATCTCCAGGACAAGACCTTCAATCGTTTGCGTACCCTACACAAGAAAATGGGAAAACGTTTGGATAAAGAAACAGGCAATGTGGAGGAATAATTTTCGGTCATAGTCATCTTCTAAAGAATCGTAGCTTATTCTCAGTTTATTCATGATTTCAACATTTGGAATAGCTTCCAACTTCTCAAATGCACTTTTCCATACACCAATACTTTCACCCAATAGAGAACAACGTAAAACTTTAAGAGCTAATGCAAGTCCTCCACAATGGTACATTGCCTTTTCTGAATATTCCAGGTAACCTTCAATGGGGTAGTCTTGGCCAAAAGCATACCACCCGAAGAGCTCTAAGGATTCATCGTAATCCAATGTTTCAACGTCAAGAACCTTAGTAACTCGATGATCCTTTAATAATCTTGAACGTCTAGTTGTTATAACGATTTTACGTCCTGGGTAAAATTGATTTTTCATCCTAAGTACTGCATCTAATTGGTCTACATGATCCACATCATCTAGAACAAGAAGAACCCCTTTAGAGGTTATGACATCTATCTTAGATATTCCCTCAATAATGCTGTGTATTTTCACTTTTATCCCATTTAGAATACCATAAAGAAGTTGTCTTTGTATTTTGACTAAGCCATGGGTGTGTTGTGAAATTTCTCTGATATTTTCAATAAAGCTGCTTCCTTTGAATTTTCTAAAATTTGAATTATAAACCAATTTTGCAATTGGTGTCTTCCCTATTCCACTTATCCCATGGATTACAATATGCCGACATTAGTTGATCCATCTTGTAACCATAAAATTGATATCTTGCTCAGCCAAAAAATGCTCTTTAAGTAGCTCTGCATCATGCTCGACCACCTCTCCACGCACGTTCCTTACATAGTTAGACATCTCTCTTAACAAACTCAACATTTTTCAATCCCCCTACTTGTATCTCAAGAAGGCTTGCCTGTTTATGTACAGGGATATTAACTTTGCTCATATGTGCACTGTAGACCTTTGTAAACTCGATTAAGTTATGGTGAGATCTCTATAGATGGATTTTATCAACTGTGGTCATCTCATAGTTGTGTACTTCAAAATCACAAATTTAGCCTTGCAACCAGTTCAAGTACGTGCTTGTCAACGAATAGACCTGTTTACAACATACACATTCCTTCCTTGTTACCTTTCTATCAATGTGTACATTCTCGTTGTAAAACACCGAATGCCGAATCCGGCTTTCGCAGCATAAATATTATAGAAATTGAACACATTGTCACAGCAATCAAAATTCAAGTCCCAATTTTGGTTTTAACTCCAAACTTACTTCTGGTGTCACCTGTCCTTCACACTCCATTTCACAGTTCTTGCAATTTAACCCTAAATTCACCACCATCATACCAATATTGGCACATGCTTTTAAAGAACTTTAAAATATATATTAACTAAGATATGATATGAAAATGATTCTCTAGTGAAACATAAAGAACTACATACAAACTAACGTAACACATGCTTATGCTCAATACTAAAATTGACAAATACAGTATATCACTTATCTCGTAAGTCATTTCCAACTTCAAAATTTCTACAAATATGACAATGTCACTTTTTTAGATCTAGACATCAACCCCAAATACTTTTCATCTTCCTCAAACCCTGTTTAGACCGTGCTTAAAGATTTCAAAACCAAGACAACAGAACCACAACGGTCGCGGTCACCAGTTTCCAACTCAAGGCCAATTTCGACGTTACTCAAGGATTGACGAATGTTCCGACTAGAAAGACCGAACCACAAAGATGATAATATAAAATAGACAAACACGTTGTTTCGTCTGAAAGAGAAACCCAAAAAAATGAGGGCTATACTTCTATGTTCTTCCTCAAATCAAATAAGGAATAATAGGGGCGCTCTCTCTTCAGTGTTATTGCTCTTCCTCAATCAAAGCTGACAAAAAAATTGACCTCCTAATTGAACAAACCGAATAGCTGGATTGGAAGGGGCATCTGTTTTGGAGGGGAAGTCTGCTTTTTTACTAGACATTTTGGAAGGAGGAGATGTTGTGCGGAAGCGTCAACCAACTGCGAGTGAAAAATAAATAACAACAGGCAGGAGAAAAATTGAACAAAATAATCAACAAGAACAACACCAAGATTTATACTGGTTTGGCAATTGCCTACATCCAGTTTGGAGACGATGGAGTATTCCACTATAATCAATGGAGATATACAATAGTGTTTACCACTCAATTTCCCAAAGACCCAAATACACCCAACCTCACACACTCACAAAGGAAGAGAAAACAATAATACAAAGCAAAGAACAACTAGAGAGAATTTGTTTCACTCTTTGGCAAAATGCCTTTCTTGCTATTTTTCTCTTCTACTCAACACTTGGTTGGATGCTTCAAATGAAACCATTTGCTTCCAATTTATAGCCAAAGGAAGTGGCTTCTCAAAGAAGCCAAAAGGAAGTGGCTTCTCAAAGAAGCCAAAGGAAGTGGCTTCTCAAATAAGCCAAAGGTTAGTGTCTTCTCAAAGAAGCCAAAGGAAGTAGCTTCTCAAAGAAGCCAAAGGAAGTGGCTTCTCAAAGAAGCCAAAGGTTAGTGTCTTCTCAAAGAAGCCAAAGTAAGTGGCTTCTCAAAGAAGCCAAAGGTTAGCCAAGTCAACAATAGCCTACCACCATTTGTGAAAGCCAATTAATGCATTCACATTGCAACTTGTCAATATCCATCACTTTTGACTATTGGTTTGAGGCAATAATCAACAATCTCCACCTTGGCTCAAACCCTCAAAGTAGAACTCCCAATAGTCGTCTCCCAATCCCCTATGGGGCAATCAACAAATTTTACAAATGCCAATTAAGTCTAAGCAGTGCTTAAACTTGAGCAACGAAATTGGCTTTGTCAACATATCCGCAGGATTGTCAGCAGTCCCAACCTTCTGAAGAAGAATATCTCCCTCTTCAATAATCTCACGAACAAAATGGAACCTTACGTCAATGTGTTTTGTACGTGCATGATGAACTTGATTCTTTGCTAAATAAATAGCACTCTGACTGTCACAATGAACATCCACATGGTCTTGTTGGACCCCCAAGTCACCAAGCAACCCTTGAAGCCAGATGGCTTCCTTTATAGCTTCTGTTACTGCCATGTATTCTGCCTCAGTAGTCGACAAAGCAACTGCAGATTGCAGAATCGACCTCCAACTCACTGGACCTCCAGCAATAGTGAATACAAAACCTGTAGTGGACCTACGCTTGTCCAAATCACCTGCGTAATCAGAATCCACATATCCAACAACACATTGACCAGTAACTTTATCATGCTGAAACAATAAACCAACATCCACAATACCCAGAATATACCGTAGAATCCATTTCACAGCTTGCCAATGCCCTTTTCCTGGATTATGCATATATCTACTGACAATACTAACAGCTTGTGAAATATCAGGCCTCGTACACACCATAGCATACATCAAACTACCAACAACACTTGCATATGGAATTTGAGCCATGTAATGACTCTCTTCACCAGTTTTAGGAGACATAGAAGCACTAAGTTTGAAATGAGGGGCAAGAGGTGTACTAACCGGTTTTGAATTTTCATTCATCCCGAAACGCTGTAGTACCTTCTTCAAATACTGCTTTTGACACAGACTAATCTTGCCCTTCGCTCTATCTCTTTCAATTTCCATACCCAGTATCTTCCAAGCTTCTCCTAAGTCCTTCATCTCAAATTCATTACTCAGTTGAGTCTTCAACCTTTCAATCTCCACTTTGCTTTTACATGCTATAAGCATATCATCAACATATAAAAGCAGATAGATGAAGGTTCCATCTTGTAGCTTTCGAAAGTATACACAATGGTCATAATGACTTCTTGTGTACTTCTGCCCGATCATAAACCGATCAAATCGCTTATACCATTGTCTTGGAGACGGCTTCAAGCCGTACAATGATTTTTGCAATTTGCAAACCCAATTTTCTTTTCCAGCAACCTTAAAACCTTCTGGCTGAGACATATAAATTTCTTCCTCCAAATCACCATGTAAGAATGCAGTCTTGACATCAAGTTGAGCCAACTCAAGGTCAAACCGTGCAACCAAAGCCAACAAAATACGAATAGAGGAATGTTTTACTACAGGAGAAAATACCTCATTGTAGTCAATGCCTTCCTTCTGAGCATATCCTTTAGCTACTAATCGGGCTTTGAATCTCACATTGTCCTTTCCCAAAGATTCCATCTTCTTGGCATAAACCCATTTGCAACCAATTGCTTTCTTCCCCTTTGGTAACTGAACCAGCTCCCAAGTCTCATTTTTATGAAGAGACTTCATCTCCTCATCCATAGATTTCTTCCACTCCACGCTCTCTGAACTTCTGACAGCTTCTTTTTAGGCGGATGGAATATCATCTTCAATAACGGGAAGTGCATATGCCACAATATCAGTAAATCGAACAGGCTTTCCAATCTCCCTTCTCGATCTTCTGATTGCAATAGAATCTTGTTGCTGTGGAGGCTCTTGGGTAGGTGCCTCCTCTTCATCATCCTCGTCCTCTTCATCAGAATCAACTGTAGGACTAGTGTCTGTAATATCAGACCTTACTGGAACAACTGGAGTTTTCAGTAACTCCACCCGCTTTGAACTACTCATGGTCTTAGTTGCTTCAATTTCACCTTCATGCTTGTTCTGATTTACCATAGCAGCCTCATCAAAAGTCACATCTCTGCTTACAATAATTTTCTTCTCATCTGGACACCAAAGTCGGTATCCCTTCACGCCAGTGCTAAATCCCATAAATAGAGCCTTCTTTGCTCTTGGATCTAACTTGCTTTCCCCGACATGATAGTAAGCAGGACAACCAAATATGTGTAAATACTTGTAATCAGTACAAGGTTTACCAGACCATACCTCCATGGGCGTTTTGCCCTCATTCGCAGCAGCAGGCAACCGATTAATGAGATGGCTTGCATAAGTAATCGCCTCAGCCCAAAACGCCTTGCCTAAACCAGCATTAGACAACATACACCGAACTTTCTCAAGCAAAGTACGGTTCATGCGCTCCGCCACCCCATTCTGTTGCGTTGTCTCCCTAACCGTGAAGTGCCTCACAATACCCTCATCTTGACAAACTTTCAAGAAAGGATCAGACTTATATTCACCACCATTGTCTGATATGAGAGTCTTGATCTTCCGACCGCTTTGCATTTCAATCATCTTTTTCCACTTCAGGAATATCTTCAAGACTTCATCTTTACGCTTCATGGTGTACACCCATATTCTTCTAGAGAAGTCATCAACAAAGGAGACAAAATAATGGCTACCTCCCCAAGATGCATTATTGGAGGGTCCCCAAACATCAGTGTGAACATAATCTAGAATGCCTTTAGTGTGGTGAATAGCAGTGCCAAATTTCACTCTAGTTTGCTTACCCAGCACACAATGTTCACAGAATTCCAATTTGCATGCCTTTGCACCTTTCAATAAGCCTTGCTTCACCAATCCTTGCAACGCTTTTTCACCAGCATGCCCAAGACGCATATGCCATAACCTTGTGGTGTCTGTGTTATCTGCGTCAGCAGCTTCGGTGACAGCTGCTCCACCAATAACTGTACTACCCTGCAAGAAATACAAGTTATTTCGTCTTGTACCTTTCATCACCACCAGTGCCCCATGCACAGCTTTAAGAACTCCACCCTCCATGGTGATCTTGAGACCCTTGGATTCCAAAGCGCCTAATGAGATGAGATTCTTCTTCATATCCGGAACATACCGAACATCACTCAATTCTCTTACTGTTCCATCATGCATCTTTAAACAGATTTTGCCTATCCCTTGTGTTTTGCAGGCATTATTGTTGCCCATCAAAACAACTCCACCATCCAGCTCCTCGAAGCTAGAAAACCATTCCCGAATAGGACACATATGATAGGTGCAACCTGAATCCAAAATCCACTCAGTTGAGTGACCATCAGCAGATGAACTAGCCAAAGCAAACTCAAAATCTTCATCTCCAGATTTTGCAACATTTGCTTCAGAACCCACTTTCTCCTTCTCCTTGTTCTTCAATTTGGGGCAGTCTTTCTTCCAATGACCCTTTTGGCGCCAAAAGGCACATTCATCTTTAGCAGGAAATTTCCCTCGTGACTTTGAACGAGATTTTCCCCGCTTCCCAGATTTTCTTTCCTCTGTTCGACCCCTTGCAACGAGTGCCTCGGTTTGTGAATTTTGAGTCTTCTGTTCCTTTTTACGACACTCATGATTCACCAATGCCGCGGACACCTCATCCAGTTTCACCTCGGATTTTCCATACAACAAAGTAGTTGTCAAATGATCATAATCATCAGGCAATGAATTTAACAAACATAGTGCCTTATCCTCGCCAGGAATTATCACATCAAGGTTTGCTAAATCAGCAAGTATTTTATTATAATCATTGAGGTGTTCATGCATAGAAATACCTGAACGATATTGAAATCGGAAGAGTCGTTTCTTCAAGAAGAGCCGATTTTCTGAGCTCTTGGTCATATACTTCTCCTCCAATTTCATCCATAACTTCTTAGCAGAAGTTTCCTTCATATACGGGTATTTCAACTCCTTATCAAGGAACGATCGAATAGTGGCACAAGCATGGAGATTAATTCGAGTCCACTGCTTGTCATCAATATCTTCTGGTTTATCCTCCAGAACCATATCCAACTCTTGTTGATACAACACATCCATAACTTCACATTGCCACATACCAAAATTATTGGAGCCATTAAATTTATCAACCTCTAACCTTGTACCGGCAATTGGATGTCTATTGGATGTAGGTGCCGACGAAGACGATGCCGACTCCTTCTCCTTCAAAACTTCGTCTTTTTCTCCAGCCATCAAATCTGCCCGGCACTATTCACTGCTACTGTAGCACAACACTATTCACGGGAGCACTGTAGCACCGACACTATTCACGTGCACTATTCACCCGTCACTGTAGCACCGACAGATTTTTCACTCCCACGAAACCCCAGTCGAAAAACTGGAGCTCTGATACCACTTGTTGTGCGGAAGCGTCAACCAACTTTGAGTGAAAAATAAATAACAACAGGCAGGAGAAAAATTGAACAAAATAATCAACAAGAACAACACCAAGATTTATAATGGTTCGGCAATTGCCTACATCCAGTTTGGAGACGATGGAGTATTCCACTATAATCAATGGAGATATACAATAGTGTTTACCACTCAATTTCCCAAAGACCCAAATACACCCAACCTCACACACTCACAAAGGAAGAGAAAACAATGATACAAAGCAAAGAACAACTAGAGAGAATTTGTTTCACTCTTTGGCAAAATGCCTTTCTTGCTATTTTTCTCTTCTACTCACCACTTGGTTGGATGCTTCAAATGAAACCATTTGCTTCCAATTTATAGCCAAAGGAAGTGGCTTCTCAAAGAAGCCAAAGGAAGTGGCTTCTCAAAGAAGCCAAAGGAAGTGGCTTCTCAAAGAAGCCAAAGGTTAGTGTCTTCTCAGAGAAGCCAAAGGAAGTGGCTTCTCAAATAAGCCAAAGGAAGTGGCTTCTCAAAGAAGCCAAGGAAAGTGGCTTCTCAAAGAAGCCAAAGGTTAGCCAAGTCAACAATAGCCTACCACCATTTGTGAAAGCCAATTAATGCATTCACATTGCAACTTGTCAATATCCATCACTTTTGACTATTGGTTTGAGGCAATAATCAACAAGAAGTGCATCCCCTCCCACAAGGCCACAGGCCAGGGTCACAACTTCAAGTCCGGCATTTTTGCTGTTCCCATAGCTCAGAATTTCTTTCTCTGCCAATGTCTTTGAATCTACATAGGCCTTCAATTATATACCACAAAGATTCAATTTTTAAAAAAAAAAATTGAGGGACTAATAGTAGGGAAATTATACTGATAATGATCATAAAACTTTACCAATGTAAGGAACCATTAAATTATCAGTTGGCATAACTTTTGAATTTAAATGAGCAAACAGATATGATTTAGGGCTAGGAGATTTGTATACCTTGAGATGAACATTAGAACAAGCAAATGAAAGATGGAGAGGGGTCCAGCATGTTTCATCCATGAAGTCCCCCAAACCACTCCCATCCTCTTTCAGTGGAGATGCAGCAACCACAGAAGCTGTGTAGATTAGCCTCTTAACTGTTCCTGATTTCAGACAAGACTCTGCAATGCTCTTTGCCCCAGCTATAGCAGCTTCAGTTGTGTTCTTGTACTGCTTTGTAATTTTGTCAGATATATATATGTGTGTGTGTGTGTGAAACTAAATAAGAGTATAAGTGATCATGAAGGAGGCCAACCTGGGAGTTTTCAGTATGTTGTAAGGGAGTTGCTACATGGAAAACAAACTCACAGCCTTCAATTGCATGCTCAAACTCAGTTGGGTTGTAAATGTCAGCTTCAAACAGCACAAGCCTTGCATCTGCATCAGGAAGGCTCTTCAGAAGGCTCACTTTGGACACATCATCTGTGAATATTTCACAAATATATTCAAAGAAATTTGGTTTTATGAGAAACAGAAAAACAGAGAGAAAATAGAGAGGAAACACATACTGTGTTGTCAAACAGTGAATCAAGACCGCATCGTGCTTGCGGTTAATCAATGGTTCTAATTCACAGTTTGACAACCTAAAATACTCGCGGTAGAATCAGTTTAATCAACAACTGACAAATTTTATTTTATTATTATTATTATTATTATTATTATTATTTTCTGTGTAGCAATACAGACATACCCAAGTTTCTGAGTGTTGCATGGACAGTGTAGCCTTTCTGTAAAAGCTTCTTGACAAGCCAAGAACCAATGTAGCCTGCACCTCCTGTAACACATACCTTGCAGCCAAAACTACTCATCCCAATGGCAAAACCTGTGAGTTTACCAATTGCTGGTTTCTCTCATTCTGCATCAAACACCGCATTATATAATAACATACAAGGCCCCTCGCCGGCCGCAAATATATCAGATTACGATTTAAATAGTTTAATTAAATTAAATTAATCCCACACTTCAGTGTGAGGACATCTCGTAGTACTTAAATAAAAATAATAATAAAAAAGGGCACTCTCAACTGCAGCCTCAATTGACCAGTCAATGCGACCAAGAGATACAACCATTTTCAAAGACTGCAATACAAGCCCGCAACTACATATATTCCATCGACCTTTGAAATACAGCCATTTTCAAAGACTGCAAAAAAAGACCTCCACTTTATATATTCCATCGACCTTCGAAATTTCAAACACTACAATACAACCATTTTCTGAGAGAGCGAGAGAAGAGTCGTGTTTTTTTTTTTTTATATAAAGAAACTACAAAACATTTTTGATGATGCTGCAACATGATCCTAAATTAATGCCTGAACTCAAGCCATACTGTGTGCAGCCACTAAGCTTTCCATTGGATTTGCATTTCATTTGAAAATAAATACTTGAATTAATAATACTACAAGATCCATATGCACCTTCTCTCTCTCGCATCCATTAAAATTTAAAATATTGTTCCTGAAAATATTTGCCAGCATTATAATAACAGAAGATGCAGACCGGTCCTTTGAACGGCTTTTTATAAGTCGAAACAGGGAAGATCATCCCCCAATCCTTTTCCCAAAGTTTTCCTAGGGATATGATTTGAGTTTTCTTTTTCTGAAATAAAATATAATTAGATTAGGGCAACAGTATTCAACTGCTGCACTCGAACTTTTCCTCATATATTCTTGGAAGTTCCAACTTTATACTATGAGTTAATAACACCTACATAATCTAAACCACTATACATTACATGTTTACTAATCATGAATAGGTACGAGAGAAAAAAGAATTATTTCAACTCGTGATTTCCCCACGTCTATTTTGCTCGCTTGTCTTCATTACCCTTATGAAGTATCGTTCGACTCCTGTAAAGAGGAGTCTCACTTTCTTGCAGGTTAAATACTTACAAATATAAAAAATCAAGAAATATGTGCGTCCAACTTTAAAATCACTATTTCAATATCCTCAAAACTCAAAATTGGATCAACTAGGAGGGGTAATTACTCGATTCTTTACTTCTCTGGTTCCAAGTGGGTGAACATGCCATAAAAACAGAAGTGGTTTCGAACTCGTGTCTCGAAAAGCTGTGATCTGAATTTATGTTGGATATTTTATTAAACTCATTGATGAGATGTGTTTTTCATTTTTAATTTTTGGTCGGTTTATTGGTGCAACTAGTTGTCAGTAGCGTAACGTCTTTTGCTCATGCATACGAGAGCAGATATGTGTTTTTGTTTTGTTTCATTTGGCAGCTCCGGTACAGCAGCCAGCAGTAGATCAAAAATACATACCTTTTTGGGTTTTGTTGACACTTCCCAAGTGGTTTCCAGAAATAGAAGGGAAAATTGGCTCAGCGAGGGGGAACTTTCATCTTTGAACCCAATCTTGGATTCTATACCTTTTTGGGCCAAACTTGAGTTTGACCTTGGAACCAAATGAAATATGTGAACAACCCAACTGGCCCAACAAAGATTGAGGGGAACAAAAGGGTAATTCCTTTCCAACATGTAAAATAATAGTTGTTCCATGTGACTTGCGGATTGGAAAAATTCTATGCTGAAATAATGATTTGCTGGTTGCATAATTTTTTTTTAGAGATGATGATTGAAAGAGAATTGAAAGAGGACCTTAAATATAAATTGTTTCGATCGTTAATTTATCTTATAGAATAATTCTAGAAAGAATGTGTGCGTTTTTTTTCTGAGTACTGCTATTTCCACCTACCTTTTCTATTTTTCCACTCATTTTATCTTCAAAAATTTAATGACATTTACCTCATTGTAAAATGACTTCTGAGGACAAATTTACAACTCTCTCTCACATGCACCCACCACACCCTTTTTTTTTGTCCCAAAACCTACACCCATCTCCAATCAATTTAGGGGGCTGTACAGCAACCTTTGTCAGTAGTTCAGGTGTTGGTTTCGGATGGTCTTCCTGGACTTCCTTAATTGTAATGTTTTGTGGGGAATTTCTCTTAGTTGGGGCATAGCGCCTCCAGATGAAAAATCCTCTTTTGAATGCTCTGTACTTTGGCCCCAGTGGTGTTGGAATGATATATATCTATTCATTTTGGATTTCATCTAGCGAAGGAGGAGTGAGGGTTGCGATGGGAAAATCAAATTGGTGGTGGGGATGGCTGCGGATGGGAGAAGGAGACGTGAATGTGGGTGTGATGGTCATGGTGTTAACTATTGGGTTTTCACCAGAGGAGGAGGTTGAGAAGAGAGGGGTGGGGAGGGGGGGAGGGGGAATGGCAAGGGCAACTTGGGGTGGGGACTGAAAGGAAAGGGCAACTTGGGGAAGATGAGTGAGGAAATAAGAAAAAAAGGTGAAAATAACACCACTTTTTTTTCTTTAACGGGAATATCCTTACTATAAAAAGACTTGTAAATACGAAACTAAGTTAGCTAGCAAGGATTTGTTAAAATTGCAATCATCCCCCCTCCACCACCACCATTAAAGACAATTAATATTGGAGTGGACTTGGAGATGTGGGGAAAAATAAGATAAAGTGGAAAGAAGAAGAAGAAAGGATAATGTGTCACCCAATTGGTAAAGTACACGAAGAGATAATTTAAAGTTCGAAAACAATTTTTTTTTTTTCGCAATAAAAAAATCAAATCCAATTATTCTAAACTTTTGACCCTCCATAAAGCTTCATCATGATGGCATTTTAATTACGGCCCTTTAATTACCTACCAAGTTTCAATCTAAGGTGATGTGTAAATATCTTCTAGATGAAATCATGGTAATGGGCCTCAGCTATTGAATCATTATGCTCTCTTTGACGGCTCCTCAATAATGAAGCAACTCATTCCATTTGCTAGACTTTCCACTTTGATGGGCATCTTGAAAGATTTAGAGAAACCTAAAAGTCAATATCATAACCCTTCAAAGAACTATTAGATTTGCAAATACTACCTGCTTTTTGACAAATATACAACTATTACAGATTATTAAATACGAGAATTAATCATCCACGTGTACGCAAATAAGTAATAAACATTATAGAATGATAGAATAGACCAATATCAATTACAAAAATACACGTGAGTTGAAAATTTGAATGCCGACATCAACATTTGAACAATTTTACAAATTAATATTCTTCAAAACAAGTGAAGGAGATGCAATTCAAGTTGACCTCAATTAAATACAGCCGTGTGCAACTCTAGTAGTAATTGACCGGGCAATACAAACTAAAAGGAGATGCAATTGTACATAACACAATCGTATTTTCTATCACATGTGTCTTTTCTAAGGTGAACCATATATATCATTATCATCACTTATTCGTCAGCCTGCACAATCATAATTACTTTTTCCTATTTTGCATCAACCATAATTACTTGATTATACAATGCCTTAGCAAATCCATTCATCCATATTTTGGATCCAGATTCTCTTCTCTGATTTTCTCTGCTATGATCTGTTTTACTTTCACTGTAATGCTATCACATCATTAAAAAAACAATCCAAAGATAGAGAATATAGCACGTGGAAATAAATAACATATATTTTATATATTTTTTTGCACAAAGTAAAGGCAATAAACAGCGTTCTCTCCAATCAAATTGAAGCAAGGTTATGGTCATGGTGAGATAGAGAAAGAAAGTGGCTAGGTGGGTGCGCTGCATGCATCCAGGTCAATCTGAGAGAAATGAGAGTTTTTTTTTCTTTTCATGCTTTAGTTTTAAACTTTTAATTGATTAATTAATATTTTAATATTATTCGTATTTTTCAGTTAATTATATATATATATTTACTTTCACTAGGGGTAAAGCTGATGAGAGATGGAGAAGACCAAGAATTATATCAAATTCGAACAAAGGTGGAACTGGTTGTTGTCCAAAAGTTTGAGAAATCATATAATTATTAAGTGTATGTTCGTTGTTTAGTTGATGAGGAACAAAAAGAAGAAGAAAAAAGATTTGTCTTTCATCAGGACAGAACACGAAGAAGAAGAAGAAGAAAAAAACAACTTTAGATGTTAAATATCTCGTTAGTTGGGTGTTAAGTTTTTTTTTTTTTTCTTTTTGAATTAAGAGTAAATTGGGTTTTTGTTTTAGGTTGATGTGTCAACTTTTAAATCCCTTAGACTAAATTTTAATGAGGTGGCGTATGGAAAACAAAAGTAAAATAGATTATGACAGAGAAAATCAGAGTAGAGGATCCAAATTCTAACAATTTCTAGGAGGTCATTTTCCTCTTTTTAGAAAATTACAATAATGCCATTGCTCTTGCCTTTCTCTTTCTCCTTGCCTTTAAGCATTGTGTGACATAATGAATAGGAAAGTTATAAGTTAAAAAGCTCATCTTCTAGAATATATCACCTTTGAGTTAGAAGAGATTTAAATATCGTCATTGACTTTTACTATGTCTCATTTATTTCTCATATAATCACCTGCAAATCCTTTGCGTGTGTGTATATATATATATATATAATTTAGTGGAAGGAATTTCATTCAATAACCAAATAGTATAATACACTGAAAAGAAGACAAAATGATGTGCAAGCTTGGGCCTCTATAAAAAAACCTTTAGCATAAAAAACCCCCAAACAAATCGTTGGTATTAAAATTCATGTATTTTTCTGTTCAATCAAAATTTTGAACATTAAAGGCCTCTCATACTCTTAACTCATGTTTTCGGTTTTTGCTAAGAATTCTAGCTAGACAACCACATGTGATGTGGGGATTCATACGGTACCTTTCCTCTTAATTGTGTATTTTACCTCCCAAATATTAATTGCAAAAGACTTGCCCTACCTTCAATGGCAGCCAGCCACCACCAACCCTCATCGCAACTTGAGTGCCATGACTTTATTGTGATGTAACAAATTTCTCCCAAATTCGGTCATCCCCTTGGCACATTACTCTGTCCACCAATAATATTAGGGCTGCCATCCATCTCAACAACTCCATAGATTAAACATGAAAAGCTTGTTCTATATATGCACCATAATATCTCACAGTCAACCAACAAGTATTATACTAACATGAAAGGAAGGAGAAAGAAAAAGAAAAACATAGTGGGTAGGGGGATGCACGAAGAAACTAATTAAAGACTAAATTTTCAATTGGAAAATTGGGTTTTCCACTTTGTCACCACATGAGCGAGTGCCTTTGTGGAAGCCCCATTCTCACTCAGAGCTTTAGCCGCGGCATCTTTCAGGTCCTTCATTCGGTTTCTGAGCCGCTTACCGTCCTCTCCTTCCATGAGAGCCTGAACCACCAGAGCAATTTCCTCCCTACCCACCAGCCCATTTTCACTGGCTTTGGGCCTCAATGCCACTTTTATGTCCTCAGTGAACATCACAGCGTTCATTTTCTGCTCGGCGTACAGCGGCCAGGCCACAAGAGGCACACCATTTACAACGCTCTCCAATGCCGAGTTCCAACCACAATGGGTCAAGAACCCTCCTGTGGACATGTGGCCTAGAATCTGGGCCTGTGGGGCCCAATTGGGGACCACCAGGCCCCTCCCCTGGGTCCTACCCAAAAATCCTTTCGGCAAAAATTCCAACGGGTCGTTTTGGCTGTGAACGCTGAAATAAGTGGCATTGGCAGCCTTGTCGCTTGGGCTCCTCACCACCCACAAGAACCTCTGCTCACTCATTTCCAACCCAAGAGCCAAGTCATTGATCTGGTCATACGAGAGGGTCCCGCCACTCCCGAAGGAGACGTACAGCACCGACCCACGTGGCTGCTCATCCAGCCATTTCAGACACTTGGAAGACTGCTCGTCCAAAGCGTTACTGAACTCCATTTTCACGAGCGGTCCAACCGGGTAAACCGGCGGCTTACCCGGTTCGCTCTCTTGCAACGCTCTCAAAGCGCCGGGCTCCAACTCCGCGAAGCTATTCACCATGATACCGTCGGCCAAACGGTACCGTTTCGCGTGGTGAAGGACCCATTTGTAGGCCTCGTCCTTACGATCCTGAACTGGGTCGAGCAAATCGCGACCGTGAATCGGGATGCACCCGGGGATTGTGACCGGGTCCGCAAGCTCCCTGTACTCGCACGGCGTCGTTTCGTCGAGCTTCGGCAAGTAGAGGAAGAGAGACAGCGCCATGGCCGTGGAGGGGAAGAAAATGTACTTGGAGAGGTTGAATTCTTTGGCGACGTCGAAGGCGTCGGTGCCGAAGAGATCGACCACGAGCCCGACGAGGTTTGCGCGGGAAATCAAGGACTTGATCGCGTCGCGGAGGGAGGTCAGGGACCGACTGACGGTGAGGGAAATTAGTGTTTCGATTTTGGAGCCTTGGGGAAGATCGTCGAAGCTGACAGGCGGGAGGAACACGTGGTCAATTGCGATTGGGAGGGCGTCGAGGACGGATTTCTGGGCCTTCGTCGGAGGGCCATCGCAGGGGACGATGAAGGTGACCGTGAAATTGTGGTGGTGGACGACTCGCTTGGCGAACTCGGCGAGTGGGATGAGGTGGCCCATGCCCGGACTCGGAAGAATTGCGATGTGAGGTGGCCGTGGTTGTGCTTGCGCCATGTTTGGCAGAGTGCTTTTTGGTGAATCGCTTTTGGGAGGGAAGGGGGTATATGCTATATTTTGTGGGAGTGTGATGAGAAAGAATGATGTGCTGCTGCTGCTTTATATAGGTGGGATGAGGTGTTTTGGAAAAGGCTAATGCAATTTAATTATTTTCTTTTTAGCGAGAGAGAGAGAGAGAGAGAGAGAGAGAGAGAGAGGGATTAATTGTTAATTGGGATTATTAGGAAGGCTGGTTTCTGGAGTTTAGTGGTGGTTTGTTATTGTTTGGTTGTGGTTTGTGGCAGTCGTTGTGGAATTCTATTATGGGGGATACTGAGAATATTTGTGTAATGGGTTGAGAGTGCGAGAAGGGTACGGCTGTTTCTAAAGAGGTAGAGCTTTCTTTCTTGGAATGGTCAGCCATGCACTCAAACACATGTGTGAGTGATGTCAATTCATACGTAAGGCTTATGTTATCAACTTTATATCCTTTTCTTTTTAATGCATAATAATATAAAAGAAACTATGATATCCGAAACGGAAAATACTTCTCTCATTATTATGTAAGTTGGAGTTTTTATAGAATCCGATGAAAGGAGAAATATCTCCTTATAGGAAATGAGACAAACAATATTTTCTTAAAAAAGAATATTAAATTCAGTCCTATCGTATCAATTTATAGTATCGGATATATTATCAAGTAAATTTTGAACAATTATCCGATAAATATAACCAGATAGACAATCTACCAAATATTGTGGATGGTCATGTAATTTGTAACGCTGATTTCCTACTTAATTTGGCATTTACGATTTGAAATTTTATTTCGAGAAAAGTTTAACGAAGGTGTCAATTGTTGGAATCACACCTTACTCCTATATCAACAATTGAAAACCGTGCTGCACAAAGCATATAATTTGTAATTTTATTTCATGAAATTATCATGTATCAAAAGACCCAAGCGAGGTATCTAAGGACCGCATAAAAAATGTGGTCTTTTGGGGAGACTGATAATTGATTCATCGTTGATATATTATTAAAGGAGTTAAGGACCACATCCGTATTGATAAATGGTCATGTTTGCCCTGCCAAATTAATGTTTTTTTAATAACCAAAATGGTTTCTTTTGTTGAACAACCCAAAATAATGTGTACCCATCATTTTTATGACATGTGGTTTTAAGAGAAGGGCCTTAGCATTTTAATGAGCTATTAGTTTAGTCGTATTGTTTTTAACAATATTGAAAGAGATTTTAAATTCGATTCTTTTGTCTGAAAAATAAAAAAGATTATAACAATAACAATACTTCTTTCACAAAAAACAAAAAAAAATCCATATCCATGAGAAGGGTTAAATTCTTGCTTAAAATCTTCTCACTCCTCCAAATTATGAAGGCAATATGTATAGATTTTATTCAATGCGGACGTTTGAACGTTATTACTGTCAGGACACTATGTATTTTTTATTACTTCTCCTTACTTTTCTTTCGAGTGTTTGCACAATAATAACAACGTGCAAACATCATCCCCTCCATTATCTCCATAAGTTATTAAAACGCTTCATTTTCTCCTCTAATAGATATTTTGTTGACAAAAGAAAGGTACAATAATTGCACCACTAAGCTAAGGAGAGACTCTTTAGTTATTTCGAGAAAAGCTCACAAACATATGATGAGGAAGGTTTTGTGCCAATCAAACTTGGATAAGCTCAAACATATATGAGAAAAGTTGGGCCAATGAAAATGGAATAATACGTACCTTTTATCAAACACATGATTAATGTGTCAAAATTCCAGTGGGGTGCGTCTTCACGTTGGCATCAACCTTCAATTACTTGTTAACACTACTTTTGGATGGTTTGTGAGGTGATATGGTGTGCGCATGATATGACGATATATGGTGTTCTTTTATGCTCTTCATTTATAGGATTTTAATGAGTTTGTGGGTTATGCGTGATTCTCTTTAGATTAATTAAATTTGTTGTTATATTTGATTATGGGAGAAGATTTATCCATAATTAATTAGCACCATAGTCTATAGTGATTTTGTACTTGTTTATATTCCTCTTATTAATAAAATACTATTGCTCTTTATCTAAAAAAAATAAGACGACTGCAAAGGACCCACTAGTGTAGTAGTTTGAAGTATTTACTCTCTTAGACAAGGTCCTGAGTTCGAGTCCTAACATCCGTATTGTATGTGTGAGTTTAATATACTATCGTCCCTTTCAATAGGAAAGGTATTCAAAAAAAAAAAAAAGACGACTAAGAACATTCAAGTACATAATATCAAGTATTGTACGTTAATAAATTTTTTTTTCATTAATTATTGAACATATGATGAAGTTGGGAAAATTGGTCTCTAGCAATCAAATTGCGCATAATAACGAACAAATAACCTAAACTAACAATAATGGAAACAACAACAAAAGGGCAGATGAGCAAAACTCCTTCAAATGTTTGGTAAACTTGATTTAGAGAAACTAAGAAATTTTAGAAGAAGAGTTTTGGAAGAATGATTGGATTGACAAATTAGCAAAAAGAGGTGAGGGGAGGAAAGGGAAAGCAAAAAGTACTTCTCCTTCCTCCTCCCCTTCAGTCACCACGAGACTTTGTAAACAAAATTGTCTTGTCACGATGTTATAGATCATCACATAGCTACATAATACTTTTTTATTTATTTATTTTAAATTCAATAGAAATATCTTTTTGTGTAATGAAAAAGGCGAAAAAGAAATATTGAGACACTTCTTGGAACCTAATCAAGTACAACTAAAAGTGCTACGATGTTTTGGAAGTCACCAAAGAAGACTTTAAATTGAGGAAAAAAATTAGACCACACTGAATTAATTAATATTAGAAATGAAATAGTGTTGAAATAATCAAAGCAGTGATGACCTTATGATGATGAAAGTATGACGCTAAAAGAAGTTCCAAATTTGATGTTGGAGTCTTTTGCATCAGCCCTCGGATCCATTGGTGTGGAGGCTGAGGATAATGATTAAGATATTGCTTACTCACCAACAAAACATTATTAAGATTATCATATTAATTAAGGTTATTAGACGTGGGGTCATCATCATCATACATCGATTAGGTTCTAATTTACTGTTTAATGCTACTTTATTAAGAAATTTCTCCATCACTTTATTTTTTTTTAGTTTGAATGATGGGTACTAACTGCATAGGTGTCAAACAATTGTTGTCAGTTTTTCTTTTGGTTTTTTTTTTTTGTTGGGAAATCCAGAACTATTCCCCTCCATTTCTAAACATTATTTTATCCTTAATTGTGATGGATGAAAAGGGGAGTCTACAAGTGGGAAGAGCAAGAGATTAGAAAGATGAAAATAAATCTATATATTCTCAACTCATATCTAATATCATCTACTAGCTTTTAATTTAGTGGTATTTGTCTTCACTTGTTTGAGGGACGTCTCAAATTTGACTCACATAATGATATATATTTATGATGAGTTCGATACCTAGTTGTGGTTAACATATCTTATAAATATGATATCGTTTGTTGGAAAAAAAAAAAAAGAGAAAAAGAAGCATATATCTTATTTACAATATGCTAAACATAATATGGCATGACCGTATGAATCTTTCAAATGTTGAGAATTGATAGAAATATCACTGGATCAAGAGTTAGCTAATACAACATATTGATATACACTAAGGTAATTATATTTGAATAATACAAACAGGTTGCGAATTACATTAAGCATGCATGAGTACCACATTTCAAGCACCCCATAATATAAATTATGAAATGGAGAATGGAAATGGAAAATCAACTGCACCGTAATTACTTCTTGTGTTTCTTCCACTTGATCACTAACTCAGATAGTGACTTTGTAGAAGAACCCTCTTCACTCTTTGCCTTCACAGCAGCTTCCTTCCAATAATTCATTTGATCACGAACCCTAAACCCTTCTTCCCCTTCCATTAGTTCCTTCACAACCCTGGCAATCTCCTCCCTTCCCACGATGCCATTTTCATCAGCTTTGGGCCTCAATGCCACTTTTAAAACCTCAGTCAACACAATTGCATTCATTTTCTGCTCTGCATACAAAGGCCAAGCAATCAGAGGCACACCATTCACAATGCTCTCAAGGATTGAATTCCATCCACAGTGACTTAAAAACCCACCAACTGAGCAGTGGCCAAGGACCTCAGTTTGTGGTGCCCATGATGGCACCGAAAGACCTTGCCTTTTGGTCCTCTCCACAAACCCATATGGTAGGCACCCCAAAGGGTCTGTTTGGCTATGGACACTAAAAAATGATGCATTTGAAGCTTTGTTATTTGGGCTTCTCACGACCCATAAAAATTTAGTTCCACTCATTTCAAGACCTAATGCCAATTCAGTGAGCTGTTCAGAAGAGAGAGTACCTCCACTCCCAAATGACACAAACAAAACAGACCCAGTCGGCTGATCATCCAACCATCTTAAATACTCTAACCCACCAGCCGGTTCCGCCCAACCACATGAACCGGTCTGTATAAGCGGTCCAATTGGGTAAACCGGTGGCCTACAAAGCTCAGAATCATCTTGCAAAGCCTTTATAGGATCTGGCTCCAATTCCATGAAGCTATTCAGTATAATTCCCTCAGCCAAACCAACCCTTTTCCCATGGTGAAGAAACAATTTGTATGCTTCATCTTTTCGGTCCTGAAATGGCTCTGGAAAATCTCTACCACAAATTGGTGTGCACCCAGGTAACTTCACTGGTTCAGCCAAGTCTCTGTATTCAGAAGAGACCAAGCTGTCAAGCTTAGGCATATAAAGTAACAAAATTAACCCCATAGTCATCGAGGGAAAATATAAGTAAGGTGACACATTGAACTGATGTGCAACATCAAAAGCGTCCGTGCCAAAAATATCAACCACCAATGCTACCAAGTTGGCATTTTCAGCTAAGGACTGGAACACGTCACGAATCGAAGAAATCGAGCGTGTGACAGCTAGGGTTATTTTTGTTTCTGCTTTGGTTTCTTGTGGTAGGTAATCAAAGGAAATTGGAGGGAGAAAGAAATAGGTTGTGGATTGTGGAGGTAGGGTCTGAAGAAGGGAAATTTGGGGTTTGGGTGGATGAGACCCAATTGTTGGGATTATAAATGTGATGGTGAAGTTGTGGTGGTGGATAAAGAGCTTGGCTAGCTCAACCAGTGGGATAAGGTGACCCATGCCTGGACTTGGTACCATGACTACATGAGGTGTTGTGTATTTGTTTTCTTCCATTGTGGTTGTGAAGAATGATGGGGGCAGGTAGAAAGAATTATTATATAGTCTTTAGTGATGTGCAAAATTCAACCTTGGAACAGAAGTTTTCAGTCCTGGGAAGTTCTGGAATTACAATGACTCAGGTAATATTTGCTCAAGGGTTCCAGAGAGATTGACCATTTCGATGTTTTTTTAGTTGATCAATTGACTTTCTAACAATTTCTAGCCACTTCGTCGTCTAGAGCCTGCTCAAGGACAATTCCTTTATTTCTATTGGGTAAGTTATTTTAAATATATACTTTGGATAGCTGAATTTTAATTTTTCAATCCTGTGTTTTTATCGAACTTGACAAATTTGATTATAGTGGATTTAACTAAGTATCACTTGCAAAGACACTTTAATGCTATGTTAAACAACCACTAACTTGAAAATTTTAAAATGTCTGCAAATGAGCCAATGATATATATCAAACTTACGCTTCCTTGAAATAGATACGAGGGCATTGCCCTACTAATTGTAACTAGTCATCTATGACTGGTTATAATTATTTTATTTTCTTGTTTACTATAATCAATGATAGATTTGGAATTTTTAGAGGAGAAGGTTTTCAATTTTGCCACTCATAGTCACAGTCTCACTCACTTAAAAACCTAAAAATAAAGTCTTGTGAGGACCTCTTTAATAAGGGCCATAGGATGAAATCCAAATGAAATATTTTACCTTTTCTTTTTTATACTCGCACATAAAAAGCAAAAATGGGGCTCTATAAGAGAAACTCCATCCATTTGCCCCTTGTCATGGCAAAGGGAGCTAGGGCAGCCACTATTTAAGTGAATAGTGGTTGCCCTTTCAAATAGTATTTTATGTTTTCACCCATTGCCATGGCTAAGGGCAATTACTATTTATTTATTTATTTTTTTCACAAATTTTTTAATGAAAATAATTAATTTGGATATTATTTTCGGATAATATTTTTGGGTTTGTACATATCAATATTTATTATAAAATTCATATCTCAATCGGATAAAATTTTGGTATTTATAGAAAAAAAAAAGGAAGTAATTTTTTGGTAATTTTTTTTTTTAAAAAAAAATTCAATTTTTTTCTTTTTTTTATTGCACAAAAATTGGCTGCCGTTGGATTGGAGAAAAAAATCTGATCGGAGAGCCCAGAGTGCGACACGTGGACTTTTAGTGTTACTGTAGCGCTAGACACTGTAGCGTCACTGTAGCAATGTGGCACTGTAGCGATGACGTCAGCACCAAAACGAGGGCTAGAGCTCGGGCCACCCAGGTTGCTGGGTCCCACCTTGCGCTCGGGCCTGGGCTCCTCGCTGGAAACAGATTTTTGTTTTTTTCTCCCCCCAGCCTTGGGCTCAGCTCCTTGCTGGAGCTGCTCTAATGTAGAGCTCATGTGCCAAAAGGCATCCCCAATGGAAGAGATTTGAGGCCCTGTATCATAAAGTCTCATCAGAGCTGTCTCTAAATTTGCGAATTTTGATAGAGCTCAAGCTGGTCCCACTTTTTGAATTTTTTTGGTAGAAATGTTCATTAAAAAAAAGCTAATATAACATAAACATATAATAAAACAAACAACGTTAATAACAACAAAAATTAACATGTAAAACAAATTACATCATAAAAAATTCATAGAGAGCCTCGGATGTAGAGCCTCCGTTGTAGGAAAGATACTTTTAAATACTTTTAGAGCCTAGAATATTCCAACAGAACTCTAAATGGGTCTCTATCCATTATTTTCAGAGACTATGATTAGAAATGCCCTTAAAAAGAGAAGTACGGAAATCATTATAAGAACAAGAAAAAAGAAAAAATTGAATGCACCCAGCAGATCATTGTGTTGAAACGAAGCCCCAAAAAATTGGGGCCTCTTTAGAATTTAAGAAGCCCAAGCTGAGCCCAAAAAAGCTGGGGCCTATTTGTATAATGGAACCACATTACGGAAGCGAAAACGCACCAGACGCCTGAGCCTCAGCGACAGGAGGGAAGAAGAAGAAGAGGAAGAAGAAGAAGAAGATGATATACCGGAAATGGAGCCTGTTAACTGGACCAGTCGCGATCTTGGGAGGCATAGTAGGCACCGTAGTCGTCGGCCACTACCTTCTTATTGAGAACGTAATTTTCCCTTTTATTCATTTCGTTGTTCATTTAATTTATTTTCAGATTCAGCAATTCGAATATTTCTTCGTTTAAAATCCGCGATTTTCTGCTAAACTATCAATTGGTCCGAATTAGGGTATTGGGTTTCGATTGTTGAGTATAGATCTGGCTTCGTCGAGAAAAAAAATACATTCTAGGGTTTCACTGCTTCACTTTCTTAATTCAAGTTTTATGATTTTAGCTCTTTTTGTATTTTCCATCAATTTGAACTGTATTTAATATGCCTAAATTCCTGCAAAATGGGACTTAATCCAGTGTTTTAGCTGACCAAATTGTGGCTTACTGTGGTTTAATATGTTCAATTGCTTGTTTGATAAAATTGCAATTAAATGTATAAAACAGCTGCCACTTCCTTAGAACAACAGCTTGAATTTTTTGAAGCAAGAGCTGGGTTGTGTTGTATATTTGCTGAATTTGATTTGAGACATGAACATTGTATTTAGCATTTTGTTTAATTACGCAGGATTGGATGAAGTCGGAGCCAAGGAAGGCAGAAGCATCCACTTCAAGCAAATAAGAGGAGGAAGGTGAAGAGTTGCATTTTCAGTGCGACCCAAGCTTTTTGGCTTTCTGTCTATATTTCATGAACATGTTCTGCAAACTTGTGGTGATGTTGCACTTTCAGATGTGACTTGTTAGTTAATAATCCAGAATTGAAATGTGAGTTCCGATTTGAAGGTTGTGGAGCAAATTCCCTGCATTTGTGTTCTCTGTTGTCCTAACATTGCCTTGATTTTGAATCAAGCTAAGAATCGATGAAATTCGATTTGCTTTCGTTATGAGTGCTTTCATTTCAAGAGTTGTGATCAGGTTTTTACCCTTTGGTTTATTAGTTCATTGGCTCCAAGCAATAGTACTTAGAGATAGAACTAGTGAGGCAGGGTGACTGGTAAATGGCTTCCTAAAGATGAACTTTTGGATTTCTACATAATGCTAGTAGTTTTGTTTTGTGGCAGGACGACTGGTAAATAGCTTCTTGAATATAAATAGGGAGATTCACTATTATACCCAATATGGGGGCCCAAATTATAAAAATACCCTATATAAAATGAACTTTAGAAACACACCCAAAGCCCATTTACAACATAACAAAAAAGCTTTTAACTTCTTATAAATTACAAAACTGCCATCAATTTCTTAAAACAAGCCCAACCCCAAAATCTCATAAAAATACCCAAAGCACTCAATAGGGCATCAAAGTAATTTAATAATCAATATTAAATTCAATAAGGCTAGCTATCATTTTTTGGGTTTTTTTTGGGTTTGTTTATAGGAATTCAATTGTGTAGGGTTTATTTATAATATTAGTGCTAGAAATGGGTATATCACTAAATATCTCATATAAATATGCGTCCCTTTGCATTATTTTCTGTTCTGTAAAGACGTATACTAAGCTTTTACAGAAATGAAGGGATTTTTATAGGATTTGTAATTTCATAGATAAGTTGTGTGTAATACAAAGGGTATAAGATTTTGCAGCTTGGCCAAAAAATCTGAAATAGCAAAAAAATAATTTGTTCACACATCTTAGCGAGCTCGCAAGCCTTCTCTACGTTTCATGGCTTCCCTGTTCTTTAA
This sequence comes from Prunus dulcis, assembly GCF_902201215.1. Taxonomy (NCBI): domain Eukaryota; kingdom Viridiplantae; phylum Streptophyta; class Magnoliopsida; order Rosales; family Rosaceae; genus Prunus; species Prunus dulcis. Next base: position 18,353,942 of record NC_047651.1, on the reverse strand, counting down.
GGCATAGAATTGCTCACAGGATAAACAACCCCTGCAAATGCTTATGAAGTATTTCCGAACCTTCAATCCGAAAAACAAAACTTTGATTCCGGCCAAGAATTCTGAAAGGTCGATAAGTCGAGGTACATAAAATGGTTTGGTCATCGATATTTGTCACCATTGACCAACAATTCCATCACCAAATCATTCCAAGTATCTATTGGCCCAGGTAGGCACCAATGTAAGCAATCATTCTGAACTGTGGCATTTTTATCCTTGGCAAATGGCTGGAATTGCCTGTACGGACCTGGGTGCCCATCAGATCTCAACAATGAGAGATGGGTTGTGTCCAGTAGCTTCAAATTCACCCCCTCTTCAGATCCTTTAGCAGCCTTCTCAAATTCTTCCAACTCAATGTTACGCATTACATTATCTACATCTTTCAAATCAACCTCACCTTCTTTGAATGGCAGCGATCTATTACAATGCCCACCACTGAACCACTCTCCATTCTCAAAGTGGTCCGGCGTGGTGGTTCTGAAGAATACAGACGCTTTATGATCCGAATGCGTGATGAAATTGAAAACCACACGGAGAGCACTGCGGTAGCTGTACTCAAATCCTAACTCGGTTAAGTTCTTTCCGGGGCAGGAATGGCAGCCGCTGACTGTGTTGTTCTCATGGTAAATTGCGGTCTTAAGGAACCATTTGCCAACGCCAATCACCACATAATCGAAGCTGTTGTATTGATTGGTCCATGTCTTGTCGATCTTGTCAAGATAAAGCTGAATTTCAGAAGTAGAAACTCCATTCATGTCTTCGAAAATATCTGCTCCAATGAGGAACGGAGTCCAAATTACCGAAAGGGTGAAGTTGTAAGATGGGAAATGCCATCTTTTAGACCTGTATTCTTTGTCATGGTATACTTCAACAGCTTGCTCCACCTGTGGGGACATAATCACTGAAATGTGATCAACATTTTGGGACCAAAAATCGAAAGCCAACAAAGAATATATGCAATGCTATAAAACAAGGCTCAAACAGATAACCAGTTGAGGCAGCAAGTTTAATCTACAACATGTCAGATCATGGTAGGTCCTGTATCTATACAGGAATTATATGGTTAAAAAAATATTATTATTTTATACAAGCGATATTGTGAGAGGGGGGGTTCTCTCACACATATTATCAAAATGTCGTGGAGGGGTTCGAACTTGAGACCATTGATCTACAAGTTAAGGCCCTTTTCAACTGAGCTTAGACCCCACTGGCATGGTTACAAAATTATAAATAGGGCTTAAATGAAAATATACCATATAAAGCTGTCCTTAGCTCAAAAATCAGGACCTCAATTATCCCATTTTTTGTGGCTAAAATTTACTCAATTCATAACCACATCTCTTCTCTACAACTACAAGGCAGGTCCTTGGCTCAAATATCACATCCTCCAATTTCCTAAATGATCACACCCAAAAAAGTTCTTCCGTTTTTCATGTTTTAACACAACTCTCAATAACTAAAAGCCATTTCACTATTGGCTTGTCTAAGACTCCCTTACCAACAAAGCTGGGAAAGCTGGGAAATTTTGACACTCTAGTGGGTAATAAGTAACAATTGTAGACTCTTTCGAACTCGGGGCATTTTCCAACATTGGAAAAAGAAGTACCACTAAATCAAGAGCTAGTCGGTTAACAATTCTATATTCTTTCATGCTGATAATTACCTATGAAAACCTATTGGAGCTATGCATACACCAGCAATCATTAAAGTTCTAGAAACGGCGTTGAATCTGAACCAATTATGATCCCACATACATGGTAGGTAAACTTGCTATGAAAAAGACTCTATAACCAATTAGAAAGCATTGGTCACCATGAAAGTGCAGCTGTAGTCCACAACTAAAATCAAAATTAAATGTTGGAATTAGGATCACTAATTATAGATCAAGAGTTAAAACAGACGTGCCAGAAAAGCGAAGTAAAAGTTTGAATGACTTTTGGAAGCAAAGCCAGTAAGACCTAAGCCCCGTGATTAATACACATAAACCACATGTCCCCACACAACATAGTTTGATCTAACTAGGTTTCCATTCAATCTCCAAAGAGAGAAAGTCGCTAAGGTTTCAACAATTTGAAAGTAAAATGCCACTTTTCAACAAAATCAACAAGTTTTAGTTTGATCTAAGCAAAATCTTGAAATGCTTTAAAATGTACCTGAGAGAGGATGCAAATCAATGACTGCACATGGTTACGCGAGATCGAATCGCCGACGAAAGCCCACGAATTGTTCCTCATTAGAGCAAGAAACCTCTGTGGATTGAACTTGCGTAGCTCACAGTCTCTTGGCTTCCACCTCCAGTAAATGTAGCCTGAATCAGGGCGGCCATTCTTCATACAATTTTGATGAGATTCCATAACATGGCAGCTTTCATTAGTGTATCTTGGTCCTGATGAGTCTGGTACCCAATCTCCAGTAAAAATGTCACATTTTACTGCCACTACATTTGTAAAAAGTGAATAAATCTGAGGCTAGCAAAGGTTCAAAGAAGCATTATGAGAAAGGCTTTTTAACTTTACAGTGCAGCGACCTTATGTTGTCTGAGTTTTTCATCAACAGTTAAAGAAAACAGAATTCACTAACAAAATTGCAAAAATCAAGTAGAGAGAGAAATCAGATGAGAAATTTTGGTGAGTTTTCAAATGAAGAAATTGCTAATTCATCATTCATGCATGGAGGATGCAATAGGGAAGGAGATGGGAAAAATAAATTAGTGTCAAAAAGGAAACTTTCTCAAGCCTAGTACATTTACACAGACTCATCCACTCTGTCCCCAGAAAAAAAACAAATGAACAAAAACACACAGACACAGACAGAGAAAGAACAGAAAATTACTTACCATTTTGAGATGTTTGGCTGCTGTTTCCAGGAAAATCGACAGGACCAGGAGGAGTTTGAGGAGGAAAAGATGGAACAGAGGAGGGCTCTGTTTCGTGGTCTGCAAGAGGAGGTGGCTCAACTGATAATCCAATAGAATCAGAATAGAAGAGTCGAAAAGCGAGACCCAACAAAAGAAAAGAGGCAGCAAACTTCACAAGTAGACGGTTATGTTTGTGAAATGACGATACTGGCTTTGATTCAAACCTCATCTCCTTCAACATTTGGTGTCGGAGGAGGAGACCAGAAAACTCTCTGAACCAGAATTAAGTTTATTTTTTGAAGAAAAAAAAAAAAGTGTTCAAGATGAGGCTGGTTTTTGGCAACAAACCACCAAACGCGGTCTTAGCATGAAAAAAATATGTTGTCTTTATATTTTAGGTGGCTATTAATGTCTGAAAAACATCACAGTCTACAGAGCCTTATTGTCGGCTGCACACTGCCACCGGCGTGCGTGAGTTTGTGTTCTGTGTTTTGGTTTTGGGATATACAGCTTGCAAGGCTTTGTTTGCTTTGGTTTCATGAAATGGACAATTAAACTTTTTTCTTTTTTTAAGTTGACAAAACAAAGGAGCTATAGCTAATAGGGTCAATAAAACTAATTTATTGTCTAATAATGAAGTCAAAATAGTATTTAAATTTGTTATTAGTTGTTTTGGGTGTTAAGCCTTTGGTATGTTTCTGTATTTAATTGGTACAGTTATTTTGGCAATAAGTTTTGTTGTTTAAATTATGCTCACGTTGGGTAGTAATTGAATTGACGTTTATTGTAGTGCCAAAAATTCTATTTAATTGACCAAAAATAAAACACATTCTATTCAAACCTTTCGAACTAAGTAAGAAGTAGCAGAACATTTTGAGCAATTTTCTCACTTCTCTCTCTCCCACATTGTGCTTTCAATTTTTAGTTTATCTCTCGGAAGAAAATTCAAGTTGTTCACCCAACTCAAGTATTGCGAGTGAAAATCTATAAAAATTAAGTTTTATATTTCAAAAGATAAGTATTTCACTGTAATTTAATTGATTTTTTTTAAAACTTACTAATATTTATATTGTGTGATGTTTTGCATCATCCACCAACCAAATTTTCCAACATAATGTTGATTAATAAATAAAACTTGGGTGGGCTTTTCTCTCTTTTTTTGGGTTGATAAATTTATACATGGGCATGTAACATGCGCACTAGGGAAAACAAAACAATGTATTATGTATGTCCTAATATATGCTCTAAATATAATATTTTTGTATCTGAATACTTCGATCAATGAACATGCCCTACCCACCTCACACCTTTGATCTGAATTTTAATAGTGGATAGATTATTGGATTATCTCAAAACAGCTGGCTTGAGCTTCTAGTGGAGCTTTAAAGTCTAATTTACATCACCACTGGACCAGCTTTCTAATTTATGTTTTTATTTTTATTTTATTGGGAAGAAGAGAGAACTTTATTAGGTGGATCACCTTAAGCCCAAACCCAGATTTTGTACACTAATCACTTGATTTTTGCCTTTTATGTATTTGGGATGTTACATGTTTTTTTTTGGCAAAATTAGAAATGAGGATGAAGGTTTTCTCACATACACTGTCAATGTGCTATTAGGGTTTGAATTTGAGACCACTGATATACAAGTTAAGACATTTCCCACAAGTCGTTGCATGCTTCCCAACCTTGATGATAGTTTTATTTTCTTTGCTGGATGATTAGTTCTTTTTTTTTTTGGGGATCAAAATCACATGTTTTCAAATTAATAGATACAATTTATGAATTTGAAATGATTAGGTCCAATGAATTCATTATGGTTCATGCATTTCTTTTATATCTTTTTATAGAAATAAAATTTTTTGTGTTTTATTAACAGGGTTTCGAGCCTCTGCATTGGCTTCCTGAAATCCATGGTTAAGGAAGGGAAGAGAGAAAGAAATGAAATGAGACGGAGAAATAAGGAAAAACACATACAATGGTTTAACCTAAAACTAATAGTTTAAAGTGGCATAGCGTTTATAGTTATGTTTATTATATTTTATAAACAAAATCCAATTTGAGAAGAAAACCCAATTTATGTCTGCATTTTTGTGGCAAGAGAAATGCTAACAATCTTCTCTTTAACCTTCTCTTTTGGACCTTCTTCCTTCTCCTCATGACAAGTGTCATTTTCCTTACACTTAAAACAATGTCATTAATGCATCACACAAGTTAGTTTTTGTTTTCCAAGTTTACCTTTTTAAAATGTATTGGCTTTTATATTTCCTTCAATTTATTCAAATTTTGTTACAACTTCTCTTAGCACATTGTTAAAAATTAAATAAGAAAAAAAACATAAGAAAAATGTCATTTTTTAGAATATAAAAAAAATAAAAATTTGTTACATGATATTGTTATCATCTTTATTTTGTTTTTAACAAAACATACATTCTCTTTGGAATTTTTTTTTTTTTTTAAACTTCAGTTTTTTTTTAATTTAATTTTTTAACAAGGTGGTAAGAAAGTTGTAAAAAAAAAAGGTTGTTATTAAAATAAATTAATACATTTAATAAGGGTAAACTTGAAAAACAAAAATTAATTTGTGTGATTCATTAATGATATTGTTTTAGTGTAAAAAAAATGACACTTATCATAAAAAGAAGAAAAAAAGTCAAAAATAGAATATTAAAGAGAAGATTGCTAGCCTCTAAGTTTTAATGGGAGCAGGGGGACCAATTGGGGCTTGGCCCCTAGGGAAAGCGAAAGCTTTAAAGAGCTTTCATTTCAATCACATTTGTCAATTTCCATGAACGGCCTTTACTTTATTATCATCTGCACTCTCTGCAGACTGCAATGTCTTCAGCTCTCTTCTCTTACTTCCACAATTCTCCCTTCTCAAGAAAAAAAAACACGTACGAAAATCCAAAAGAAAAGACAAATTTGACACATTTTTATTTTATTTGCAACAATGGAATAAGTCTATTATACAAGAATTCCAATTAGCCATTCTTAATATTTCCTTCTTTCTTGTCAACAGAGTCTAGTCTAGTTAAAAAAAATTTAACTTGTATAACAGTAATCTCAAGTTCGAATCCTCATAATATCTTTTTGTGTATGAGAAAATTCGCCCCTTTACTAATTTTGGTAAAAAAATAAAAATAACTTTCCTTCTTTCTTTGGCATGGCCCAGGTCGTGGGCTCTGAGCACTAGTCTCAGATTGGGGTGAGCCCACAATTTGAGGCCAACTGAACGCCCCAACACTATGCAGGGCAAGACTGCAAGTGGGGGTTGCCATTGTGTCCTGAGGCCGCCATACAAATTGAATATCTTTGCGCAGTTTTTGCACCAGACAAACCAATCATTGACTTGGTCTGAATTTCACAACTCCGTTATTTTTTTTTTTTTTTTTTTTTTTGGGGTCCCAAGATTGCCTCAGCCCATTCACAGGTAGTAGTTTATCACACACACAAAAGAGGGAAATATTGACTAGTAGTAGCTGCTCAGGTCTGTTGCACATTCTTTGAATGGTTAAGCACCAATGGAACAAAAATCATAATAGCAAGAGAACAAAAAACCATATACATAATATTTGAAGTCAGCTCAAAGAAGCTTGCATGATCACATACACAATAAAATATCAAACCAGAAACAGCTATACTAGATTTCAGATAAAACTAGCCTACATACCATCCAACAGTTTATCATTCATTTTCAGTGTTCTGCAATGTTGTACAGAACAGTTAAAAGAATTTTCTCGGAGCGGTTTTCTTTCCCCTTTTTCCCCCTTATAATTTTACTTCCAAATTCAGGATGGAAGACTTCGGTTCTCCACATGTCAGATGCACCTAGTGATTTATACAAGTTGATTATGCAGCAGCTCTTGGAAGCTTCATGCCAAATCCCCTTTTTACCTTCTCAACCCTGTTTAAAGGGTCAAAGTACGAAACATTACAAAATGCCCAAAGACGCTGGTGGGATGTTTAGATTTTAGACAAGTAATAATATTCATGGCAAACCAAACAGGAAACAAGAAGATTGCTAAAACATATAATAGCATCAGTAAAATTGTAAAAAGATGCTGACAACCAAGTGGCTAAAACATGCCGCATGTGAGGTGAAGTAAAATATATGAACAAATGTTCACAGCATTTTCTGTTAAAGGATCTTCCTAGATTATCTATGTCCAAAATATTCAACATGTCTTTCATTCTAAGTTCCAACCATAACAGAAACCAACATTTCCACGATAAACGACAATATAAAGATTTAAATATGCCTATCTGCTCATCATGATAATAGCAACACTATACTATCTAGAATAATTGACAAGTAGAACGAACTAAAAGAGACAGCCATCAAAGAATTAGTGCTTACGTTGGGGCAAGCTTGCCAAGACAATCAAGCTCTTCACCGGTGTCCTCATCTAGGACTCTCCCCGAGATCTCTATGATGTAAGATCTATCTCTGGTTGTGGGAAGTCCTCTACTGGACAGCAAATCTAAATCTTTTTGGTGAAGCTCTCTTCCATTCACAAAGATACCAGTATCTCCACCAGCACAGTTCTGAGGCATGGGATAATTGAATTCTTCAATAAATGGCTGCAAAAGAAAAGAATTCTCCATCAACATTAAGCAGAAAACCAATATAACTAATAGCTTATGCATTGATAATAGTGTAAAAATTTCTCTTACAGGAATCATGCCAAGACCAGGCCCACCCATGACACCCCAGAATCCAGCTCGGAAATCATACCTGTTTTAAGAAATTGAAGGCAAAGACATAAGTACAATGGAGGAGGTGAGAGAGATTACAGAAAGAGATTACATAAGCAACAGTAAGCTATCCTGGAAGTATACTGTTAGCCCTCACATGTGGGCTCTCCCAACTCTAGTGAGCCCAACATATGGAATTCAACATGCATTACAGAGATTTTAACCAGGGATCTATTCCGCTGCTACCATGCTTAGTAGTATTGGTTTATCACCCTTTTTTTTGGTCGAAAGTATTGGTTTATCACTTTTCCAAAAAGCTTAAGCTATTAGAATATAGGCCAACAAATGTTTTATCTTCCAACAAAGCACATATCTTCACTCATTATGAGTTCTAAAAGATTATAAAGCATAGTTCCAGAAAGCAAACATGCTAAGAAATGCACTATGTGTTAGTGAGTGCACACTTACCAATATTGTCCAGGATGGACTGTTCCCGCCATCTTTTCAGCCTTCTTAAGCACACGATCCGGTATTAATTGCCCATTAACTGAAACATTGCTTCTCCCATGCTCATTTGTTTGATTTGATTTGGAAAAATCCCTAAAGCTTTTCTTAATAAAGTTGGTAATAAATGATTCACTCCCTTTGTTGGTTCTTGGCTGATCTTCTTCTTTGTTTGCGTCCCAAGAATCTTGGGAAACCCCAGTGTTAGAGTACTCATTAAATGATACCTCCATCTCAGTTGCTAGTGATGTCTCTTTCAACGAATTTTGTCGCGAGTTAACCTTATTTGGTTTTACCTTCTCTTGATCTGAGCGACTACTTCGGTTTCCCTTCCCAAGTCGGTTTATCACGTGACTGTTAGAGGAGAATTCAAAATGCTCCTGTAGAGGTGAACCAGGAGGTGGAGGAGAAAAAGTGGCTTTGGTTGGCTGCTGAATAGAATTTGTGAATTCTTTTGGAGCAATTGGAGCTTCCGGATTGCAGTCATCCTCAGAGGTACTTGGAGATGATGAATGAAAGCTTTGCATCTCATGAGGCTTGCCTGTTGTTGAACTTGGGGCTGTGGACGGTAAAACAGGTTCTCTATCTATTGAATGAAAATCATAACCAGAATTATCATAATCATCAGAAGAGAAATGAGCATAGACCCGGGTAACACGACCATGGGAATGTGAAGTACCATCTTTGACCACCTCATTCGAGCTAATATTTACCTCTGATGGATTTTGCTGTGCTTCTGCGTGATGGGAAAGGACAAGTTTCTTATTGGAAACAGAAAAATCGATTACTGTAGAACAAGCCCCGCATCGCATTTTCTGTTGATTCTTTTCCCCAATAAGTACTCTTTTGGGCAGCTGCAGAAGTTCAAAGCAATTATTGCATGTTACAAATGGAGCACCACCAGAAAATGGAAGACATCGGCGGCCACCACTGGCTAGCACCGCCCTCTCTGGACGGGAATGAGCAAAACTGTCCATGTGGGAGTTAAGGTCACTTGGCCATCTTGTATGGGGTTGGTCACTTGGGCGTCTTGTATGGGCTTGTGACACATGAAAGGGTGGAGGAATTGCAGTCCTAGGTTTGTTGTGATCATATGGACCAATCATCCCAGGATTTTCAGGCTGGGCCAACATGGGATTGTTAGGGAAATCAGGGAATCTTTTATTGTGAAAAGCAGTGGATGGAACTGGCACTGAAGCTCTTCTGTGTTTGTCGTAGCAATAGAAACAAGGGCAAGTAGGATGGTGAAATGTTGCACTATGTGGGTAAAGCTCATAAGGATCAGGACTGTTTTCAGCATACTGTCCAGAAAAGTATGGATGAGATGGTTGCTGGTATTGCCTGGGAAAGGGATGAGGAGGTCCACTGAGCATTTGGGATCCAAAAGGATCCCCATACCCAGGAAAATGGTTTGAATTATGCATGGAAGGAGAAAAGCTAGGCATAGGCATTTCACGCCCATTGGTGTAGGGATATGGCTCAGGAAAGTGATTGAAATGAGAGTGTCCTGTGACATGTTTACTAGGTCCAAAGTACTGCATTGAAGCCCTATTTGCCCCTGAAGAAGCTCCTGGGTATGAAGCGTCAGAACTACCATAAGGATCTGGAGGAACCATCCCCGCTTCATGGGGAGCTTTCTCTTTCGGTTTATCAACCAAATCACAAGACCGGCTAAGTTGATCCCTTAGCTCATCCAGCTTCTTTAGAAGCTCAGCTCGGTCTTGTTCGAGGTACAGAACTCTGTTTGCCCCATTTGGGTCATTAGTATTCCTCAATGGTTCCCCACCCCTATGAGAAGAACCCAAATGGTAATTTGATGGACCCTCATCTGGATAATTTGAAGTTGAAGACCTCATACCTTCAACATCAATTCTTGGATGTCTTCGATACCGCTCCCTTTCACCATTCTCCCAAGTTTGCCAATCTGCCATCCATCCTGATCTTCGGCTTTCACTCATGGAACTCAATTCCACATTCAAATCTCCATGCTCTCTTCCCAATGCATTGCTCAATTCATCTCTTTCCACGCTCATACCTACGCCATCCTCGACAGCTCCGTTATCAGTCGTCTCTTTGGCTTGCTTCGTACAGATTTCAGCAGTTTTAACATCTTCCTTCCCTAAATCCCCGAGATCAAACCTCAAAGAGCCATCACTTGACTTAACATCAGTATCAGAGGCATCAGTCAAAACAACTATTCCTTTATCATCTGAATCATCTGATTTAGCAGAAACTCCTCCAACCCTTTCTTCGTCCGACTTCATGGACAAAGTATCCCCCTCTTGCCTTTTCTTGTTAGCTGTAAACGAGAGATGTGAATATTTGATCCTCAATTTTAGAGAGACAAAATAAACTCAAACAAAAGAAATTTCCTTTATGTAATGACGTTCATATTAGTATCCTTGAGTAGGAAATGTGTTGATGGTAATGCTACTATTAAGTTCGATATCTGGTTTTCCAGGTTTAAAAAACTTAACCTCTCAAATACAAATATTGTGTGTTTGTGTTAGTGTGGAATTTGGTTTTGCATTGGGACTATACCACACAAAAATTTCAAGGCTGGAAATCGTGATTTCATTCAATTTTCTAAGGTTTCTCATACATGAATCAAGCAGAAACTTCAACAGAATTACAAAAAATAAAATAAAAATCACGACTATAACCGTAAAGATTTGAAACAAACAGTAAGGTAGCCGTTGGTTACCAAGAAATCACAGAAATTGACATTTTGATCAGAAACTTGGAGGTAAAGAGTTTCCAGCCAACATGAATCATATGATTCAAAACGTAAAGTTTCTCTCTTTTTCCTCAAATTTATCACCAACCATACCAAATAATCCTCACATTGTGCTAAAACAGGAAGCAAAGAATGAAACTAAAAACAAAAAGGCAAAGAAAGAAGAAGAAGAAGCATACCTCTTAGAACAGCATCACAACCACCACACTCATAAAGAGAGTAATCAGCAAGCTCGGGGAGAAGATTCTCACATTTTGGGCACCGAACCAACCTCACTCTAGCTGAGTCCCCCATTTGCTCATAACCCAAGTCACCAAACAACCCCAAAGACAAAACGATCAAAAAACAAGCGACAAATTAACAACTGTTTCCAGTCAAAGTTTGCCTGCGGAAAAACCAAAAGGAAAACGAGGTAAAGAAAATGAGGTGAAAGGAGAAAGCTTTGGGTTGTTGCTAGAATGAGCTGAGCTGGGTTGCTGTTTTAAGGAGCTGAAACCGAGTGAGTGGGGAAGAAAGACAGGAAGTCCCTTTTTCTTTTGGGTTTTCTTTTTCAGTTTTCTGAGGAACCAAACAGAGAACGGATGGCGTTGATGATGATGATGTGGAACTAGAGAAGTAGACGTGAGAGAGAAGAGAGCTTTTGCGGGGACAAATAATTTATCGGAAAACTATGAGCTGGAAAAAAGAAAAAAAAACAAGTGCTTTGAGAAATTCTATTTCCAGTAGGTGTTTCTGAGAAACTCTCTGCATTTATGCTCTGCTTTGTGTTTTTTTGTGTGTTTTGTTTCCTGCTAAATTTATATTATCAGACACACACCAATTGTGTGAGTCTTGGACCGTTTTCCAACGTTAAAGCAAATTGATATTTCCAACATGCCCCAAAACGACGACGTTTGGTCTTGAGACGGTGTCGTTTCTTGTGCACAAGCAGAATGAGAGTGACTTTCGTTGGAATCGCCGTTTGTCTGGTGTCGTTTAACACTGACGCTTTCCTCTTTTTACTATCCGCACCCCAACTTTACCCTTACGAAGGAGTGGAAGAAGCAAAAATGATATGGGCAGTAGCAAACCCACTTTTCCTCTCTTTATATTTTTTGCTTTTGCTTTATTCGATTTTTCTTTAATTTTGGTTTTTTTTTTTTCTTTTTTCTAATAAGGGCTTTTTCTTGGTTGCGACTGGAGAGAGAAAAGCACTGTTTTGGCCGATGTGAAAGGTGAAAAGAAGAAAAAAAGAGAGAGAGAGAGAGAGAGAAAAAACTAAGAAGGTGCGTTTTCATGACACGTCTGACGACTAGTCTCTATACGAATCTAAATCAACCCCACTGGCCCCACCCCACACCTGACTATTAGTGGGCCCTACGAACCCTAACCATTTGTCCATTGTGGCATTGTCGTCCTATCAACTGCTACTTATTATCCATTCACATCTCTTTCACTGCCAGATTTTGACTTTTAAGCAGATTTTGATGAGAAGACGATGATGAAAAGATGAGTCAAAAAAAAAAAAAACCAAAAAAAAAAAAGACGATGAAGAAGAGAAAAAAGATTGGGTCTTGTTTGTTTTAATGAATTTGAATGATTTTTGGCTCAACTGAAAATCATGTTTGCAAGCTGGAATTTTAATGGCACAACCAAAGTTAGGGGTCCCAATATATAAAGTTGCTGCTTGGACATGTTACATGTATGAGAGAGCATGTTGTTGCCTATGGGATATTGGACCATTTATGAGATGGTCTATCTAGTTATAAGATTGTAACACATTGGTTTTGGGACTGGGAGTTTCATATTTTGTACCTCTCTCTTTTGCAAGCTTCGGGATTCTATATTTGATTTGAAGACGTTGGATGGAACTACATGTGGGAGTTACATATTTTTCTGTAGTATATTCATTACAGAATTGGAAATTTGAAGATGTTGGATGAAACTATATATAGAAGTTACATCTTTCTTTATAGTGTATCCCGAATTGGAAATTTTCTTTGTCGTTTAAAAATAATAGCGATGTTGACACTCTTCCTACACTTTCTACTTATGAGTAGAAAAAACTATAAAAATACTCGGTTTGAAGTGGATGAAACTAAAATTGGAGTGGTATTATCTCTACCCTTTGAAAATGCACATATGCATGCAAAAACATTATATGGGTTGATGGGTAGTTGATTTTATGTAAGAAAGTAACAAATTGGCAATAAAATTGTATCCATGATTGCGCATGGTAAAGACATGAAGGAACCAACATTTACTCATGAGAGTAAATGTTGATGTTGCACTGCCTAGTGTCCAGCAGGAGAAGCAAAAACAGGGTTGGTGTTGGTACCAGAAATAAACAAGATCATTAATTTTGAATGGAAGCTGAGGTGGTTGAACTGTTGGCCACAATTGTTGATTTACAACTGGCTTTGGAGGTTTGCCTTTCATTAGTGACAATTGCTATGAAAATGTGAAGTCATTGCTAAGAAAATTGCTGGCTCTGAAAGTCTGCCACTAGACCCAAGAGAGAGGCAAATGTTATGGCACACTCATTGGCTAAACATGCTTCAGACATAAGCAAAAAGCTTTAAAGGAAAAAGCCCCTTCTTGATTTGGTCCTCCTTTTTGCTTGCTGATACAAAACAAACCATATTGATTGCATTTGAATGCATAACAACTACTCTCTACTTATAAGCAAACAAAGTTTAAAGCGTTCAACACTAATAATTTCCAATCACCTCTCAAATATATTGTTTATTTCAAATTGTTTTTTTTTTAAATTAAAAAAGAGAGGATGTTATCTGGTCCAGTTGCTTACTTGGTAAGAAGGCAAAGAATGGAACAACTTGAGTTGGAATAAAACTAAAATTGTATTATAATTTGCATTATGTAAATATAAAGCAGCAAGATTCTAGTATACGACTTTTCTACGAAAGTCAATATTTTCTCGTGCTCTTTTTTTAATATTGTTACATTGGAGGAAAGAAATCCTACTAGGGTTCGATTCTGGGTGCTATAAGGAGAGGGAGAATCCAACACCACTGTGGACGTTCAACGGTCCTAAATCAGCAAGTTGTGTAATCTTTAAAATTTAGAGCAGTCAACAGAACTCTCAAGCATATGAAATGTTCTTTTCTTTTTTGAACCAAGATAACAAGTACACATAACCCATATCCATGGGAGACTGAAACACAAATCCATATAGTTCAATAGGTGAACTTTGGGCGGGCTATATGATTTGCTTACTTTGAGTCACCCAAGTTGAAGAGGAGGAGTTTGGGTATATAGAAGAGTTTGGGCAGATAGAATCCCTAGGCCGTATCATCTCCTCCAATTTATCTTTTTGGTCTTATATCCAAAATTCCAAGTGCTAGTCTTATTCAAAATGACATTAACTTTTCCAAAACCATAGCTTGGTTCCATAGCTTGGTTTTCAATTTAGTTTCTCTAATATCTCAAATGATTTGCATGTTTAAAATAATCAAATTAAACCCATATGTGGACTTTCTCTGTTGGAACTTTATCAAATTCTTATAGTTTTCTCTTGACATGTCAAGAAAAATACTTTTCCCAATTGTAAAACTAGACACTAATTTGTTACTGAAAAGGATAATTTTCATGTCGATAATCATACTGACATTCACAGGAGGAAAATGATAAATAAATTCACTCAATTTATGTGCACGCATGATTCAAGAGTCTGAGTTTGCTCTAAAAATAAAATTAACCATGGTTAATCTTATTATTTTAATGTTTTGTAATGGGAGTCATGCATATCTAGAAATTTTTTTTTTTTTTTGGGGGCATCTCATCGGCCTCCAAACATAAAACATCAATGAAATAAAATAAAAGTATACCAAGGAAAATAAACTCAACAATCAAATTCATACTTCTTCCTTGAAAGCAGTATATAAAATTCATATTATCATTGTTGTTCCTAGATTTGGAGCTTCGACAAGGCCAATAAAACTTAGAGAAAAGTTTTGGCTGTGTTTCGGCCGGCCTAAAACAAATGTAGTGCCTCACACAAGCTTTCTAGCAAGTAGCAGAGTCATTTTATAGTTAGGGCTTTATATATGACCATTAGGTGATGTTTTATTGCTGAACTATTGGATCAAGTTAATCAATTTGATTCAACGATTAAAAAATAAAGCCTCATTTAATGGTAATATATAAAGCCCTCACTATAAAATTCTTGCGTATTAGATCATAAATCTCACACAGATGGACTTAATTCAAAGCCCATTCCATTTTCACTTTCATTTTTATTTTCTTGGGCCAATGACAAATAAGGCCAAATGGCCTTAGAGACAAATAGACCACCATGATAAAGAATGCACAAAAACACCAGAGGGGCAAACCCAAAATCGAGGAGGGAGAAACATAGAGAAAGGAAGAGGGCGGGAAGGAGGGGCAGACCACCTTCCCCAATATGAGGCCCTGAAGGGCTTGAGGGGCAAAAAAAATAATTTTCTCTACTTCTTTATAACAATTTTGTTCTTTTTTTGGGTTGCAGACAATGCATTTACATCCCAATCGCAAATGTGTGGACGATGATGATCGTGAATTGTGGAAGGACGAGTGCATCGTTTATCATCATTATAGAAGCTACCTAAAACACTAGTGTGCTATATATTGAGGTCTTAAAAGAAATGTTCTTCTTGAAGATTTGATTTCCTTTTATCAACTTATCCACTGTGAACTAGGGATGGTGTAACTTTTAATGCCGTCCGACTTTTATTATCCGTGTTCAACACTCTGGTCAAAAAAAATATATGGCCCCAAAAAAAGGAGGAGAAAATTTCAGCACTTTGGTTATTTAGAGGTGGTGCAAACCCACTAAGTCCCTGCCTTGTAGGGTATAGTTGTGAGTGCCATCCATTTTGGAAATTCACAAACAATTGCAGCAAAACAGTTCAAGTTCTGACAGCTCGACATGATAGTGATGAAACATGCATTTTTGCTATTTAATCGAATTTCGTTGACTCTCTTGCATTTTAGTAGCCCAAGAAGACAGCCCAAGAAGACTCAAGTGGGGAGAAGAAAAAAGCCAAACACCAATTACAGCAGTGTAATTTGCTCAAGGTATTTTTAAAAAAAATTTTGGTGCTCCACTAGATAATTTGGTGCTCAAGGTTGTTTGTATGACCAATTGAACCCAAGATTTCAATTCCATCATATTTCAGGCCACTTCAATTCCATCATACTTCATGCAACTAAAATTTCATCCTATTTTCTGCAATATACGTGACACATCGCAGGCATAGGACTTACGTTATTATTAGAGTTTGACGTAATGCGCGAGACAAATAAAAAAGAATGGACAGATTTATGGTTTAGAAATAAGATTAAATTGAATTGGTTCAGAAATAAAATTGAATTGGTTCAGAAATAAAATTGAATCACAAAAGAAGCAAAATAAACCAGAAATATACATTTTGTTTTTCTTTTGGTATCTTCTTTCATCGATGCAAATGAAGAAAGCAAGAATGAGGAAAATAAAATATATACGTATGTATATATAAACTTGTGCTTTTCAAACACTGGAACTTCACCTGTGATCCTTTTGCCTCCATAGATCAATCAAATTGCAAAAGCCAGACAACCCTGTTTTCATTTTCTTGGCCTTGTCTTTTCTTCCTCCAAACACAACCCTCCTCTTCCAAATCTTCCTAATCCCCATAAATTCACTCAAGCCACCCACCATGGAAGAAGAAGATGACCCTTTGCCCTCCCTTGATGATATGGTAGTGGCACTCAAGGAGGCCATCTCTAATGATGGAAGATGAGAGAGATTGGTGATGAACCGCCTTGATCCTCCTAGAGAGGGCAATGCCATTAGATGCCGTTCGATCAGATGACTGACTCTGACCAATTCATAGGAGTCATATAAGGGGCTGCCACAATCCCATACGCCCAATTCTGCCTCTTCTTTCTGATGATCTTCTTCTCTGCGTTTCAATGTTTCTTGCATATTTTTTGGTCTGAAATTTTTCTTGGCACCAAGATTGTTTTAATAGACTGATTAAAAGTATATGAGAGTTGGGCTGACAAGTGACAAGCATGCAATATTCTGAGTGTCCCAATTACATACAGATTCTCTTGTATATATTTTATAATGGGCACACCATGTTTTGGTGGATGCACCCCTGATTGAATACCTTTGGAATGACTGTAGTGCCCTTTATAGGGAGATTTTTTTCCTTCTTGTTCATCAATATCATGTGCAAATTTGATGAGGATAACATTGTCTTTTACCAGAAGCATGACAGATCCTGCTCATTATTCATATTGGGATAAGACAATAAGCAAAGCAAATCATGCATGTGGTGCTCCAACTTTTAATTACAGGTGCTCTTCACCAATCTACATTTAGAAGTTTGTATGGTTTTGAACACACTACTGAAAAAGAAAGAAATTAACAAGGGTATCAAATGTGATGCTATCTACCATAGAAGGCAACAAAATCCATATTAACTTTCATCAAAGAGGTACAAAATCCATATTATCTGGCTTGTAAAAAAAAATTCAATGAATTCATAGAGGAGCTTCTGTATATAATCCAAGGAAGGACCATTGAATTTTTGTTCTTAATTAGCTATGCATTAAATCATGTACTGCTTAAGCACGATTTGCAGTCTAAGGTATGCAATACTAGATCAACTAGCTCTTAATTTTGCGATATTTCTCTTCAAAATATTGAAAGACGTTTTAAGTTCAAATTTACATCCCTTTAAAGACGAGAAAGTATGCTTTAATTAACAGTACCTAACGAGAAGACCGAAATAAAAGAATAATAAACATACAATCTTCTTCTTATTTGGGCTAGCAGGACTAATATGTGACAGTCTTTTATCATGTGTAACCTATACAACAACGCAATGCATGTTTCTGATATTTTGTATTTTTTTTTTCTTTAGTTTGCCTCGGTTATATGTTTGAGGAAAATGCGTAAACTTGATTGTTTTTTAAATAATAAACTTACAATTCTTTATATATATTTTTTAATACAAGCGATATCAAAAAATGAGGAATCAAATCTTCAGGTGCAAGGGTACATGCTCTTAAGAGCATCTGTAATGGTGATAGTCATTTCAATTTTATTTCAATAAATTGAACTTTTGACTTCTAGTTGTAAAGTTTAGTTCATTTCAGATATCAATATTTCATATCTGTGATCAATAGTTCATTTTAGAGGTGAATAAAATGAATTATGAAATGAAATTCATATTAATAAGCTGGCCCACCATAATAACTATATAGCCTCTCTTTTATTGACACATGGACAACATTACTTTTTACTTTTTAATTTCGCTTATTCATAATAAAATTTGTTATGCAATAACCTGAAAAAGAGGTGCTCTAATGTGATCTCTTTTAATCTCAACTTCCAATTCTTCATAAAAAAAAGTGTTCATATAATATTGTCACCAACCAATGAAAATTTTGTTATTAATTTCTTTATATATATATATATATATCAGTCCCGATCTCTTGGACCACAGGAGTCCAAGAGATTGTGGTCACCCACCGTTGGATATTAATCCAATAGTTCAAAATGATATATATAAATACAATATGACATAAATGATTATTATCCGATTCAAGTCAACCGTTGAATTTACATCCAACGGTGAGTGACCATAAATCTCTTGGACTACAGGGAGTCCAAGAGATTGTGGTCACCCACCGTTAGATATTAATCCAATGGTTCAAAATGATATATATAAATGTAATATGACATAAATGATTATTACCCGATTCAAGTCAACCGTTGAATTTACATCCAACGGTGAGTGACCATAAATCTCTTGGACTACAGGGGTCCAAGAGATCAGGACTGTATATATATATTCAAAATTGGTCTCTTTTTAAAGATCTCTTCAAAACTATTTTAATTATATAATTCTTATTGTAATTAACTTTATCCATTTTATTTTATTCAATAATTTTAAAAGATATTTAAAAAGATAGTTTTTATTTGTAAGCTATTGAACTGCACTACTGCAATTGAAACTGCAGTTCAATTCAATAGCTGCAAAAAAAAAAGTTTAATAAATTGAAATATTGAACTGAACTGAAATGAACTGTTGAGCAACCATTGCAGATACTCTTAACCACTTGAGCTACAAATCCCTTAACTTACAACCCAATTTGATTAAAGAAGTTTTGTTTTTAACGGTATTTTTTTTGTTACTGTAAAATAGAATTGAATCCTCAATCAAACCTAATTCTAATCCATTTTTCAACCCACTCTCACTAATTCTAAACACCAACGAGAGCAATTGAAAATTAATAGAGCTAATAATTGAAATTTTATTCGATGTTGACCACAATTATTGTTGTAAGAAATGTTTCATAAATCCATTTGGTCGTGGTGGAGTTTGATTAATTAGTGTGAAAATAAGAATACCACAACAGAAGTCGTTTTTAGGTGACATATGTACTCCATTAAAAATACTTTCTATAGGGAAAAAGATATGTTAACTTGTAAAGCTCAAGTAGCAATCTAATAACAAACCAGAAGTCGTTTTTAGGTGACATATTTACTCCATTAAAAATATTTTCTGTAGGGCAAAATCTATGTTAACTTGTAAAGGTAAAGTAGTAGCAATCTAATATTAGATTGTTTTGGGCCTTTTCATGAAAGAAAAAACAATCTCCACCTAGTATTTGTTTATGTATGTCAAATTAGGCAAGTAAGAATGCTATTATTTTATCGAGGAATGCATTGTCAGACACCTACTTAAATTAGGTTTAAATTTTGTTTTGTGGTAGAAGAGACTCATGTGGCCCTGCTTCACCGTATCAAATAAACAAAAGAATGGAGATGGCGCTTGGCTCAAGTCTGTGTGTTAATGCCAAAAGATACCTAATACCACGACATTACACGTGAATGGGGGTTTCCATTGTCAACATCTTCCATGAAAGTTATACTTTGACCAGTAAAGTTGTTTTTCTTCAACGTCGACGCTACATTTATTGCACATGAATAGATGAAAAGTGGGGAAATTATTCGGATTTAATATCAATAAATAATTTTCGCTTATGAAATGGATTAGGATAAGTTAAGAGTTCGATCTATGTTCTCTGCCAATGTTACCAAACTGTCACAAAGTATTAGAGACTTGAACATATATGGAAGTCCTAAACTGATTTCATGAGAGATGCTTTTGTTTTCAAGACATTCGAACATTCGATCTACCATCTTCCCGCACCATTTGAGCTAAGGCGAGCGATATTTTAACTTTGAAAGGTGAGAGACACAAAATATTGCCTTGACAAAGCTAAAACAGAATGTGTTCATATATCAACACTCAATTTGAACAGTGTGTATACACTTAATTATTATAGGCGGTACTAAAGAAACTCCTAACCACATTGCCACAAAGGATTTGCAAAACCGTGTTGTTGTGAGGTCCTACACATCTTGGGGCTTTGAACTGACTAACAGCAGCTCCCTGTGCTAGGTAATGGTTTAGAATCTTCTGGAAGGTTCCCTTCCGAAGAATTCGAAGCTCAAGCGGACCTATGGTATTGACCTTGCGCGAGCTAAGGTACCCTGCATCAACAAAAGATTTATCCAAACAGTTGCAGCATTCACTAAGAACCTCTTGGCTTGGTTCACCATTCAATTCCCAGAAGATGACATAGTGACCAGGATCCGTGGACAAGTCTACATGGCTTGAGAAGTCAACAACTTCCAATTTTTCTGCAGCTAACAGCTTGGCAGCTTCTTCAACAGCTAGCTGCAGATCATTCTCAGTGTTCTTGTCAATGTTGATGCTAAGGAGAAGATTGCTCCGGCACATGAATTTAATCTCCGGGGTTGAGTTATGGAAGCCCACAACTTTCACTACATCTCCTAGCCTATAACGGTAGAGACCTGCACATTGAATTTGATAAGATTTTAAAGCACAAGTATGGATAAATTTGCACATGAGATGGCAGCTCATATTTCATATAAAAGAGCAAGACTTGTATGACGACTTGTGGATTCGAGATTCCATGGCCAAGAACTAAAATACAAAATCTACCTCTTTTTAAGCATATTTAAATCATGTTAATCTGATTAAGATGTACTTTTAACTTTAGATTACTATTAATTTGACTAACTGACCAAACATATTTCTGCTGCTGCATTATTCATGCATCATATACTATAAAGATAGTAATGGAAAACTTGAACAGGCCTACCCAGATCAAATGAGAGTTGGATAACTTTGAGAACAAAAACACGGATGCTATAAAATACTTGCAAGTTGACAGAGAATACAAGGCTATATGATTAATTATATAAAGTGCCACGCATGCTGAACAAGAAAACAAATCTGTTTCCTCTCAGAAGATTGTGTCCGTATCTGCATAGAGCAAGCCGCACAGACTTAGCATAAGACCTTGACGTTCAGACCAATGAGATTAACAACGCAGTATTCAAATCAAGCATTTCTGATGTTGATACATTATGGGGGACATCAAATATGCCAACTACAACTATAGAAAGATCATATGCTAGAGGATTGTATAATGCTTTTTCACTGTGTTTAAAGATTATTCTGTGATTGAATCAAAACAATAATGGATGCATTTGTCTAAGCCAGCTGGCTTAGTCACGTCAACTAGTGAGACTTCAGAATCTCATTAGGGACAATACAGAGAAACAAAATAATAATTGTAAAGAACAACGTACAGCATGGAGAGGAGGGATATGGCACAAGGATAGAAGCAGTTGCCCTCTGGCTCTAGGGTCACATGGTCAGCATTTAAGGCCAAATCTGGGTTTCTAGAAGCCCATTTAATGGGACTGGCAAGAAAAAGGCAAGTTTGATATACTTTAAAGGATGAATTCATGGATTAATAATAGATTTTCAGAAGCACAGTTCTTGAGAAAACAAGGCTTGGCATAGTAGGCATATTGAATTTGAAATCACTCTGCATATTGTAGACTCATAGGAAGGCAAACCTTATTGCTAATTATAATTTAAATAGAAGAGCAGACATGGGCTTGGCCAAGTTGGCTAGAGCGGATGTGCTCCCCACTCTGCACCCGAGTTGGAATCCCCCTCCCCGTAGTTTAGATTAGATTAAAGCAAATTATCGCTTGTATAAATAAATAAATAGAGGAATTACCTGCAACATTAGTGATAACAACCTCATACTCTTCACCAACCTTGACTTCAGTCAGACCTACTGGCTTGGGCTCCACACAGAGCTCCTGGTCACCAATGTTGTTCCTCAGAGGGATGAATTCAAAATATCCAACATTAGGGAGCACAGCATAAGAGGTGAACTCCGTGGGTACTTTTGGGTTGATATTTGCTCCAATCCACCCTTCAGAAGCGCCATAATCAGCACTCAACAAAGGCAAGCCCGCAGCATAGTGCCTCAACTTCTTCTGATAAGGCTCCATTGACCCTGTCATAATACCATAAATGTACTTGACATTTGGAAAAAGTGCTGGTATCAATCCATACCAGTTACTCAATCCTGAACATTTTTCATAAATGAGTTCAGCCAATTCAGGGTCTGGCTTGAGCAAATTTGACAAAGCTGCTCGGATTGATGGGGCTGTGATTCTGCTGCTGAGGACCCCGTCTCGAATGTTAGCACAGAGTTCTTCCCACAGTAATTCAAAGGTTCTGAATGCAAGGACTATGCTATGAGCAAATGCTGAAGATATCGACTGAACCTCATCCCTGAATATTAGCCCACACAAGAGATGGCAATATAAGGACTGGTGGAAATCAGGACCAAATATTACTTCATCAGGGCTGCAGCATTGGGACTGCATTGCTTTCATCGTGTTCTTGAACTGTGAACGACTATACACATTGGTGGTGGCAGTTCCAGCTGCCAAACCACCTTTTGTTTTGAACTGCTTGCTGGAATAGATGAACTGCAAGGCCTTTCCATTCACAATAGGAAACTCCCTGAACAATAGGCCTCATTTTAGATCATCAGAAAAAGTAAAGGAGGAGAATTGAAAGATAGGTGAGTGCTAAACTCAAATGCATCAGTACCTGTTTCTAAAGGCAAAAGACGTTTGAAATATCTGCATGGTAGTCTCCATCAGCTCATCAGTGAAAGGTACGAACTTTGGCCTTCCCTGAGAAGTACCAGAACTGCATATCGTGAAACATATCAGAAAACAAAACTTCTCCAACAGAAATTCTAAGTGATGAAGTAGTAAAATAGAAGATTTCATAAGTACCTTAATGAGATGGTTGTGATTGGTTTCCCAGTGAGAATGGGAGAGGAATCACCATCTGCAATTCTCTGAATATAAGGGTCCAAATCCTTGTGAGTAACAAGGGGAATAATAGCCTTGAAACTCTCTGGGTCAGTTCTTCCATCTAGTCCTAGATTCTGCAAGTACTCCGCTGATGCATTTTCTTCCAAGATCTTCTTAAGGGTCTGTCTCTGAACCCTCTCCGCGTCCTTTGTCATTGCTTCAAAGTCCTCTATGACTTTCTCCATGTTGAACTCTTCCATCTTCTCCAACATCCTCACAAATTCTGACTTCACCAGAAACAAAAATCAGCACCAAATACAACTCTAAGGATTAAAAAATACAACAAGTTTTATATTGAACCTTTAAAGGACTAACAAATGAAACTATGATCATTTAATTGAAACAATCAATTCACTTGAGATTCTAATACACACCATTCTCACTCAGCAAAAATAGAAAAAGGGCAAAAACGCTGGCAGGGTGGAAGAAAGCGACAAATAGCTATGAGCCATTCAAAATAAAAAAATCATTCAGATGCTCAGGCACCTTGTAACAAACTGTTAGACTTTCAAGCAACTAAGAGCACCTCCAACCGGTTGCAGATTAGAGCTTACCACAACCAGCAGGCAGGGGGGCAGTTGGATACATGATAATTTTATTTAAAAAGTCGGTGAAAGTTCTGAAAACTCAGAGCTCCTTTCTTTTCCTCAGCTTTCTGAGCAACCAAACAGACTTCAACGAGCATTCCAGAAAAAGGTTGCAATTATTTTTTAAGGATAAAACAGGAAAAAAAGGCTTGATTGATGAAAAATGAAAGAAAATAGCTAATCTTCTCATAAATAAAAACAAAACCAGCTAATCGATGCAATAAAAGGTAAAGTCAAATCTCCAAAAGCAGGTTGAAGTTGAACACACGGTTGAGCCAAAAGGATGACTAATAATCTCTTATCAGAAGAGTCATCCAACTTGAGAACCAGAACGCGAAGCTTCTAAGCTCTCGTCTTTAACTGAGTGCAGTCAACGCAGTCAACTCTGAACACCTTTCCAGGAAACTTATCTAATTCTAAGACAAAAGGCTTAAAAGATCGAAAATTCAATAAGATAAAGAAAGAAATTAAGCAAATTTAAAGCTCCAAGGGGTTGAAATTCATCCAAGTAGTGCTTCAAATACCCAACTATAGCTTGTACTCAATAGGAATTCGAAATCCAAATGAGTAAAATTGATCATTAACAAAAGCAGTAACATATTAAAATCGAAACCATGTGGAAAACGAGCTTCAAAAGTTGGCCTTGTCCACAAGGGGAAAATAAAAAAAACAGAGAATTTCCAAAATAGAAAACAGAAAAACCTTTTCTGGAAAAAGAAACGACTTTTCAAATTCAAAGAAAAAAAAATGGAAAATCAACAACCAGAGAGAGTGAGAGACAAAATCAGACTTGTACAGCTTGTAACAGTAAACTCAATTGCCCAAAAGTCTACGCTGCTTGGCTCGCTAGAAAACCCAAAGAGAAAACAAAAAGAAAGAGACTTGAGCTCGTTTGTTATGTCAAAACCTCAAAACCCACCTGAATTCCAAGACTAACAGTGAACAGCCAGGAAGAACAATACCTGTAAATCGAATTCTGAGAGAGATAGAGGAAAACAGAGTGCTCTGTTTTTGACGTTGACAGAAGAAACCAGGATTTAGAAGCCAACTGATAGAGGATGATGGCAGGCACAGGAACCAAAGCACTGTGGAAGAAGAAAAGGTTACAAAGTCACCGAATTTGATGCAATTTTTCTGCTGCGGAAGCAAACAGAAGATAGTTTCTAGAGAGAGAAAGTGAGAAATGTGGCTTTTGGGGTTGACACCAAAGGCCGAAGTGTCGAGCTTGGCTTGGGTAATTCAGACTGGGAGTGAGTGAAGATTCTTTGTGGAGGTGGAATATTTATATAGGCAATATTACCCAGTTGGCTTTTTCTTTTTTGGATGACGGTTTGCGTGTGCTTTGGGATGTGTAATTTCCTTTTATTTTATTTTATTTTTTTTAATTTCACATCATTAATGATTTTAGTTAATTATTCTGAAAATGGTTTTTGAGACCTTCTAAAAAGGATGGAAACTACTAAAAGAATCACAATATTGAGCTCAAATTGCACTGAATGTGGTAATCTGTTTTAATATATCACCGTTCTTTTATTTTCTTTTTGGTAAATAAAAGAGATTCAAATATGATGCAGAATGGATAGTTGAAGTGATAGAAGAGGAGTTGAAGCATCGTGCGTGAAAAGGCAAAATCAACAAGTTACAAGTGTGGGCCCTGAGCTCCGATTTGGGCTTATGACCCACCGTTTTGGAGGGAACGGTGCAATGAGTAAAACTCATTTGTCATGATGTATGGACTTTTTTGGACGTTCGAGATGATTTAGCAGCCCAAACGGACCTTTTATCCTTTGCTAGTTTTTGAAAACTTTTGTTTATTTTCCTTTGGATTCCTAGAACTTTTAGGAATATTTAAATCAACTTTAACCCCTAACTAGGACATTATGTGATCATTCTGAAGTTAATAAAATTGAGTTAATACATTGTCACAATGGGTCAAAATAAGAAAACACTACACAAGCGAATTACATTGGTCACAATGACCACTAACACCCCAATGTCATCACCACCACCATCACAAATATATAGACTAGTTGGTAATATTAGCATTCATTGATATGTTTTTTTAAATCCAAAACGTTCATTAATCTTCAAGAAGGCCAAAGCAATAATTATTTTTTGTTTTCTTTTTACATATTTACTCTTAATATTGTTAACATTTTAGTGAAACAACTTATACAAGTATATTGTTTTTTTTTTTCTATTTTATTTTGTTTAAACATTTGTCCAACGGTTCATATTGAATAAGTATTTTCTTTATAAAAAAAAATCAAACAGTAGGGAATTTCATTCATAAATTACCACAAGGGCAATACAAATACAATAACCATAAGGACTACTACAACAACTATCATGGCCGGCCTTTGGGATGGGTGTGAAGGGCCATGGCCATAGGCCTCCACTTAAGGAGGCCCCAAATTTTTTATATATTATATACCAACCTCCAACTTTTAAAAAAAAAAAACACATGAAAAATTAAATGAGGAAACACAATTCCTCTTCCCATAAGAAACCCCAACAAGCTTCATCATTTTCCACGCATCACGTACTCCTAGTTTCTCCATGGAAGAACATACTCTCTATTTAATCAAATCCACCACCTTATTATTCTATGTTTTCCCATCCTAATCTCTCTTCAATCCATCAATTATTTCAAGTTTCTTTAATCCCTCTTTTTTCATATTGTAACCCTAAGAATCGATCTATCACTGAAAAACTCACAATTTTTCTTTTTTGATCGTTGTCTTTGAGATTGATGGTGACCCAAGAGGAGAGGAGCATGATAATTTGAAAAGATAATCAGATTTATGAATTTTTCTTTATATTTGTTCCTATCCAGCAAACTATTTTTTCAATTTCCAATAGGAACAAAACACTAAGAGACTCATTATAGAAGCAAACGACAAACTCTTTCCTTGGGCTAGAACGTCGGTTTGTAAATTTGTAATTTACTTCATGATATTAAATATCTACTCCGAATTTTTTTTTATGGAGATATGTCCTACTATAATGCATACTACCTTTTTTATTTGCATGTAGCTCGCAAAGTAAAATCATTTTTGTTGTTGTTTTCTTCGCAATTATATACTAAGGAAAGAGCCTCATTTAGTTTATCGTCTAAACCCAGCCCTAACAACTATCCACAAAGGGGTTAAAACCACTACCCGCAAATGGATTACAACTTACAATAAATACGGAGAGATGAATAGGCACATTTTCTACTGTTTTTTTGTTGTTGATACATCATTTTCTTTGTTTGGCAATAAGTTATTATTTAAGAAGCTTCCAGTATAATAAGCCTGTGTGACATGTGGGATGTCTAAATTACCTTTCTATAACAAAATGAAAAATATCAGTAAATTTAGGCTTTAGCTATCCAAAAAAAAAAATTTCACTATTGGAAAAAGCCAAAACTTTTCCAAAAAAGACAGAAAAACCTCTCAACTTTTAAACTAAAGATATGCAAATATAAAGGATTCCTTAGATGTAAACGAAAATATGTCGACTTATTAGGTGGCACATGGGATTATATAAAGCTGTACCATATACTTTCTTTCTTTTTTCCTTTCTTTTTTTCGTGCAAAATGTGTGTCAATGTCTTCCTCAAAAGAAATTGATCAACTGATCATGTGTGAATTTGGGTTTAAACATTTTTTTATCAACGAAAGATGAGAGATACGAACATCTTCCAAGTAAAAGCTAGTAGAGATTCAAGAACAAGCGCAATTTGTGAGCGATGTGATGATTGTCTATGACTATAAGCAGTACTTGTGTTGAGTTCATTGCATTGGCGCTTGCCATATGCATGAAAATCCATTGCATCTTTTGGGTGGTTTCCTATTTAAATTTGATTATCCCCTTATTTAAATTTGTAATACTATTATCGACTCATATATAGCAAGAATTTTTTCGGTGTGATCCATCATCACGTGGTGTTTTACATTCATTTATTTTTATAA
Source organism: Prunus dulcis (assembly GCF_902201215.1). Taxonomy (NCBI): domain Eukaryota; kingdom Viridiplantae; phylum Streptophyta; class Magnoliopsida; order Rosales; family Rosaceae; genus Prunus; species Prunus dulcis. The sequence goes on along the minus strand of NC_047651.1, from coordinate 18,326,306 downwards.
CATGTGTATTTATATATTAATATTATATTTTGAGTTCACGGAATATGAACTATGTTGCCCACCACTCATATCATAATGTTTGAATCACTAACACTATGTGGCGATGTGATATTCACTTCACACTAAGAAAACTTATGGTAAAATTCATGAACTTCCTCTCACTTAAGGAATGCAATTTAGTTATCATCCATTTATTCATTTTCTAGGGCATATATGCCCACATCGTTTGTCACTAATGGCCTCGTATGACTTAAATGAATTTAATCACAATAATACTATTTGTGTCATATTTATTGATTATATTGATGATCATCTCATACTAATATATGTGGAATTCATCTGTATTAGAGAATTGATTAGCAATATAATTCAACTAGTTGCGGTTGTAATTAATGGTAAAACAATATACATTTTTCTTATACAAACCGCGATTAGTGTATATTAGCTATATATTATTGTATATTACTCAATCGCCGCAAATGTGGCATCTGGGAGCGGCCATCGGGCCATGCATGACATATATGTTTTGTTGGACTTGTCCTAAGTTCGCAAGTGATAATACTTTATCATAGTTGACAAAGAACGTTGTCCTCTTAATTGCATCGTAATATAACCAAATTTCCTGTTGTCAATGCCCACAAAATGTGTAGTTTGTAAACGCCTAAAAGTTCATATGGTATTTATACAAAATTTTCAATAATATATGAACAATACTTAATCCTATATGGTACCCGTTTTAAATTTTGAGCTGCTCCTAGAAACAATTTTTTTTTTGAAGTACATGGACTTGTGTACTATTTGACCTGTAAGGGCTAATCCGCCCAAAAAAAAAAAAAAAAAAAAAAACAAACAAACAAACATACCTATAAGCTTTTTTATTGTGTAAAAAACATGACGGTCATTGTAACCCCTAATTTCTCACCTCAATGATATCCCGTTGATAACTACATCAATTTTTTTCTATTAGCAATTGATATGACAAATTTGTGTATATTCATGTGAAAATGAGTGGAAGTAGATATAAACAAGTAGAGCATTGTCCCTCTCGTACTACTTAGAATCAAAATTCGATTCATGGCGTCTTATACACAAACAATCAAAAACTCGCTGTCACCTTCTTGTTATGATGACAATTCGTTATATTCAAGTTGGGCTCCGTATTTTAATCACGTCATTTCAAATGAATGTATACATTATACATACAACGGTAGTTTTCTCCCATTTAGCACCCTAACATATTATATTGATAATCATGAATTCTGATTTATGATTAAGTGAGACGTATCTGTACCTGCGAGTTTCATAGAATTTGTCAACATGATATCTTGCATCTAAAATCTTCTTAAAATAAATAAGATGGTTTTTAATCACAATGATTTCCTGAATCTATGTCCGAGTTTTGTTTTGGTCATGCAACTTGGTTTTGAGTCATTTTGGTCCACCAACTCTTACACGTGTTTCAATTTAGTCTCCTCGTCGAATTCCGTAAAATTTTTCGTATATTTGATGGATAAAACCATCAATTTGGTTACGCTTATCCTCTAACAACTAACCAAAAATATTGCGAAATGACTAAATTGGAACACAAATGAAAGTTGTAGAACCAAAATGAAATTTGGTATAAGTTTAGGGACAATTACAGTAGAAATATGATATATATTGTTAAACTATGAATTAAGATTTATAATTTTTTTTAAAAATATTCAAAGAGGTTTTAAGTTTGAATATTTTATCTTTATTGATTTTAAAATAAAATAAAAATAAATTGACTAAAACGCAATGTAAGAATATTTTATAATAGAATATATGTAGCCCACATGATATGACCGGATTTATTTGATATTAAAGAGAGAAACTTATTTTCTTCTATCAATACTAATATCTTGATATACTAAAAGACTAATAATCATCGAGATCTGTATGCTATTTATAATTATTCAATTTCCGCATTATGATATTGTGAAAATCATAAAATTCAAGATCTTAAATCGTGAATTGGTTGTAATAATTTCAGCCAATCAATTGGTTCTTATAATTTCAGCCAATATTAAGTTTACACGCAAATCCTATTATTTAAGCCCCGAAAAGAAAATCTTGCCTACAATGACTGTTCACAATTCACATCCACTGCGATTAGGCAGTGCTTGGATGGCAGCTTTCATATAAGGTCGCCATTTTGATATGTCATCTGACTCAGCTTGGTAACCAAGCCAAGCCATACGTAGTAATTCACGACTTGGCCATTATCCATATTTATTTTTCTAATTTTAAAGGGAAAAAGTCAAATTTCCCCAATTAACTAAGCGATTCGATTCCCAACAAAAAACAAAAGAAATATATATATTAAGCGATTTGATGTTGATTGGTTGTCTAGAAAAGTAAACTATCTGGACATTGCATTAAGACTTTGTAAGCTTCGTTACGTATATTTCAAATGTCAACAATGTATAAATAAATAAATAAATAAGCTTCGTTACGTATATTTCAAATGTCAACAATGTATAAATAAATAAATAAATAAATCGTATCTGAATATTTTGCAAAATATAAATAAAGTTCATGGATATAAAGAATGTTTCCAGAAGGATGCCTTGTAAAGGCGGTTGTGCTTGTCTTAATTCTGAATTATAATAGTTTTGTGTTAAAGTAATAAATTATAAAAGCAAATTTCTCGGTTTTAAAATTAAAAATCGTGCAAATAATTTATAGTTCAAACAATTACTTATACACTCGAAGTACCGTGTTTGAATTAAAAGGTCTAAGAACTTATACTCAGACTCGGAGATTGTGAGGCCCTTTGTCAAGGGTCTCAATCATGCATATATGGAAGATCCTTTTCTTTGTGATTTTGTTTGCCGACTAAATAAAGCAAATTCTTCACTCTCGAAGATATTTAACCTTTCTTTTATGTATCAAATAGAAAATTTAAAATCTGTTGGGATCTAAAAAATACTGAAGCAGTAATGTACCAGAAAAAGCAGGTTTATTTTCATGAAAGCAATTTCTAAAAGCTTGAAATCTAAAGTGAAGTGATAGCGTAGCATTTTGTTTGTTCATTCTTTAGATTCACTATGAGCCTTTCTTTTTTCTTTCTATAATTAAGATATTGTCATGTGTTATACAAAACATAACTTTTGTTTTTCGAAAACTAAGGGGCCAATCGGTAATGCTTTCAAGTCCCCGTTTTCATTTTTTACCAAAAACGTGTTTGGTATGTCGTTATCATTTTCACTAGAATTGTTTTTTGAAAACAAATTCAAACTCATGTACAAAAATTGAAAACACTAATTTATCCTTTTCATTTTCGACCCAATGTATTGGCATGATTGTTTTTTTCTTTCTTTTTTCTTTGGTTGGTCTGATTTTTCTTTTTTTCTTGTTTCAAATTTCAGTTTTTTGGTTCCACTTTATTATTTTATTTTGCTACACCAGTGCATATTAATTTTATGATAAAACCATCATATATTATTCAATTTCATATTTATTTTTAATTAAAGATAATATTATTTTATTATCTAGATTTTTCTAAAATTAGATTTTTTGTATTATTTTAATTATACATTATTATTATCAAAGTATACATTTTTCATTGTTTGTAATAATTTTAGCCTTAAAATATCAGAATTAAACAAAAATATATTTTTCAGGACATAAATTAGCAAAAAAAAAACTTATAATTAAAAGTATAGTGGTTGTTTCTTCACGCAAAAGAAGTTGGTTTTCTAAATTCCAAATTGATAATTATTATTGCATACTAATTTCCATATTACTTAATTACTCTAGTAAGAAATCAAAGGAAAAAGGGGGAATCTTCTACTATTCTTTTTGTGGCCTAAAAAGTGACGAGAGGGTCTTCTACTAGTTCTCTCTGATAAGAAGGGAAAGTCCTTGTTGTCTCTTGGGTGGCCCATGCTGATTGGAAGAAGAACACACATAAATTCAAACAAGTAGTAATTCTTCAACCCCACAAATGCCATGCGCAATGCTCTTTGAATATGTTGTATTGTCCACTAACAAATTTGGTGTGACAAGAGGTTGAGGCAATTTCTTTTTTTTTTTTTTCCTTTTTTTTTGCAACAATATATAAACATACTAAAGTGTCATTTACGTATTTTCATAATTGTTTAACTGCATTTCGCTTGAATTTAAAATTTTGTTCTAATTATAATAAATATAGTTTTTAATTAATATATATATATATAGAAAAGTTGAAGTGATTTTCCCAAAAGTAGGGAACCACTTTTTCTGAAATACAACAGATTTTACATGAATTTGACGCATCCATGCACGCCCACAGGAATTCAATTGAGTATGTCGAGAGAGAGAGAGAGGGGGGGATCTAAATTAGGTTGAAAGTGATAGTTTAACTTTAATTAAAAAATAAAACGATGAAAGTGGGAATTTTTGAAGGACGATAAGGATATATCAAGACAAGACAGCCTAGGGTAAGAAGTCTACAGCCCACCCACTTGCCTGCCGCAATATCAAAAGCCAAACAAAACTTTTGCGTACAATCCCAATCCCAATCTCTATCAGTCTCATCTCCAGCTGCTAAAAAGCTTTAAGCTGAAGAGGATAGCCCCGCAGATTGTGCGACCTACTGCTTTCTATTTTCCTTTGTGGAAATCCATGTCACTAAAACATCAAGGCATCAAAACTCCAAATTCAACACTCAAATATCAGCTAAGACGTATCCAGATCAACATTATTAAAAAACAAAAAAACGAGAAGAAGATGATGAAAAGAAATAGATATTCCAATGATAAAAGAATGTTGAAAATATGTAGTCTTTGAGTGATTACAGTACGTATCTTTTGCAATTTTTTTTTTATTGATCTAATAAAATTCAATCATTTCTTTTATTAAAAACAACAAATTTGTATTTAACATAAAAGTTAGACAAGATAATTTTTACTTTACCCGAAAAATGTAGAAGCAAAAGAGAGAGAGAAAAAAACATGTTACGAAGCTTTTTTCTTATTTACACAGCTTTTGTCTTGTAAGGCTGCATTCACGAAGGGAAAAAAAATAGAAATGCTAAAATGATGGTCTAAGTAGGACCAAGCTAATCATTGAGACAATTTATCCGTTGTAATCCAAAATATAATCAAATCGCCTTATGTGCCTCATTATATTACAAGGATTAAATTCGATTGTCACATTCATTATTCGCTCCCATTCCCAAAGCGCAAGAAGTTCATCCCCAGCTAAGACATATCCATATGAATGTTAAAATAAATATAAAAAAAACATGAAGAAGGTGATGAAAAGAAATAGATATTCCAATAAGGAAAGAGTGCTGAAAACATGTGGTTCGTGAGTGATTACAGTATGTATCTTTTATACTCTTTAACGTGAAAGTAAAATAAGATAGCTTTCACGCGAAAAATATAAAAGTAAAAGAGAGAGAAAAGAAACATGTTAGGAAGCCTTTTCTTATTTTCACAGCTGTTGTCTTGTAATAAGGCTAGCATTCACCAAGGGGAAAAAAAAATAGAAACGCTAATGATGGTCCAAATAGGACCAAGCTAATCATTAAGATAATTTATCCTGCTGTAATTCATAATATAATCAAATCGTCCTCATTCATTATTTCTCTTTCTAATATAAAATCTAAATACTAGACTCTAGGCACTTAGAAAATTTTAAATTCTTACAATAAAAATATCTTACTAAAAAAACATATTAAATTTTGTGATTATTATATTCTCATGTACCTCATTATATTTACAGTTACATTCATGATTCACTCCCCCAAAGCACAAGAAGCTCATTCCCAAATGAATTCAATTGCGTGAAAGATCCATCACCAATTATGCATCTTTTATTTATTTTGGTTTTCATTTCTTTAAGAACCCGACAACAAAAAATAAACTTAAAATCTTTGACTAGAATGAGCTCTATCCATGTGAAAAGGAACAGTGGACAGGCCGTAGAATTTTATTAATGAATTAAGCCCGTGGAGAAACTTTATGGTCTGTGTATTTGGACCGTAGCACAATACTTTTTTGAGAAAAGTGACGGATTACGAAACTCACTCACATGGTCACATGAAAAGTGTGGTGTTTTTTTTTTTTTTTTTTTTTGGCAATAAGCCACTTAAATACACCGCCGACCAAAATGGCTCCAGGTGAATCCGAATCTATACGTGTACAGCGTTTGGCTAAAATCCAATTTGAATTTTATTTTTATTTTTAATAGAGTAAATTTATTAATATGAAAGACGATTATAAGATTACACGGAAAGACACACTGCTTTAGAAGAGAGTTCTTACAAACAAAAAAGCAAACATATAAATAATAAAATACAACCCGTGCAAGAACAATTTGAGTCTTTTATTTGGTGGTGGCATTTTAATTTTTTCTCCCTATTCACTCAAAATCAGAGTTTTCGTGGAAAATTCGTCCCACTAATGGGAATGAGAATCGAAAGCCAATACCAAGTTGTTTTGGTGATTTTTCTGGCTAAATTCCAATTGGTATGGGTTTGTGGATAGATATTATTTCGGGTGCTCGAACTGATAACCCACTACGAAATGAATGCCTTTTTACTAAAATGAAAATGAAAATGAAAGCAATTGATTTTGAATGTAATATCAAACTAACCCAAGTTTAATTGGTCGGCTTTTGGACCCTAAACTCACTTTAGGAAGTGGGGTAGGCTCACGAATTAATCCAAATAATTGACTTTTTTTTTTCTCCCTAATTTAGGGGCAATTTGTATTCAATTTTGTAGCCAAAATTTGTTCTTTTTAATCTAAATCCTAGCATAAGACAAGTAATTGCCTTTTTTGGTCTATAGCGTATAAATTTCGTGTTGTACCCTCTAACCTCTATTAAGGCAAAAGCCAAAGCACACAGTAGCCAAAATTATTTATTAATATGTTTTTCTTTCTCTAATTACGATGCATGTTTTTTTTTTTTAATTTTGACAGACGATATTCTATTTTAATTTAATCTTACTTATGAAAAGAGGGATTCAAACTCAAATTTAGAGTGTAAAGTGTGGGAGCAAATATTTCTGTCTCCAATTACGGCACGCCACGTGGAAAAGAAGATTATCTCTTAAATTAATTAATTGAACCAGTTTATCTGGCAAATTAATTAATTAGGATAAATATCTTAATTAATAAGATATTATCTTTATTTAATAAGATAATATCATTAATTCAGATATTATCATAATAAGGAGAAGATAATATCGTTAATTTAGATATTATCTTAATAAAGAGAAGATAATATCATTAAATCAGATATTATCTTCAATAAAGAGATATAATCAAGTCCGACTCGATCCCTATGAACTTGAGTAGAGAATAAACTTAGCATATTCTCTACGAAACCCTAGCCTCTAGGCTCCTATAAATAGACGACCTTATTAGGGCATCTAAACCTACTCCTAATACCCAAGAAAAATATCCGAAGCTCTCTCTCCACTCTCCATATTTTCTCCACGAAGGAAGATCGAATGTTGAAGGATTTATAAACGAATATTTTCCCGTGAGATTATTTGCACAAACATAAAGTACATATACTCTAACTAATTCAATTATGCCCATATCTAAATTAACGATACATATTTTAATTATCTACTAAGGTTACTAAAAGAACTTGCATGTGGACGGGTGCAATGTATCTACTTCACATTGAAATTCGTCGAACTTTGTGAATTTCGTCTCATTTATGAGAGAACGTACTCCTTCCGCAACAAGTTTTTCTCCACCAACGCAAGCTCTTGGTTGAGTTGAATACTAATTAACTCATATTTATTTCATAGTTAGAAGTACTAAACCACAAGCTTATTGGTTGGGTTCAAATCCGCAAAGGATCTTGAATTGTATCCCACTTTGTGCCAATGAGCCCCCCATGGTTCCCACCAATAATTCCTCTACAGAAAAGTTATCTTCGCAGCAGTTGCTTATCTCAATGACTAACTGCCGACAAAAATAATTTTTATTTACATCTGATATTATTTAAGCGTACTTATTTTAGTGCGTTGATCATTTCTACTTATCCTAATTTTGGCTTACTATGTATCATTTTTGTTGGATTTGTAGAATAACATATAAATTAACACCAAGACTCTCTCTTGGCTTCATTTTAATTTTTTATTGTTTTCGGTTTTCTTTGTACCATTGTCATGATTTGGAGGTCTCATCTAACATATATATGTTCTTTATGCCTAATCATTGAATCCTGAATTGGGTGCAACCCTCCTAGGTTGTTAGGCACAAGGCCAATTACCAAATACTTATGAAAAGGTAGGTGGTATGATATTTAAAATAATAATAAAAACACAATTAACAAAGTAGACATGTACTCATGGTTCAAGAAGAAGTGCATCTTGCCCATGACATAATTTTTTGTTATTATTTTTTTTTCTTAAGGTTTAGATTGGTATTTATCATAATGCGATTATGTGATTTGTAGGAAATGATCTTTTTTTTCTTTTTTTTCAATTTTTTTTAGTATTTAAATTGGCCGCTAATGTCAATTTGCCCATTTAAGTCTTGCCTTTGGGCTCGCCAGGGCTTGGTGGAGCTCACCTCCTGCCATGGCTGAATTTTATTGTTGAAATGGGTTTTGGGAGTCTAGGGAGCTTTTGGTCTGGACTAGACTTGTTGCTGGAAGTGCTCTTATGTCAAGTTTTCGCACATTTTATAAGCAAAGGGTCACTTCCTGTCCATTTTGACAAAATTGGTTGATTGTGGTTTGATTTGTTGCTTACATTTAACTTATTAAAGTACATTGAGTGATTTGGATTCGAATACGGGAATATTGGTCAGTGGCCAGAAAACAGTAACAATGTTTGGAGTGAAAAATATGGTCATACCGTTGAAGGTGTAAAGAGCACTCAATTAACTTTTTTACCCCATAATTTGACAGAAGTAATGATAAATGACCAAAATGCCACGACAGAGTACGCGGACTACATAATTTAATAACCAAATTCATAGAGACTAAAATGCAAGTTCAGGCATAAATCATTGCTATAATTAACATTTGACCTAACTAGTAAAGTGTGCATGCACCTGCAATATCATTCACATGATATAGCAGCACGCCATGATTGATAGACTGTTATGGAAAAAGAAATTTTTTGTCACTTATAGATGACAAAATTTCCATTTTGCCATCAATCTTAATGAACAATCATTTGTTAATTAATCTTGTTTTCGGTTAATCACTCTTAGCCAGGGCCCAACAGTTTTGTCTTTGGCATCATTGAAATTTGAACCCATTGAATTTGGAGTAGCAGCAGAGTCAGGGCATTGGGTGATAGTAGGCCCATCACCACCCACACAGACAAGCCCTTTTGCCAAAGAGCCCAACCCATCACTCACTGCGTGCCAGATTATGGAACATGGGCTATAATTATTAGTGTTGCCTTGATTTCTTTTGGACATTGCAATATTTTAAGTTGTTCTAATATACGGAGAGGAGAGGGAAATAGAACTCGGATTCGAGGAAGGCATAATACTTTGGCAAACTAACCTAAACCACATTTACAACGGTTATGAATTAATATTAATAAATGGTAATTGAATGGCCCAGATCAAAATTCAACATATCTTTACTACAAGGACGATAATATTTTAAATTTATACACAGTGAAGATACGTTGAATTTTGATATAGGTAATTCAATTATGTCATTCAATGTAATTGAATGATTAAATCCAATATATCTCAATTGTACTTTTCTCAAGTAAGGGATTGAAAACTATTATGGAACATGTCGGATCATGTTTGCATTAGACGATAATAATAGCTTTAATTCTGTTCTTGAAGTCTTTACACACCTGCGGGGCCAGTTAATCATACCCAAAAGAAGAGTTTCATCTTGATTTACGTAAAGAAAACACTTGGGTTGAAAACTTAAAGCAAACCCCTTTGGTCCCAAAAGGCCATGTCAATGTGTAGAATGATTGTGCTATTTTATCCGCTCAATTATCATAAGCTATACTTCAATGTTATGTCTTCGGTATATGTTATGTCTTTTTAGACAGTTGGTAAGCATTCATTCCGTACATGTCATTGTCCATCAAATTATTCAACTTTGATCGCCTCTTTTTTGTGTGTTGAATAAAAACCACATTCCCTGCCACAGTTTTCTTTCACATTCATATTTCAAGAAATGCATTTCTAGCCAAGTATTCTTGCAAGTTGCATATAGCGTTATATGTCAGCTCATTATAAATTTAAGGGATCTCAGTTGTTTATACGATGCTTTCATATTCGTGTATTCTTAAACAATGACGAAAGTGAATATCAAACTAATAAACTAATAACGAATCACTTGTTAATGAAATGATAAGTGACACATCAGTTAGTTTCAAACGCTGGATTCAATTATAGTTTCATTCCATTATGTTATAATTTGAAAAAGAACTGTTTAAAATATAAAAGATGATAAATGAGTTTTTTTTAATTAAACAAATAAATATTTTATTTAAACAATTATGATATTCTAAACTATTCTAATATACGGGGAGGGAGTTAAAACTCAGGTGCAACGGACGATCACCATCGATCAACTGGGCTAATCCACATATGCTAAAAATTAGTTAATTTTAATAATAATAAAAACTTAATTATTTAAATGAATTATAAAAAAACAACAAAACAAGTGCCTTTTTTTTAGGCCCAGTTTGATGTCTAGCTTTTTTGGGCTCAACAGCATTTGTCGTAGTCGATCCAAGAGAATTTAGGCCTTATCAAAAGTTGGTATGTTGGAAGAAGTGCAAACAAGTGTGATGCTCTCCTTTCGCACGTGATAAGATTATTCTAGGTGGGGCCCAGTGTCAATCAGCACCGAGCCCAGACCAGAGCGACGTCGTCAGATAGTTAGGGTTCCGTTAAGTAACCAAGGACGCACGGGAAGAAAGATACTCTGCTGCTCTGCTCTGATGCGCGGAATTTGCTATACTTTGGTGCTGCCTTATCTGCAACTCATGATACCTTTCCAATTACTTATTTTGGTAAATTCTGTTGGTCCTAGCCAAATGATCCAGTGTTTCAAATACCACCATATCCACATGATCTCTCACTTGATCATCTTTCTTTGCCCAAAATACCTAAATGAAACCCGAATTTTGTTTTTTCTTTACTCTATCTAAATGCAATTCAACCTTTGTTTATTAAAATTTACAATACACTTTATTCATTTAAACGTTCGTGTTACATGAATCAACAACAATAATAAGACAAAGTCATTTTAACTATCTTACTATATCAAATTATTATATGAATAAAATGTAAAGTAAAAGTTTGCGATTCAACAAACAACGTGTAGGAAAACTAAGCCTATAACTTTCATCCAAGAAAAAAGTTCCCATCCTATCTTTGTCTGATTTCCTATACATTTTTTTTAATGATGAAAAACCTAATTAGATTATGTCTTCCCTAATTGGATAAAACCTTTCTTTAAATAGTACAAACTCATCTATTTTTGGTGGTCCATGCACCACCCGAACCCCGCTCACCTACCACGTGGAAACCTATCACAGCGACTCCAACTTCCTCATTTCACTACACATCACTCTGCTCCTCTCTCTCTCTCTCTCTCTCTCTCTCTCTAACCGTAGATATAAATTTGAGCTAATAAACAAACGCCGTCACATAACCTTCGTAATATAGCAAAGCCAGCCCTTCACTTTCAGCTCCCGAAAGCCGTCACGAGTCACGACCCACTCTCGGAGAAAGACAACACTCCGCACACAAAAATGAAGCAGGGGCTCGCTTTCCCATAAAACGACCACGAAGAGCTTCAAAAACCGTACCGATCGATTGGCGCCGGGAAAATAGCTCAAATCAACGTCTCCGACGATCTAGGATTCCGGCGAGGACGTTCGTCGATTGCTTTCTGTTGAAATGGCTTCGGAGGATGTGAAACCGAGCGAATCGGCGGTCTCCACGATCGTCAATCTGGCTGAGGAGGCTAAGATGGCGAGAGAGGGCGTGGTCAAGGCTCCGAGCCTTGCGGTTCTCAGTGTCTGCAAGTCTCTGGTTGCTGGCGGAGTCGCTGGTGGAGTGTGAGTTCTCGATTTCTTGAGTTTTCGTGTGTTTGTTGCCCTGGAATGAAGTTCCTCGGAGAAAAAAAATTCCCGCAAAAATTGGATTTTGTTTTTTTAAAACTCGTTTGATTAGAAATCAATGTCATTTTGCGAAGCCAAGGTATAATGACTGTATAAATTCGATCGTTTTGTGAGGTTAGGCACGAAAAAATTGAATCTTTTTCTGTGACGGCTAAGAATACTGAAATTGGAAAAAGTAGGCGAAGAAACGGATTCAATACTCTGTAATTGGTTAATGAAAATGAAGAAGGAGAAGCAATCGGAATATTAAATCTCGTCAATCGATTAAATAATTTTGAGCGTCTGCAATGTGTAGTATATAATTGATCATAGTTTGATTTAAGTCTTGCGTGAATTTCTAATTCTCATGCGGGTATCTGAAATTTGAAATTTATGCGTGCAATGGCATTAGGTCCATTAGATTCTAGTAATGTAAAAGAAATTGTTGTCTTGTCTTGTCATTGCTTATTGATATTAGCAGGATCATTTTGTGCATTGTTTATTTCTATCTCCATGCTTTTTTCATGCTGACCTTTTTCCAGTAATGAGATATTTTAATATCCATGCAGGTCACGAACAGCTGTTGCTCCATTGGAGCGACTGAAAATATTGCTCCAGGTACATTTTTTCAGTTAATTGTGTACAATGTCATTCATTTGTTTCTATATGCACTCAACGTACACAAACTAACACATAAATATATAGCACATTCCTGACTGGTTACCATGTCTGCAGGTCCAGAATCCACATAACATAAAATACAATGGAACAATACAAGGCTTGAAATATATCTGGAGAAGTGAGGGTTTCCGTGGATTGTTTAAAGGAAATGGTACGAATTGTGCTCGTATTGTCCCCAACTCAGCTGTCAAGTTCTTCAGCTATGAGCAAGCTTCTAAGTATGTTTCTAACAAGATTTAATGTTAATTTATTTTTTTGTTTTTGCTTCCAGTATGTTATAAATTCGTCTTTGATTTTTGTTCCATTCATATTTGACCATCAATCTTGTATTGTTTGTATGATTGTATATTTTTTTGCAACTTCTGAATGCATTGTGTTGTAATGTAACTTCATATTACATTCTCCTACTTTCCCTTCCGCTGAATGCTCCTTGTTATCTCCATGACAGGGGAATATTGTTACTGTATCGGGATCAAACTGGCAATGGTATGTCCATACGTACCATCATTTTGTTGCCTTTAGTTGTAATAATTTGACAAGACTCTTTGGAGACCTTGCATTCCGTCTCGACATTTCATTAACTCTCTGCATTGGGGCAGTTAACATTTTGACTCAGGTTGGGTTGCCGTTTAATGATGTTATGCCTCGTAAAATGTCTAACAGAGGCCATGCAACATCTACATAATCACATTATAAACCATCAAAAGAAACTATGTGACTAGTATGATGTCATTGTTGGGAAAATAACATGATCTTTATCATTCCTTGTAAATCAAACCTTGACGGGTCGGTAAAAGTCAATGGATAACGTAGGTTATCTAAATCTCCTTTTCTTTTCATACCTGCAGAAGATGCTCAGCTCACTCCTCTTCTACGTCTTGGAGCTGGAGCATGTGCTGGAATTATTGCCATGTCTGCAACTTACCCGATGGACATGGTACGAGGAAGGCTAACTGTACAGGTAATTATTTCAGTCCCTGTTCTCCTTTTGTTTCATAGGATAGCTGTTTTAAAGACCTTTGTATTTCCCCCTGCCATTTCAGTCTTCAATCTCAATGGTTGAAACTGAAAGAGAATGATTATTTTCTATATATGTGCACTGGAAGGATTTATGTTTTGTTGGTCTTAAATTTGCAGACAGAGAACTCTCCCTTTCAGTACAGGGGAATGTTCCATGCTCTATCGACTGTGCTCCGCGAGGAGGGCCCGCGGGCTTTGTACAAGGGATGGCTTCCTTCTGTAATTGGAGTTGTAAGTTTTTGTTATCTAAAAACTCTGCTTTCACTTATTCATTATTGCCACCCTTTTGATATGTGAGCTCCAAAGTATAAAGAAACAAAGTCTGTTGATGAGTAGCTCATATGTTTTATTAAACAACTTGTTGCTCTTGCTTTTTGCTGTTCCTGTGCAGTTGGATTGGAAGTTTCTTCATATGGACAATTAATGTCACCTGTTTGTATATTATACTTCTTTTACCTATTTATGTTTAGGCATGCCACAGTAGAAATATGTGGACCTTATATTGTTGATTTTTGTTTCAGGTTCCCTATGTTGGTCTCAACTTTGCTGTGTATGAATCCCTGAAGGATTGGTTAATCAAAAGTAGACCATTTGGACTTGTTGAAGATACAGACTTAAGTGTCACAACAAGGTTGGCATGCGGGGCTGCTGCTGGAACTGTTGGGCAAACTGTTGCTTACCCCCTTGATGTCATTCGTCGAAGGATGCAGATGGGGGGATGGAGTAATGCTGCTTCTGTTATCACTGGCGATGGGAGAAGCAAGGCCCCACTTGAATATACTGGCATGATTGATGCATTCAGGAAAACTGTTCGACATGAGGGCTTTGGAGCGTTGTACAAGGGTTTGGTTCCCAATTCCGTTAAGGTCCGTCCTAATCATCTGTTTGTTTTTTAATTTGCTTGTAGACAATTGCAGGCTGGCTAGTTATTAGTTTGTGAAAACAATTTTGTCAGGCTGGGCAAAGGGCTTAAATGAGATGAATCTTACACATGGAATTGCCATAATATCTTAGGGTGACTGGTTGCATGGTTGTGGCAAATTCGACCATCATTAAAAAGTCTCACTAGGATTAACAAAAGAGGGGTCTAGGACTTTAGCCCACAAATTCCTTTGTTTTAATTCTTATGTGGCTTACAAGCTATGAATCATGACTTGTGGTGTATGGGTACTGGATATCAAGAGGGTTTTGAATCCTTAGTATTAACTATGAACACACATTTTTGTTGTTGTTGGTAATATAGGGGCCAAAGCCCAAACCAAAGCTATGAACACCAATTTTACACTGTTATAGAAGAGTATATGAAAGCTAGGATCCAATACTTTGTTTTATCATCTATGTTCTCGTAACATCAGTGGTTGGTTCCTGTATTGTACTGTTCTTTTGAACTTGGCCCCTAGGAAACTTTGAAACTCCTTTATTAATCAACTTGTGATGGAACTATTGCACATAGATTTTTTTTTTTTTTTGTAAAAAAAATTGTAGGGGCTGCATTCAACTTGTACTGCCTCCAGTTTTCTTCCCTTGGTGTATGCTTTTGACGTGTGCATGGAATTTTTCAGTTTTTCAGTTTTAGTATTGAGTTCTAATCAGTTTTTGCAAACTTGTCTTTGCAAACAGTATAATTTCATTTGCTTCAATTTTTCAGGTAGTGCCATCCATTGCAATTGCATTTGTGACGTATGAGATGGTGAAGGACGTTTTAGGAGTCGAGATCAGGATATCGGACTGAAATTGCAGGAGCTCCATGATATTTATCTTTGCGTGTGCTATTTTTGTAGGCCGGGAAATAGAGGTCTGATAAACTAGGGGTAATTTCTTCCTTTTCTCTCTGAAGCTCTAGCGAGTCTCAGCCTGTGTTCATAAATTGCTTTTCCCCCCTGTTTTCCTTTTTGTATTTCCTTATGAACACGATGTAGCTTTGAAGCTTCTCATTCATATGATGTGCCAATAAGTGTTTCGACAATGTAAAACATGCTTTTGCATGCCTTCTTCCATAAGCTTTGAGAAAGCATTTTCTACACTTCCTGGATCAAACTTGTTGGGTGCGTTTGCTTATTTTGTCTCTTTCAAACACACAAACGTCTTTGATTTGATATCATGCACTCCATATATATTTCTTGCAGAAAAAAGAAGAAAAAAACATGCATTATATATCAATAATCCAATATAATGTGTTTGTCAATCAATTTCGTTACAGAATGATGCATGAAGATAGGACAAATATGATTATAATATTATTTGAAAGAATTCCAAGCATGCGCCTTTCCTTTGTTTTCTTTTGTCCAATTGTGGGGAATAAGTGTAGAGGAAAATAGGATAAAATATAGTTATGAGAAATTGGAAACTTTTGTATGACATCGTTTGCCATCTCTTTCCTTGCTGAGCAGTTTCCTCCATCGACATCATTCTTTATACTCGTCGGCCATGCCTGGACATACATAGGAGGAGCAATATTTTATCAAACTTCTGAGGATAAAAAATAATAGAATTTCCTAAAACCATATAAAATCTGTTAGGAGACTACTAACCTAGAATCCCTTATTCTCGTTTGAAACCTTTGAGTTCGTCGCCGGACCGGCTTGACCTCATCTATCTCCCGTTTTTTCTTTTGTAATCTCTTGATAGCTTTAGCTCCATCATTTCTTCTTTCTGGTTCTCTCTCCACGGAGTTTAAACTTTCTTCGGTTGACAAAGAAAACAATGAGAGAAACACGATAAGGAGGTTCAACTCAGCTGTAAACACTGAGTTTGGCGGCAATTCTTGCGATGCTACCGATTCTTCGTTCAGCTCCATTTCTGTGTCTTCCTGCACCTCATCATCAACCTTGTTGTCTAGAACTCTAGCAGGCTCTGCCATTTTACTAATCCAAACCTTCAACAACAAAATAAAAGAAAAAAAAAAACATCTCTCAGAAGAAAAAACAATTAAGACAAATGTAAATTTCGGGCACAAAACAAGAACGAAAGCGATCGCGGCTTACCAAATAGTAACAGCGAGACTTGTGGTTGACAAAGGCCAGGATCAAAGAGTAATATTTTGTTCTTCATAAAAGTAGGTCTCAGGTGCTTTGATAATTGTTATAGTGATGTTGTTTGTTCATAATGAGTAAGGGGACTTCGTGTATTGATTCATGAAAGACCAGATTGTACACGTAAATCAGTCACATAATTAGATGGTAAAATTAAGGCTTACCGCCAATCTAGGCTTGCATTATCTTCACAGAGTCGGAGCCAGAAAACTTTCATTGGAAGGACAAATAAATTTTACTAAAATTGTATTAACTACATTTATTTTTACCATATAAACTATAAACTACAGCAATCACCCAATTGTAGAATTCTTTCGGAAAAACAATAAATTATCGTGTAACATTAAACACCATGTAACATAAACTGAATTCACTCAATTAAAAACATGTTAAAGCCTAATTTAACATTGAAAGTTAATAATATATATGTCCGTGAAGAGTTGTGCTACGGTCAGTTGTATATCAGTATTCTTAAAATAGGAAGGCAATCCGTAGCGTACCCTCAAGAAAAATGGTTGTTGATTGACGCTTGAGCTGGTGGCATGAACATTCCCTGAGAAAGATCTACAAATTGGGGTAGTGCTCGCATCAACATCGACGTGCGGCCAGCCTCATTATGAGCCACTCATTCATTGGCTACGTGGTTCGCTTAAACCCCTCCAATTAAATCATTACCAACCACGTGCCATGCTCCGTACCGCCACCACGGTTGCATTGAATTACATCAAATGCCCCAAAAGACAGTGAGAGAATAACTACTCAATTGGATTTTTTTTTCTTCTTCTTCTTCTTTATGTGATGGGGACTGTGATTGAATCTGGTTCACTAATTTCATCGCAACCGATCCCACACCACATATTTGCTGTTACCGAAGTTTGGCAGGCTGACTTGGTGACTGCATTTACAACCGGCTGAGCCACAGACCTGATTATGTTTGGACATGATAAGCACGGTCCGATTTAGATTGATGTCACCTAAAATTATGGTCATGGAGTCGGTGAACTTCGATAGGTGAATCAAAGAATTGAAATTGGATAAACTATTCTCTCCTAGTTGATCTCATTCTTAATTTTGAAGGTATTTAATTTTAAATTTTAAATTGAAATGAACATAATTTTTGATTCTTTATATGTGAGTAAATGCGTATAAAATAAGCATACTAATTATATGGTTTAGCTCGATTAAGATATTTTCCAAATGCTAAACTGAATATGGTCAAAATTAAGATATTTTTAGCGTAAAAAGTTGAATCAAACAATGAGATTGATTTTATTTGACCAGTTTGTATGGTTTGGATTCATTTTATCTACAGATGTTACAAAATGTGCGCAATCACAACCAGATTTCAATTCTGATATCATGTTCTTAGACCTCATTCAGCAAAAACCAAAAACTAAAAACCTTACTTACATTATCATCCACTAATTAAATCCATGAGCACAAAAAATCTCAACATGGCAGAATCGGTAATAAAGAAAAAACATATGCCCATTTTTGTGTAAACAACTCCACCGAAAGCAACCAACTACACTAATCAAGCAGTCTCGTTCACAAATTCTCTGAGAGAAAATATCGTGGCTGCTTCTCTTTGCCAGACTTGCAAAAGCCTCTGAATTTTGAAAACAAGCACCAGCAAATGGAAAATATACAAACAGAGTATAAACCACAACTGTTTTTATAATCATATATAGAAAGGATACCAGTCAACTTGAGAAAATTTAATCATGTTCATATCACCACGTAAAAAGTTTTAGACACTGTTGGAGATATATGTATCAATATTCCACTTTTGTCAGTTTTTAAAAAGAAGAAGCTTTCTATTTCAGCCAGTTTTTTGGTGGCTCTCTGTTCTGAGCTTGCAGGGGATTTGGTGGGCTTGCTTGCCATTGTTACTCTGCCTGGTGCTTGATTCAATGGTAAATGCCTTTTCTTTTGGGTTTGAAATTTGATTCAGATTAATGGGTTTTTGTTTTTCTGTAAGTTGTGTTCTTGTTTAGTTGGTGGTGATATAATAACTTGTTGCTCTCCGATGATGATTGGATTTTGTAGATTGTTAAGAATGATGCATTTGTGTTGTACTGTTGCAAGAAAATGATGATGTTGGATAACTAGTTTCTTTCTTTTTCTTTTGTCTGTGCTTGTTTACTTTCACCTTTTTTTTTTTTTTTTTTTTTTTCCCCCCTGTTGGATTACATTTCTACATTTGAGTGGATGGGGTTTCCTAGATGGTAATCTTTGTTTCTCTAGACTTAGTTGTTCCATTTATTTTTCCGAATTTACGTAAATGGAAATGTGGTTTATGTTCTGTTGATGTAAAAGATGAGTCTTCGAAACCAGAAGTTGGTGTTGCTTGATGCTGATTTTGATACTTTTAGATTTAATTAATTTTCCAACTCATTGATTATGAATTCTTCTGTCTTCCTTATTAGCGATTCTTTTTCATTTTGACATGAGCAGGCCACTTCACCAGAAGTTATTTATATCCATTGAGTGAAGTGCAAATGGATGGTTTTGAGAGTTTGGTAGATAAGAAGGCTGCAAAGGGTGTGGTGAGGAATGAAAAACTTAAGCAAAAGGATTGTGATCCTTTTCTTAAACTGGAGGGTCCAAATTTGTTGGAGTCACCAGTGTGCACATTGGGAATGGGAAGGAGCAATTGGCCCGAGAGCTCGCCTAGGAATTGCAGTGTTACAATGGAGGGAAAGGATTTGAGTCGATGCGTAACTTCCTCATCTGTATTTGAGCCACCCTGTAAGAGCTCCGGTTCCATAAATGGAACCGGGCTTGTGGTTGAGGATATGACATTGAAACATCATAGGAAACCAAATTCGGCTTTACTTAGTCCTAGTCAGGAATGCTGGCAAGATCCTGATCCGGTGGCAAGTGCATTTAGAAGTAAAAATTTTCATGGTGATACTATGTCACAGGACAATGATCAGACACAGTTGAGAGTAAGAGGTCAGCTTTTAGAAATGCCTTCTCGCATACGAAGTCTGAAGCCTTTGTTAAGCAATCATTCAGAGCAGGAACCAGACAAACTGTCTGCATATTTAGGGGTTGAGGACAGCAAGATCATGTCAAACAATATGCTAAGTATCGCCAAAAAGCAACTGAAGACCCAATCTACTAATAGCCATTCTCAATTACTTGTAAAGGAAACCTTGAAGGGAAAGAGTGCCAGTAAATTTCAAGAACCTTGCAGTGGCTTTGGTAGTTCAGCTACGGACCAGAATGAAGAAAACCTGGGTTATGGTTCTGAGGTAGCTTGTGATGCACAGTTGAAATCAATTGTTAACAGTGATCAGATTTCTTCACATGTGCTTCATAGGTCTGGCCCAAAATCTACCGGTAATGGGATTTGCTTGAGGGAGTGGCTTAAACCTGGGGGTCACAAAGTAGATATAGTTGAAAGCCTGCTCATATTTAGACAGATCGTGGAGTTAGTGGATTTTGCACACTCTCAAGGTTTCGTCTTGCAAGACTTACGACCATCGCGCTTCATTTTATTTCCATCGAATAAGGTTAAATACACAGGTTCATCAGCCATCCGAGAATCAAATAGTCTTATGAACCGAGATTTGATTATCAAAAGGCCATTAGAGCAGGATGCATGTGCTGAACGTATTTTAGGTGGAAAACAGCTAAAACTGAGCGAGGGTAATGAGGAAAAGTTTTGCATAGCTGGTCCACAGAATTCTGGCTATGGTGAACTCCAGTTTCAAATGAATTCGAGCTACCAAAATGCATTGATTGCCGTACAGCAAAGATCCATTTCTGTAATTGTTCAGCTGGAAGAGAAGTGGTATACCAGTCCAGAGGAGCTCAATGAGAGTGGTTCCACACTTCCATCAAATGTCTATTGCCTTGGGGTTCTTCTTTTCGAGGTGAGAAGTTATTTTGAAGTGTTTCCACAAGTTCTTATTATTTGAAAGTTAACTTGAACAACTTGTACATCTTGGCAGATGATTTTATTATATAATTTTGTTTGAACTAACATAACTTAAGACTTGTTGTTCGCTTGTTATGACACTGTAAGTTAATTCTGAAATGATGAATAGGTAACATTCCTTGTGCTAAGTTCTGCTATCAAATTAATGTAAGAAATAGTTTGCTCTCAAAACTGGAAAAATAACAGGGACTCAGTAGTGCCACTGAATGGCTCTTTATCCTTGTAATCAATCTTCGTTTGTCTTTATTTTATTTTATTTTGAGTTCTAAAGTTCTATCCTTGGGGTTGGAGTAGAAAATCTATACATTTGACTTGTTTAGCTCGTTTATGTCAGTTGCTGTGCCGTTGTGAATCATGGGAGGTGCATTGCGCGGTGATGTTGGATTTGCACCATCGAATTCTGCCACCAAAGTTTCTTTCACAAAATCCGCTGGAAGCTGGCTTTTGTTTTTGGCTTCTCCATCCTGAACCTTTGGCTCGTCCAACAACAAGGTACCACCATCTGCATTTCTTCAATTTACTGCCTTCTGCTATATTTATTAACCTTGTCATCAGGAGTATGAAAAATCAAGGCAATGGTACCATATGATCTATATTGTAATGCTACCAATTATGAGTTCCTACACTTCCATCCTTTACTTGGTTAACCTATCCAAATCCAACTTAAAGCCTTAAACTTCTCACTTTTCAGCATTGTTGTCGCTAAACTCAATTATCTATGTTGCACTGACAATTGTCAACCTGCAAGCTTGTTGTTCCATTACCATGTAAATGTGCACAATCAATAGCTCTAGTGCATGTTGATGTGAAGGTATATCCTTTATTTGTTATCCAATGAAGTATGTCTAAACTGGCCACATTCTGAAGTTTTTATTTTCTGGCGTGCATCAGAGAAATCTTGCAGTCTAAACTGATAGATGGATACCAAGAATCGGCTTGCTGTGATGATTTTTCGAATTCTGCTGATAATGTTGATGCTGAATCAGAGCTATTACTTAGTTTTCTTATCCCATTAAAAGACAAGAAGCAAGGGCATGCCTCTAAGTTGGTGGAAGTTATAAGATGCCTAGAAGAAGATATAAACAAGTTCGGGAGGAGGCATTTATCAGGGGAATTTCCTAGTGAAAGAGAACAGGGTTTCTGTCTTGAAGACCCTGTAAGTTCAGGTGTTTCTTCTCGATTAATTGCAGCGTCAAACATGAATGAGACGCTCTTGATGAAGAATATCAGTCAACTAGAGGATGCTTACGCCTCCATGAGATCCCAAATGGGGAAAACAGAAATTGCTCCTGTAGCATGCTCTGATAAGGAGGTGTTAAACAATCGATACAGGTGGTGTCATGTGCGAAATCATACTCAGGATTCAAGCCTCAATCAGAAATCAGGTGATCGGCTTGGAGTCTTTTTTGATGGTGTTAGCAAGTTGGCTCGCCGTAGCAAGTTTGAAGTACGTGGGACATTAAGAAATGGAGATCTTCTCAACTCTAGCAATGTGATTTGCTGTTTAAGTTTCGACTGNTGATGAGGAGTATATTGCTACAGCTGGAGTATCAAAGAAAATCAAGATCTTTGATTTTGCTTCGCTTGTAGACAATTCTTTGGATATCCATTATCCTGTAGTTGAGATGCCAAACAAATCTAAGTTGAGCTGTGTTTGCTGGAACAACTACTTTAAGAACTATCTAGCATCAACAGATTATGATGGGGTTGTACAGGTGTGTTTCCTACAATCAAATACGTAAATCCAGACTACATGTAAATTGTGCATGCCTGTGCAAGGTTTAAGTTAGTGCTTTCATTTGAGGCTATTAATAATGTCAGAAATCTGTTTCTTTACCAATTATAAATACCATCTTCATGTATGAAGTTCAGATGTGGGATGCATCTACTGGTCAAGGATTTTCTCAGTACGTAGAGCACCAAAGGAGGGCTTGGTCTGTCGACTTTTCTCAAGCTGACCCAAAAAAGTTTTCCAGTGGGAGTGATGACTTTTCTGTGAAACTGTGGAGCATCAATGAGGTATTGCTCTCTTACATGGTTTTAAAATGGCATTAGCATGCAAGATATTATCTTCTTGATCTCAACTTATCCTTGCTGGTACTATTTTTTGAACTTGAGCTATAGTTTGTAAGTTCAGGAGTTTACCTTTATGAAAATTTCCAAACTATAAAATTATGAGAAATGTTTTTGAATGGTGTTTGTGCAGAAAAAATCAATAGGCACAATCTGGAGCCCTGCTAATGTCTGTTGCGTTCAGTTCTCTGCATTCTCTTCCAATCTCTTGGTTTTTGGATCTGCCGATTACAAGATCTACGGCTATGATCTTCGCCATACTAGAATCCCTTGGTGCACTTTACCTGGTCATGGAAAAGCTGTTAGCTATGTAAAATTTGTAGATGCTGAAACCCTTGTTTCTGCATCCACGGACAACACTCTGAAGCTTTGGGATCTTAACCAAGCAATCTCAACTGGGTTGTCCTCCAATGCCTGCAGCTTAACTTTTAGTGGTCATACTAATCAGAAGGTTGGCTCCTCTGCTCTTGATATAAGACTCTCAGAATTTATCATGTTTTAATAGTTCTAACTCTTCATGCCCTGGTTGCTCAGAATTTTGTTGGTTTATCCGTTTCGGATGGATACATAGCATGCGGCTCAGAAACTAACGAGGTACAAATTTGTTATCCTTAGATTTCTCCCTCCGGTTATGATTATTATTTTTCAATACTGAGTTCGTTTTTGAAGCACCCTTTAGTCATACCTTTAACCATCTCATGTTGTATTAAAATGGGCATGTGATGGTGAAGGGTCTACTTAATGTATGGGCTTTCTTTTCAAAAGATTTGCTCCTTCAAGAGTAACAAATGAGACATCTTCCAACCCTTCCTCAAGTTTCTATGTTATTTTAAACCAATATTTCATTATGGACTATATGGATTGAGATTTTAACTAACTATAATTTTTCCTCTCTCTCTCTCTCTCTCTCTCTCTCTCTCTCCTTTTCCCATTTCAGGTTTATAGTTATTACAGAAGTCTACCCATGCCAATCACTTCACACAAATTTGGATCAATTGATCCTGTTTCTGGAAGTGAGGTTGGTGATTATAGTGGGCAGTTTGTCTCGAGTGTCTGTTGGAGAAAAAAGTCTAACATAGTTGTTGCTGCCAACTCAACTGGAACTTTGAAATTATTGCAGATGGTGTGAGTATAAGCTTGTTCCCTAGATAATCCAAGGAATCTGTTCTTTCCCGAAAACATTTTTTATTAGCTTGCCTGTCCTGGATTTACTTTTTCTTCTTCTTGGAATGAAAAATATGATTTGAAGCATAAACTAGTCAGGTTGAAGACTACATTATAGCAGAAATTTAACAGAGCCAGCCCTATGTGTCCCGGATGTATTTACGATTATGCGGATAAAAGAAATCGATTAAAGGCTGATTATGGCAAGTGAACTTCATGAAGAAATCAATTTGTGTTTTCAAGAATTTCTCAAGGAATATATATCTTATACAAGAAAGTATACATCTAGGAACAGATACTAGTATAGGAATCTAAATGCTCGGAACTCTAAATTTGAAGAGAAATTTATGACTTCACTGTGATGCTGTTGGGATTTTTATACCAAGTTCCAAATTCGAACTTATTTGCGTATTGCTGAAGTTATTGATGCAGAAAAAAGAAAAAACATAAGATGTAAATTTTGATTCATTATTTGCACGGCTTGATCAAAGTTGTGCCACTTCTGAATGCTTTACACTTTCTGATCATCTCAGTATTAAACTAATAATGGAATTTTTTATCATGACTCATATACCCAATAAGACGATATTATTCTCAGATATACAATCTCATCTTTTGCCCCTGGTTGAGATGAATTGAGGTTGTCTTTTTCTTGCCCTTAAGTTGTTATATCTTGTCAGAGATCATCACTGTTGAAGTCTTGCCTGTGTTAAGCTCAACGGATTCCTTGAATAAATCGTTCCTCCGCAGAGGACAAACTTTAAAGGTATGGAAGGTTTTGCCACATAATTATATATTGTATACAAATGTTAAGCTCTTTATGACTCAACCTTGTAAGTTTGTAGCTGACTCGTTGTAAAGTTACTCACTAAAGGATTGCTCTGAGTTTCTGCCCATGATATCTTGTTCTGATTCTGAAAAGAAATTCCAATGGTCTTGCAACTTTTGTCCCCCACTTACCTTTTTCTTCCTCCATCTTTCTCCTGGTATAGATTCCTTCTGTACATTTGAGCTTTCGTTGACAAAGAATTCTGTCCTTCAAACATTTTAACCGTGGCTCTTAAACACAATCTACTGTTGATACAGATGCATGTAGTCATCAGAGCAAGCTAAACTGTTCCTATCTTGAACTGTGCTTTCTCTTGATGTTTGATTGAGCAATCCACATATTGCATGAAAGTTAGAGTGAAGCTAAGTCATTTGTTGACACAGTGTATGACGTATCAAGGTCTAGGAGAGCTCAGAATCTGAGGCATGTCCAGATGATGTTCTCCGTATTCTTGGAGTCATCGCCATTAGCTGGCTTTCTGAACTCATTCTCAGACTAATACTACGGCCACAAGGGCTCATCTGTGGAGGTCTGACAGACCGTCCTCTTGGTGTTCCTGTGTAACCAAAGCCTGAAGACGTCAGTGCACCGGGGCATAAAAGAAATAATCCTGTTTTCTAATGTCTAAAAATCACATTACTCTCCTTTTCTAATTGTGCATAAAAGTAAAGGGGAAGTTTCATGCTATAATAATAGAGTGAGTTCATTGCCAATGCATACGATTCTCTGCTAGAAAATGTGTAACAGGTGCAAGGATAGTGAAACAGGCAGAAGGGAGAATCATATTAATAACTTTTGATACCATATTACTTGGTGCAATCAATCACAACATGTGTATGCTATATGCAAAGTACTAATATACTTCTAGTCTTCCTCTATGTTTGAATGTTTTTTCAGTAAGATCTAGTTTCTGCTGTTTTAGGTATTAACATGTTAGCGGTTCTAACTGAGATATATGTTTCTCAGGAAATAATCAGGCATAAATGAGTTGTGTGATTAGGGAAACCTGGTAGTCTGTTGGCTTTCACATCTGAAGATTTCTTCAAGAATGGAAGTTTCTTTTTCATGCTATCAGGCGATGTTAAACACTTCCTCTCAGGCGCGGGCGGGAATGGTTCGTCTGGAGTGGTCACCATTTCATCTCCGCAGATTGAAGCTCCATCGCTTCCTGATTCTGAAGTATCTTTCAAAGTTGTTCTTTCTCTCTCCGCAATTCTATAAACAAACATCTGAAATGGGATTTGTGATACTGGTGGTTGCTCACAACTCTTCCAAGAAGGAATCTTTCTCAGAATCCCTGACTCAATCTCACAGTAATCTACCATAGGCACTGGTGGGTCTAGCTGGCTGTTATAATCAGGATTCATTGCAAGGAACCTTTTAATATATCTTAGAATCCGACAGATGGATGAGAAGCTTGGCCGTAGATTAGGGTCACTGTGCCAACATTTCTTTGTGAGGTTGGTCACATATCTCAGAGAATAGAATGGGAACAACGGCCTCTCTCCTGCCCTTATGTTTCGGCTCATCTTCTCCCCTTGAAGATGACTATCCTCAAAAGGCACTTTCCCTGTCAGAAGCTCAAAGCAAACCATGCCAAAGCTATACACATCAGACTTTTCTGTGTACTTTTTCTCACTACTTTTTGTCTGTTCGTGCTCTTCCAGAACTTCCGGAGCATACCAGATGAAAGGTAGGCTTCCATTTTGATTTGAAAGGTTTTTTTGGCTGGGGCTTTTCGCAGAAGTTAAACCAAAACCTGAAACCTTGGCTTGCAAGTACCCATCTGTGGAGATGCCTCTTGCTTTAACAAGTATGTTACAAGGATTCAATTCTCCGTGGTAGATTTTCTTCGAGTGGAGATATTCCATTCCTCTTGCAATTTGAAGCATCAGATCAACTGCAACAGGAAGAGAAAATGGAAGTCGTTTTCGTGGGCCACAAATCTCTTTGATGTGGCTGCAGAGGTCTCTGCTCATCAGTTCCATAATGAGAAAACACTCTTTCTTTTCCTCATCCGTAAACCCGCAAAGGAAGTGCACTATGTTGGGGTGGGACAGAGATAACAATGAAGAAATCTCTGGCAGCAGGGGTTCAATATCCCCGAAGAAGTGTCTTGAGGCAAAGCTTTCACCCAGCCATAGGATCTCTTTATACTGACTTCCACCCCCTAGCCGTCGCCTCACCTGGTAGTCCTTAGACCCCACCAGGATTGAACTAGGTAAGAGTTTTCCATTCAAAGGCTGTGACTCTGACCCATCTAAGCTTTTGAAAAGAAGATCTATGAGGCGTTTCCCGTACTTTGTCGAACCCGAGAGTTTCTTTTCTCTGATTTTATGGAGAAGAGTCCATCTATCTTCTTTCCATGTTGTGTCAAACCTATTGCAGAAATCTTGAGTAATCAAATACTGCTTCCCAAATCTCCACTTGAAAAGTTTCCAATCTCTATAGTCATCTTTGTACTTATCCGCGAACACGGTTTTCTTCCTTTGTATCTCATCCTGACCCCACCCTGATATTTCTCCAGCAATGTCAATTGCTTCAATGACAATCGGCATGCAGGAAAGTAAGTTATGGATGTGAAACTCAATGCAATCGGAGTTCTGATAGAGAGTAATGGCTTTAGCCCACCAATCCTTTGTTTCCAAGCAGTGCCTGATGTAGGCTTCTCCTTCTTTGAATATCCGGTGGAGCTCTCTCAACGGCTGCTCGAGAACCCTCCATTTAGCGTGCTTCTCTTCAAATCTCAGATTATATTTCATCTCCTCTGCTATTGATTCATATGCTGAGCTGAAGATATCAAGCAGCAAAAAACACTGCCGCTGATTGATTTGGATGTTGTCTTGGAACACCATCAAGGCCTTTAAACTTCCCAAATCCTCCCCAATCTTTCGAAATTGCTCCATTTTAAGACTCGACCACAAAAATCTGAAAATGGAAATCAAAACTAAATTAAAGTACTCTTAACAATGAAGTTTCTGAAAGAAA
Source organism: Prunus dulcis (assembly GCF_902201215.1). Lineage (NCBI taxonomy): Eukaryota > Viridiplantae > Streptophyta > Magnoliopsida > Rosales > Rosaceae > Prunus > Prunus dulcis. The sequence continues at coordinate 18,298,494 of NC_047651.1, read as the reverse complement.
TTCATTACTGCAGAAAGATAAGGCCTAACCACAGACAATGGTCGGTGGAGAATGGAAATGGCAACCACCAAACGTGCAAATTGTCCTTTCTTGTAGAGCAAGAAAGACCAACAAATTTAGCTTCTTCAAGAAACAAAAATGGAGATTAGGATCATGGAGACGAATTGGGTTTTTTTCCAAATTCTCTCGAAACCCGACAATAAAACAGCAGAATCAAACATACCCATCTAAGTTTTCCCAGCCAAATTCAGTTAGCTTAGAGCACCAGGCAAGTTTTATAGTCTAATGAATGAAAAAAGGAAAAAAGAATGACAGAAAAAAAGTGCTCCAGAGCGAAAACTAAAACCAGCAGAGCAGATGAGTATGCGATGTGATCTTCCTGGAAAAAGTTTTCTTGGCACTGTTTTTATTTATTTAATTATCTTTTTTGTTAGAAAGTGTTGGATTTGGGAGTTTACATGTCTTGGGTGATGACACTGGTTTGTTTCTGTGCGGTTCTCCTTCCAAGTGTTCCCGCCAACTTCGATGTCTCCCACTCTCAATTTAGAAAATGCCTTAACCGTTCTAACCGAATTTTAATACTCATACCCGCCTTTTTGTTTTTGCTTTTACATTATTGTCTTTCCATTAATTTATTAATAAAACAAATTTCACCATTACCTTCCTTTTCACTTACACTAATTCAGTTACTAATTAAGTTACCATTGCTAGATTGTAATTATTAGTTTATAGTGATCTAAATCTTATAATTTGGATGAATTTGGCTCTTTTATTTATATTTTATGTACTGATATTGTACTTATGACAACCCATGACCTTTTCTAGAAGAGCAATTGCTCCAAATCACTACATCAGTAGGTCCTTTGCCCCTAGACAATAAATTTTATATCCTAAAAATAGTGTCGTTTTGGGCATATGTTTCGGCTATTTTGCTTTCAACCGTGCACTTGGTTACTTTGAATTACGAAATAGTGAACCCTAGCTGTCTTCTGTAATAGTGATTGTGAACAGCTAATTCATATGGTAATATGGCGTTTGGGATTAAATGTCATTCCTTATTTGTAAATTGTGCTGCTGTATTGGTGTTGTCTTTTTTAGGTGGTGTCCACATCAGTGGCAACATTGCAGCTAAGTCTCCATCTCTCTGAAATTGGCCTCTTCTGCATTATATGATGCCTTTCTCTATCTTACCTGTGGTCCACCTGTCATTCCAACTACCATCATTAACCAATTTCCTTAAAAACATTTGGGCAATGCATGAAAATGGAATTAAGTTATGTGCCTTCTTAGAGTACTGGAAATTATGTGCCTTCTCAAGACCATACTGGGGTTTGAACCCAGGCCACTGTAACCTACTTGCAAATCTGGCATTCAATTTACCATAAAATCAGATCCAGAGAGTCTTGTTGAAGTTTCTGGGTGACCAAACAAACAGATCCATGATTTCATCTTTATTTAAAGTTAACAATTCTTTGTCAAGTTCACATTGAAAGGAAAATCAAGACCTGTTGAATATTTCTGCATCTCAGATGATTTTGTATGTTGAAAATGTGACTTAGTGCCCCATTTGTTGACCTCGTATGAGCTTCATACACATTCATCTCAGGACCATACAGGAACCATGTGAATGAATGTGATATGTGACTCAGCATTTATGGTTTCTGTATGTTGAAGGAAAACTTGGTGGTAAATGTGGTTGGTTTTGACCTGTTGTTGTGAGGCCAATGGTACTGTGGTGTTGAATTTAGTCATGTGGTGGTAATGGTTGTGGTTACTAACTTAATCATGTGAAACTTATAGAGGTACTTAAGGGTTTTAAGAAGATTAATTATGAGTATACTTCTCTAGTAATATTGCAGAAGTTGTTTAGTTTGAGAGTTGATTGCATTCAGTGTACATAGTAATTGAACCCTAGACAACAAGAATCGATAGAATCCGACCTTAATAATTTTGGTTTGGACTTATCTGGTCACTGGTCATTGACCTCAAAAGCTTAAGCTATCGAGGAATGAGCCAACAATGTACATCAAACTACCTTGAAGGGGCATACCGAAACGGCAAGAGAGATAAACATATAGGGGTGCAGCACCGCTCTGTACTTTGCAAACCAACAAAGAAGCAGGTAAAGAAAATCAAACTCATGATTCCTTGTAAAAAAAGCTCTAACATCATGTCAAGACAACCATTAGCCTAAAATTTCAAGCTATCAGAAAATAAGAAGTATCGTGTCACTGGTATCTGCATCCGATTCCACCCACCGACAAGAATTATGTGAGTGTCATGGCACCATCCGTGGCCTATATTTCTTGCTTATTACACAAGTGTCTTTGTTTCTTGAATGGTTTTTATTTATGGGTAATGTTGATAGTGGGATGTATAGCTATAGCTAATTATACATTGTACAGTTGCATTTATGTATTGAATGCTATCAGTCTCAGATCACTCTGTTGATGGCCAGTTGCTTGCTAGCCATGTCTCAAACTCCACACAGAGAATGTGTGGACATTGGACAATAACAAATAAACACATATTAATGCTTTGCATTGAATATGCATAGCCTAGTGGTAATGAGTCATTGCCATCAACTTTAATAAGACCTGATTTTAATCAATTGACGTAAGCTCATCATTTTTATTTTATTTTTACTAACGTTAGAGTATTACAAGATTTTATAACGGGAGGCTATACCACCACAATAAGACTAATGACAACTATAACTATGTATCAAACTAATTATAAAAGTATATCGTTATCTCTATCCATGTGAATCGAATCTGAAACCTCCTTCAATCAAATTGAGACAAATACCACTAAACCAAAAGTTAGTTAATAAACTCATAAACCTTTTACCTTCACCAACATTTTCTAGCAATTCCGATACTCAAATTTCAAAGTCAAGCAGATTCATAATTATAGATCTAGAGGGCCCTACTCCATGAGATAGAGAGAAAGTAGGTTGGAAATTATTTAGGTTTGTTTGGTAGAAGTAATAATACCATAACAATGTATGGGCGGTTTAGTTGGGAGAGTTATTATACCATAAAAATCTTTCCTTGTTTAGCGTCAATAACTGGGTACCTGTTGCCATCATTTGTTTGGTTGCTTAGCCTTCTCTGAAAAAAAAGATACAAGATAAATGCAAGTGTTACATATGTATATTCATACGTATCAAGTAAATTCGAGTGTGTTTATATTTATAAAGAATGGACCACTCGGGTTAAAAATAATGCCTAAGCATAAATTCACTGTGAGCCTTTTTTGCCATGTTATGAATTAATCATTAATGAGTGGAAAGGAGAGTGCAGGTAAGGCAGGCCTTCCACTTTGAGTTTGTGGGTTGTGGAAAACACAAAAGTTACCCAAAACATAAAGCTTTATTTGTGGAAGAAACTAATCCCAGAAAACGTAACGAATTTGGACTGGACTTTCATAGGAGAATACAAAAACGACTTAGTAAATGACTTTCTTTTGGAACAAAAAGCAGGCTACATGAGAAAGTGAGGGGGAATTTGAGTGTGATGTGAGGTAACTATTTTGTACCACTAACACTTTCTGGCACCTATAATTTCTTTTCATATGTCAATGACTATTCAGTCTCTACCTTATTAAAAAATATTTTGAGTTCCGATTAATAAAGTTTGTAATGAATTCAAAGCGCATGTTGTGAGGTTAATATGTAATATTTATTCATTTCCGGACTTTCTTTTGCTCTAAGATAACAAAACCTTGTTCCTATCAAGAATGTTCTCCCAATAAAACAAAGTAAAAATTAGTAAATTGCAATTCCTTGTTTTCTTTGATGACACTGCTCTGCCTCTTCAAACCCAAATGATGATATATCTCGTGTCTCTTTCCCTAAAGAAAAAAAAAAAAAAATTACCAATATCCTGTGAGTGGTGACACCTCTCTCACTATTCCTAATCAAACTCGGTTTTAACTGTCCAATTTGTATCCCAGCTTTGTTTTCTCAGCTATATTATATCATATATTTACAGCCTCGACAATGCCTTGCACATCACAACATTATTATTATTCCTTCCTCTGGCCTTCACAGTCTCTATAAATACCACTACATAAACACACAAAGCAAACTGAGAATATGAGTGGAGGAGGCATGGAATCCGTAGCCAGGCCGCGATCAAACGGCAGTGGTGCAGCCAATGGACAGCAGAAGAGAGAGCGCTGTGGCGACTTTCAGATGCCCCTGCACTATCCAAGGTACACTCAATCCGACTACGAGACCATGCCGGAGTGGAAGCTCGACTGTTTGCTTAAAGAGTATGGTCTACCGATTGCTGGGGACGTTGAACAGAAGAGGAAGTTTGCCATAGGAGCCTTCCTGTGGCCTAACTAGACTTGTGTCCCTTGTAACAACAGTATGAGAAAGTACTGAATAATGCTAATTATGATGTGTTTTTAGGTGTGATTAGTTTTGTTATAATTAATCTAGTCTTACTACTTCGTTTAGTTATGTAATCTGTTTGTGTAACGTTTGTGAGCTTCATGTGTAGATTATATATATCATGTTTATATATGGATCTTCTTCTTCGATTTTCAATGACGGGCTTCAAGTTTTGGCAGTAGATTTTCTCTCTGTTTTTCCTTTTTTTGTTGTTCTGTTTCTATTTTGTCCTAAGAGTATTCTCTTCTTTTGTCACCAGTTCTTATCAGCCTAAGCATTCTTCTGCAGCAATTTAAATAATCTCTCTCTCTCTCTCTCTCTCTCTCTCTCAGCATTCTTCTGCAGCAATTCAGAAAATTGGTTTCTCACAGGTGGTGAAACTAGAAACGTGACTTAAATTGTTCAACAAATATGTAAACTCTTTCCAAACTACAAAATCATAATATTGTGACTTTCATATATTTAATTGGAATCAAGAAGTAGATTTTCCCTGTATTAAGAGATGTTATAAGAGATATGCATGTTTTGGGCTCAAGTAATGGAAGGGCTGTGATTTGGGAGAGAAGGGTTGCCTTACCTTCTAACAATTATGCACATAAGCCTCGTACTTGTCGATGTATGAATGTACGAGTTAAAATATGCACTAACCTATATAATTTAGGGATGCATAGTTACCACGATCTGATTATATGTATGTACATTTAACATCATTCGATCTAGTCATGTTGGTTTTGAAATTTAGATATTCAATTTAGTCCTTCAAAATTATAAAAATCGGTCATAAATATATTTGATTGGATTGATCAGTTGGATTGAATCGATCAATGTAAGCGGATGGCATCAAATAAGTCGAATTAGTCGATTTGTGCGAATTACATCGAGTCTTTCAATAAAGAAAGCTCAAGTTTAACTAACAATTTTAAGCCCAAAATAGGTGGGCTCAACTAATCATACACAATCATCGCACATCAGCATTCTTTACGGACTACTGCGTAAAAAGCCTTTTCGCGCATTTTCTATTTTCTCTTTCTTTGTGTGTTTGGCGGCTGAGAAAATTATTGTTTGGAAAAGGAAATGGAATTTGAAGTCGATGAAGTGGATCAATATGGTGTGGCGGGCTTAGTTGAAATGCGTGCTTTGCAGTTCTAAGGAATTATATTTTTTTCTTCTTAAAAACAGCCCATCGAGGTCGCGGGACTAATTTTTCCAACTGGGGCGACCCACAAACGTGGCCCATGGGTTGATGCATTTGGGAAGAGGCCAAATAAACGTAAAATGTGAATAAATATAATTATAAAAAAATAAATAGAATTCATATTTTAAGTGTTGTTATAATTAATTAATCTGAAGAAAAAAAATTTAATAGAGCTATAAAACTAAAAATATTAAAACGAAATTGTATAGGTAAAGAGGACAATAATTCGTCAATACCAAATATTAAAACGAAGCTGTACCATTACTCATTGTTGACAAAAACACCAATCATCAGCCTTTTATTTATTTATTTATTTATTTTTATAGAAAAGATTGTATCTCATTAAACCGAAAGGAACATTATATGGTAAGAATTAACATGTTAACGACGGCTTCGTTAAATCTTCTCAGAGAAAACAAAACCCCAAGTAGAAAAGAATAATTACTAATCACCAGCTTAAAAGAAAATTTTGATGATAATAGAAAGAAAAAAAAATTATTAATTTTGCACGATTTTTCTATACAAAACCACTCACATAATAATTGCATATGTCCCAATTAATATAATGTCTATATAAATATTATTTAATACTAGATCGATCAACTGTCCCATGACACAATCTACCCGCCGCGGATATACTCTTTGTTGTGCAATGACCATTTCAAGAAGGCATTTTCAAGAATAATATATCTTGTCATTGACAATTGTCATTGCCAGAGTCTCAAGGCAAGGCATTACAATTTTGTACCCCACTAAAGAAAAGCCAAATTTCCTACTTGTTTGTTGCCCCAATTTGTTTATTCTCAATTGACACTCTGTTTTTTGAGAGAATCTCAAATCACATTTTAATAGACAAACTTAGATACATTTTAATTCATTCTTGCCAAAAAGATTGCATTGAGATTGTGTAGTCCAAGCGATGATATATAAAATATTTGAATACAATTATGGGTTAGATTAGTTGAGCAGGATTGTGTGTTCATTTTATTCATCCATTTTCATCCGAATTCAACTTCTCATAATAAATTAGAGTAATTTAAATTATCGTTTTGTAAATAAAATTCAAATCTGCCAATAACTGATCCTCAGATTAAATTCAAATCTGTTCAATAAATTGGATAAGTGGTAACTCCCCCAATGCTCGCAATTGCATTTGCATTGCAGTGTTCCAAATTCCAATTTGAATCGGAGTTCAAACTCAGATTTCACCAAAACACACACAATATAGTAGCCGTTAATTAGCCGTTAATTCCGTTGTAGGCCCCGCCCAAATTGTAGAATCCGAGACCGCTTTGAATAATCTCCACCCAAAAAAAAGAACAACACATGACTCAGCGACAACCTAGCTGACAGACTGTCCACCTAAAAAGAATAACAAAACAAAAAATCCCACATGGGCCACGTCACCAAATAGACACTAAATAAAATAAACAAAACCAAAATAATAATAAAATAATAAAGCAATTCCCATACAGGGAGGCCTGCCTTATTCTTCTCTTGCTGGCCTCTCCTCACCAGTCACCACTCACCACCAAAACCTCTGTATATATAAACCAAACTCTCTCTCCCCCCTCCTCACATTCTCTGCTTCTCTCTCTCTCTCTCTCTCTCTCTCTCTCTCAATTGGGTTCTGCTCAATTTTCTCTGTATTTTTTTCCTTATTAAAAAAGAAAAAGAAAATGGCACTTTGCTTTGGTTATTCAAAAGCCATTTTCAGAGTTTTGTTAGTCTCTGCAATTGTCTTCTTTGCCATTCTATCTCCATCTGCTGCTGCTACTACAAAGCCCTCAGCTTCTGCTCCTTCCCCTGCCTCCACCCCTGCTCATGCCCCTGGCCCTTCCAGTGATGGTAAATTCTATTTTCTTAATGTCACATTTTCCATTTCATTTCTTTGTTTATAATCAGATCTGAAGGCATTTTGTTCATTCTTGTTTTTGGATATTTTATTTTATTTTTTTGGCATTTGGTTTTTGTTTTCCTTTCTGGATTGAGCATTGGTTTTTTTTTTCTTTCTCTCTTATTAATCTCATTGTTTATATTTTTATTTTGGAAAATTTTGAAGGGACTTCCATAGACCAAGGGATTGCATATGTGCTGATGCTAGTGGCTTTGGTGCTTACATACCTCATACATCCGCTGGACGCATCATCTTCCTACGCTTTCTTTTGAGTGTTGGGATTCTTTTTTAGGTGAATTAGAAATGGATGGGATTTGATTTGTAGACAAATGACAAAAAAAAAAAAAAATTTGTTGTTGGTATTTTTTTTCTTCTTTCCATTATGATTTATTTGACTGTGATTGTGCATATATGAATTAGACAAATTAATGAATGGCAATGTTTGAGGCTGATTAAGCTTCTAGAAGATTGTTATCAAATTATTGTTCCTTTCTTCATTTCTGTTTCATTCTTTGCTTGTATATATTGACATGTTCAACTTTAATTTGAAGATATACATGTATATTTCATTTCTTCATCATCATTGTACATAGAACTTCTTGCAGTATGATTCAAACAACACAAAAGAAACTTTTTGCAGTACCAGACTATTTGAACTCAAACAATTGATGAGTTAAACCATTTTTCTTTTCTGTACATTTAGGATAAGTTTTTTTTCCCCCTTAAAAAAATGGGGTTGAAAAAAAGAAGAAAAATGATTGAATTAAAAAAAAAAAAAAATTGGGTGTGGTTGTAAATCCGATCATACAATTCAAGTTCAATGCGTTCGAGCAATGAAGATTGTTACTGTTGATCACCGGAGTTGTGCTTTCAGTTCTGATAACTTGGCTGAGGTTGCGACGCCATATCGCTGTGGCATTGAGACCCCAATGCATCCTTCTTCAACTCCCATGAGAGTTCCCAGAGCAACTCATATCCATAATGGATGAGGACTCCATTACTCCATTGATTTTCAAATTTTTAAGATTGCTATTAGCGCACTTAAAATCACTGAATAAATAAAGTCACTGTTTGCAATATATTTGAACTTCAATTATAGATCACTTTTTCTATGAGTTTGAATGATATCAACAATTTGAAAATACAGCTGGTTATTTCAACCCAAAGCTTAAGAAAGTTTAAAAAGAACTTGGATATCAACAATTTATCTTGTATTGCAGCAAAGAAAATATTTGCACTATTGTGCTGCAATCAAAGACTGAAAGTATAGAAGGGAAAAACTTTAAATCCTGGCATTCCCAGGCTCCATGAAGACGATCTTCTATTCTCCAAAATTGCTGTGTTCTGTTGCTTTTGCAGCCTCTCCACCACCATGACAGGAACATTGTGATTCCCACAAAGGAAATCTCATAATTAGTGACCCTCTCAAGGTAGGTGTCTGATTGAAAACCTTGTAAGCTTTGTACAAGTAAACCAGAATCCCAAAACCACGATCAACGAATGTGTCACTTTTAATCATTGAGTCAGATGTCTATAATATAAAAAATACTTGACAACTTCATAAGAAGAGACAACTATCCCAACAGAAGGACCGGCCCTACCAACACGAGGAGCAACTCCCATAAACAGCCCCTTCATCCCTCCATCCCTATTTGAAACAAAAAGTTCCATGGTTGGTTAAAAACATAGAACATTTGAACATATTATTACAGAATTAACAACAATGCAATTCATTGTTTATATTGCACTTGATGTCTCACATACCTCCAAATTTCAAGCAAAGTTGTTCTTGTTGTCATCTTCAATGCCCTTGCAGGATCCTTCTGCAAAAAGAAAACTGTTAAAAAATAACCATAAGAAATTTCTTTTCTTTTCTATTTTGGGTGCTCTTGACTCTCATGAATAATTTCTGTAGCGTCTAGTCTATAGGATTGCTTCTCTGTTTCTTTCGGTACAATACTAGAGAAGAGAAAAGAAAGTCAGGGTGAAGCTTATTATAGAGAGATACCTCTATCTGTCGTCGGGTTTTTGCCACATCTAATGGACATGTAGCAGCAGCTGCAAGGCTTCCTGCAACAAACCCAGCAGAGAAATTTGCTCCAAGGACACTGGCTGCATTGGCTTCATCACCCACAAGACCAAGAATTCTTCGCCTGATCTGCACAGAAGGGGCAAATAATTAAATCAAGTTGTCTACGCCTGCCAGTGCAAGGTATAAGAGGAAACCAGAAGGTAGCTTTTGAATTTCTTGAAATAGGGTAACTCACTGGCTCAAGGGTTGACCAACATATTGCAGAAAAAGGAACATCACGAGCAAGTTGCGCCCCGAGGCCAGTCCACAAGATGCGAGAGTTTTGTACTGTAACAAAAGAAAAATAATAAAGTCATCAACAATCCTATCTTAACTAAAAGGCAACCTTAGACCTATTCCAATACAAGATAGGTATGCATCAACCGGTGTCATTTATAGGTTATTACATGATCATCACATCATCTTGATCAGCTGCAAATCAATTGCTTAAGAGATATAGGGAAGTAAAGAACTAACTCAAAAGTATAATTAGGAGATCACTTACAGTTTTGAAGGAGGTTATTGCTCTTGACAGGGTTGATGACCCCATTCAGTGTCCCCCAAACTCCTGGAGGCTTCACACCAGCTCGGGCTTCCTTAAATGCCTTCGGTTAAAGAAGAGGGCACACTATGAGAAACTTCAATTTTGGGGGGGAAAAAGGCTACCCTGTGCATAAAAATAGTTCTCTCCAACTATGTAACCTTAAAGATAAGCAGATACCTGAAGGGCACTTCATCTATGATTTGCAAAGTACGAGATACTTTAGACAAGATATAAAGTTACAAATAATAAAGCCTAGATAATAAAAAAATTCAAGGTAGTAAATATTCATTGTCTTGTCTGATGTTAATTGCATTGCCGAAATAGGTCATAGATCCTGAATAATAAATCCTAATTTTTTATTGTATTCGGGTCATTAACTAAGATAATTTGTTGTATAATTACTGAAATCACACTCATGGGATTGGTCGAGAGGTCTAGACAGGGATAGCACAAAACCTATGGATATGAGATGAATACCAGTTCATAAGTCAGGAACAGTGTAAAATGGTGATAAATGACATCAATCTACATCATTAAATACCTGCATGCGCGTCCTTGCGAGTTCAACAGGGTAACAAGAGATGCAAGCTAATGATCGTGCTAGTGACCCTGCAACTAATGGGACATATGGTGTCATATTTGGAGCATTCTGAGTCGTGAAATCTTCCATCAAATTGCGGAAAATGTCATAGCAAGGCATGTAGATCCCCACCTGATTGACAAATATAAAACAATAACTACCAGCAACACAATTTCCAGAACAAAGTGCACACCACCTTGCATCATCCACAGCATGGGATCTAACACTGCAAGGAACCATTTAGATGAAAGAGGTAATCCTTGGTAAGAGAGAGACTTACAGTTGGTATGGCCAATGTTAAGCTTGCAGTAGTGCCCCTCCAGAGTCTCCAAAATCCTTCCTGCACCAATTTATTCCTATGAAACCCCTCTAATATTATTAAAATATTTGCCTACAAACTCATAGGTGATGACCCAAATAAGCAAATAGTCCCTTAATGGGGATACAGTAAGCATGTGGACAAGGCATTGAAAAGTGTCTTAAAACATGAAAAGAAAATGCCATGCATGTAATGTAAGGCATCGCAAATTTCCTTGTGGCACTGGCATACAGTCAAATGATATGATGCAATACTCGCTTAATAATCACTTTGAAATATTATCTACCATCCAGCATGTTTTAGGTACTTCTCTTGTTCCTTCGTCCCACCGTAGAAAACAAAAAATAGAAAACCTAGTTACTCTATCTAAGACTTCACACGGCACTTTCAGGTTTTTCCACTATAAATCAAAGAGAAAGTGAGTAGATTTTTCTTTTCTTTTTAGAATACAAGGTTAGTATAAAACCCATGCCTCTATGACAACAGACAGTAAGGTTCAAAGCTTTGCCAAACAATATGACATCTGCTGGATTGCAAAAGTTGCTGTTTAAGGATAGATACTTGAAATTTTACACAAGGAAGAGGTCATCTATCACATAATGAAACGTAAGTAACTCCTTTTCGGGAGAAGAATCTACTATATATTTAAGTTTTTGCATCAACCAACCTGACGTATGACTTTGAGCAACACATCCAGTGTTCCTTTATACTGGTTACAGTCTGGAGGGCAGACGATCTTGGATCCAAGTACTGAACTTGTGCGTGGTGTGGAAGATCTCAAATCTGGAAGCATCTACAGACAATCCCAAAGCCATTACTAAAGATGCTTCGTTGCAGAGTAAATAAGATAAACTCAATAATAATAAAAACTGCATACATACTGTGTTTGTTTCAAAACATGCCACACCACATAGCCCCTGATAAGGAACTCCAGCAGCCTGCGCTTGTAATCTTGTCTGAAGATAATGCAATAAATGGCGCATAAAGTCAATTAATTTTGATAACGAAAACCTTAAAGTAGAGAACTTTATACGCATGCAAGCTTCACAAATGACTAATCTCTTCAAGCACAGACGAATCAGTTTCAAAAGGGCAACTTTTAAATTAATAACGTTATATTAATTCACAACAACCATATATGATCTTCTCAATGGGTTTCTTAAGAAGACAATAGAATCTCAGTCACAGCATATGGGGATTTTACTACACAAAACGTCCACAAGATGAAGAAACGAAAAGCCAAAAATGGGCATCTTCCAAAAAGTCCCCAGAACAGATTATAATATAAGAAACCGATAGGGAATTGAAATTGCGAACCTTGGCAACATCAAGAGGGTTAACGAGAATCGCAGAGACAAAAGCGGCGCCAGCAGCAGAGAGAGCCCTCTCTCCAAAACCCAAATTGGCATCAGATACGCGCATGGCATGGTGCTGCTTTCGCTGTTCTTTGCCATCCTTGAACATGGTATCTACGTTTCCTTCAAAATCAACTCTGCTAGCTGCTGTGCTCATCCATGAAGGCAGGCCGTGCCTTGAGGCCACCATTCGTCTCTGTCTCTCTATGTTTTCGACGAGTGTATTATTCCAATATTCAAAAGTTTCCGAATTTTCAATTTTTCGTGGGAGAGACGCGAGCTGCGTTATTGCGTATGTGTTGGGATGCTGTTATGATTCGTGGCGAAATTGGCGTGGAGCTGATGGCGCCAAACAATTGGGGCTGATGTTCTCCTCTTAATTGTGGATGTGGACCATTATCGTAGAATTTTCTGGTTGGGCAAAAGTCTAAGTTGGAAAAACTCCCACTTGGCTTCTATGGGCTTCATGTAGATGCTTCCTAAAAAGTTGGGACTTATTTTAATTGGTCTGCAACTGAGCCCAATAGTTTGATTAAGTTAAATTTTATATATATATAAAATACAAGTCATAGTCTAAATTATAGAGGAGTTTCCAGTCCTATTTTACTAGACTAGATCCCGTTGGCTTGAATTGATTAAATTAATTCTTATTTTTCACCCATCAAATATGGATCGACAATTTTTCGCGTCTCATGTAAATATAAGAATGTATATGTACCTAGCTAATTCACAATTCAAGTTTTAATATGTATTTTTATTTTTATTTTAATAGCGGTTGTATTATATAAAGTAGTATTTCTTCATTATCATACAAATGATAACTACCTATTCTATTCTTACAAGTGGATAGCACGTGTTACATGAAAAAAATAAATAAATAAATTTATAGAGCCAAGACAAAGAGATACAATCCGGAAACTTTTCTCAACAACAAAGTATGAGTATGAGTGAAATCAAAGTAAGAATCATCCCCTGCCACAAAAGACGTCAAGAGGGCTCTTTGAGATGGTTAATAGACTGGCAATTTTTCCTGCGTCTTTCGAAACCACAAATGGGATCCTTTTTCTGGAGCTGTTGTATAGTAATTGCCTGATATGATAAGCTGCCATTAGAGAGAAAATGCTAGCAGACACCATGACCAGTTTCACAGCAAAACCAACTCTCTGCCACTTCCTTGAGATGAACAACTTTCTAATGCAATCAGTGAGAAACCTTCTGCTGTGAGCAGCAGGTTCAGCTTTTTCTTTCAATGTCTCTTTAAAATCCCAATTGAAAGGGACATTGTTTTCATTGCCAAAACATGCTTTCAATTCTGTCACCACATCAAGTGCCCTTCCTTTATGTTCTGCCACCTTTGCTGATAGATTTACTCTGCTTTCTTCCAAATTGGTGAAGGCTGCATGCCTGTCCATCTGCTGCCAAGAACCCATTCTCTGCATGAGATAGCCAAATGTTAAAAAGAATTTGGGGATGGACAAATTGGCCAATCCATAAAAGCAGGAGCAAGGAAAAAGAAGACGAAATAATGTTGAGGGGCATGTTTACCTGTAAAACCATTAACATGTTCTCAACTTCCTTCACTGAGTTTCTAATGTCAACCAACCTCTTCCTCTCCTCAAATGGGGCCTCTGCAAAATCACAGTAACCAGCAGGTTCTGAGCAGAATTTACAAGACCTGCTATTTTCTCTAGTTTCATTGTTGAGCCAGCCATGAAAGCCCATGCTGTCTTGATGGGAAAACTGCAGGTCGTTCTTAACTCCCTCAAACAAGGACATTGCACATCAATCAAAACCCACTAATATTGTGGTTTTCAATGCTTTTCCTTTTAATATTCTTTGCACACCAACCATGTTCAATTTTCTCAGCTTTTCCCTTTTCTTCCCTGTGGTTGTTGAGGCTTGAGAGCCTGAAACCACATGGAATATAATGAAGGGTAGGCCTTCCCTTCTTCTGTTATAGTTTGCATTAGGTGTTTCCAGACAGACAATCATTTTGGTCACTTTTTCTTTCTTCTTTTCTTAGTTGGTTTTATTCTTTCTTTAAAGGGAAGATTTGACTACAGAAAAAACTGAATGGCTTAGCTGGTCATGCCCCCACACCCTCACTCTCATCACATTCTTCTTCTTGTCCTTTTTTCTTTTTTTGATAAACACTCATTATGTTGTGTTATGTATGTAATACATGTAGCATAGCATCATAGCATTCATCATACAAAGCAATATTGAGAGGGGGGAAATCGAACTTAAGATCTCGAATACAATGTTAAATGCTCTTAACCAACTGAGCTACAAATCTCTTGCATAACATCAATCATTTCGTTTAATGGCAATACGCAACTTGTATTTAAAAACTGTGCACCATTAATTTAGGCCCCATGTGACCAACTCATTTTGTTGAGAGGTTACAGAAACAAACTCTGCTCATTTCTGTGGGAGAGACAAATTGGGGCCTTCCTCAGACTGGTATTGCATGAGGCAGAGCAGAGTATAAACGGAGCAAAGTCAACTACAACAGAAGCTCTGAACCATTTGAATTTTGCTAATTTAGCTACAAACCATTGACCATGCTGCTGTACTTCATCACCACTCAAAAACATATGCAGTCAAACAATTTCAAACCACATATTTACAAATGGAATTCTATTTTCAATGCGACCAATGGGAACCTGAAGAGACAAAAAATTTCATTAGGGTAAAAGAAGAGCAAGACTGAAAAGGTCATCATTTACATGGACCCAAAGATCTCTTCCAATTTGCAAATCTCTATCGTTGCTCTTGGTGGTAGGTTGAATGGGCCACACTGACCCCACCTGTTTTGATATTCAAAAATCTCTATGATAAACGAGAGAAAACATTTCACATGATCTCTCCGTTTTCTTCTGCAAATGATATACCTCCTTTTCCATGGGCTCCCTCTCCCATGATGCCTCAGATTTTGTGGCCCACTTCAAACTTAAAATAGTAAATTCAAATTGAGCATGGTTCAGGCTCAGGCTCAGTAAACTTGAAGGTGTGGGCTTAATCCCATGTCATTCTCATGAACTTTTGGGGTCAAAAAGAGATTAGCACACCTTGTATTTTTAAGGTATTTGGAATAAAAATCTTGGCTTTTCCTGCTTTTTTTTTTTACTTTTGATGCAATTATGTCCTCTCCGTCACTTGATGAATGATCCCTGTACATTTTTGTTTGCACATTTTTAGGCCTTAACCTATTATCTTCTGTGAAAGTGATTTTAAGTTGTACATGTACATATGCAGGGTTATGGTATTTTGTCCAATAATGTTATCATATTATCTTACCATCTTGTCAATTTAAGCTCCTAATAAGTAAAAATAACGACAAAATTGTCAGACAATAAGACATTCACAATTTTGACGGAAGTACGATAATATCTTCCATTCGAATTGCACAAAAATTATAAAACGTGAATTGTAGAAGAAGATCCATGCACAAAGCAGATGATTCTGAGATTAGTTCTCTTGGGTGGTTTACATTTCCAGTTTGCAACTATATGAAAAACTTTAGCTTACATAAATAAAAGCTATAAGTAGGGTTTAAAACCCAAGAGAACGAGATAGATTATCCAAAATTGAATTGGTACTATCGCAAGGACCACATCCGTTGCACTAGACACGGCGTTTGCCCATTGAGACCACTGTACTGGGAAAGGGGCTGTAATTGAAGAAGAAGAAGAAGATCTGATTTATTGTCCTTTGAGTTGGTTTTTCAGAGAGCTTTGGAAATTGGATATTAAAGCAGCTGCTATGCTCTGCCTCAGTGTTTTGTTTTAAAAGGGTATGCAAGGACACTGTTATCTTTGTATCAAGTTAGGGTGGGGCTAAACAAGCCCAGACCCCGACTTAGTATTAAGTTATTTTGTTGACTTTTCTTTCTCTCTCTCTCTCTCTCTCTCTCTCTCTCTCTCTCTCTCTCTTATTGGAAATGATCAGCCTGTTGAGACTTGAGTCACAAGTAACAAAATAAATCTCAATAGTATGCACCATTATGAACTTGAATTATTGGACCGAGCTTTGTAAAACAGTAAAACTCTGACATATTTGATTAATACGTGATTATTTATTATGAGAAGAACAAAGTGTCTCCCGAATAGGTGTAAGTTTTTGATTGCCAAATACCAACATGAACTAACACTGGGATTAACTTTAAGTAAACAGAAATTGAAGATTTTGGACTGCAAAAGGTTGATATGCATGCCATTTCTCATTGGACAAAAAGAGTAGAGAAATGGACCCAACCCAAGTACAGGTTTTGCAAGAAGAAGATCTGATTTTACCAATACAGCATCATTTATCTCCTTTGGAGAGACAAAGTCTAGTCAGAGAAGGCATGCAACTTGCAAGTGGGTCTGATTATCTGATTTGTGAAACGAAACCTCGTATTTCACGATGCAATTTACCAACAGTAAAAAGGTGTTTTGAACGTTAAAATTACCAACAACCCAGCAAGTAGCAAGAACCCTTTTGTGTAAAATTTGACCAGGAAAATGATTTACAGGTTCTGTTGGCCGGAGATTCAAGAAACATGCCGGGATTTCACCTGAAAAGCAAGCTGACAATGTCTGGGAATTTCTGAAAAAGCAAAGTCCCCTCTCACCCTTTTCCTTTCCAAGAGGTCTAGGACTAGGCTTATAGACTGTTCGCTTAATATAATGGTTTCTAGGTTTTGGGGTTTGGAGCAAGGCAAAGGCCAACATCACCCTTGATTTACCCTCTGCTCTCACTGTTACGTGTTCTCATCAGAGTCAGAGTCCCCAATATGGGTCAATGACTTAATGCTGCCGTGCTATGTTTCACTTATTAAAATAAACTCATAAATCCCTTTCAACCCAAACAAAATGCAAAACCAATGTCTCTCAAATGACTAGTGGGTGCACCATTCAACATGAAAACAACTTTAGCTTTGAATGTGGATTAGTTCAACGGTAAAATGGTAAATATGAGATAGAGCTGTGAACTCGAAACTTGAATGTTTTAGGACTCGTTTGGGACTGCTTCTCGATAAAATAATTTTGCTCATAAGCATTTTTCAAGAGGTTTCAGGAAAAATTCTTGGAAGCACATAGTATGTGCTTCTTCAAAAAGCGCTTCTATGACTTAAAAGCGCTTTTATAATTATCTGTCAAACACGATTAAGAAGCACTTTTAACATTATCGGAAGTACTCTTATTAATTAAATAAAACAAAGTACAGGTGTGTTGGCAAAATTAAAGTCACTAGAATAATTTATCCCCCACCATAAACGGTTTATGGTTTATATGGCATAACGAACAAATATCTCATACGAGTCACAGGCGCCACTTGAGCAAAAATAAAAAATTATAGGATCAAGCCAAAATCTCGCATCATTCATTCAAACTCTTTCCTGATCATCATCATGCCTTCAATTTCAAAACAAATTTACAAAGTGATTAATTAACTTAATTATATAGACTACAGAGCATAATTTACTGACAAGTAGATCAAAACTCAAACCACTCTCGGGCACTCAAATCTGTCTAAGCATTTCATTCAAAGCGCACCGCTTTCATCACAAGCACCTTCGAAGTAATCCTCCACGTCATCCCACTTACAAGACCGGAAATCGAGCGACAAATCGGAGAAATCTTCATTTTTTAACAGCATTTCCGGTACGACTCTCATTTCGTCGAAAAATATCGGCGCGGGAGCTTCCGGTTCAAAACAATCGTTCAGCAAAAACTCAGACTCAAACGCCCCGAAATCATCTCGCTCCGAAATCCCGACCGGTCTCCACTCGATTTCGGCCTCACCGGGGCTCAAAACAGAGGTCGGAGAACGAAGACTGTGATCGCACTCGCCGATCACAGCAGGGTTGGGGGACGTTTCCCAAGAAATCGGTTTGCAGTCGTAGTCCGGAGTGGCCGGTACGGCGATTTCGGGTGGCTTGATGAAATTGGTGAAGGCCAGATGTCCTTTAAACGCAATGGCGGCTCTGTCGTACGCCAAACCGGCCTCCTCCGCCGTGTCGAACGTTCCGAGCCAGACCCGGGCCCGGCTAGTCGGGTTTCGGATCTCCGCCGCCCATCTCCCCCACCGCCTCTGCCGTACGCCTCGGAACTTCTTCCCGTTCGGGGAAACATTGTTGCTTTCGTCATTTGCTCTGCACCTCGGAGCCTTAGGCTTGGAGAAGAGCCTCGGAGCACTGCAGTCTTCGATTCTGATTTCGTTGATCGTGCGCTTCACGACGATTCGTTCTTCGCCCTCGTCGCCGGAGGAGTCGGTGGCGTCGCCGTCGGTGAAGGAAATCCGTACGATTTTGGGGGCTACGATATTGGATTCTGGGGAATGCTTGGTGAGCGTCTTGACGAACTTGGTTGTGACGTTTCGATGCTCCGTGTACTTGGTTCGATTCATGGCTGTTGCAACAGACCAAGAGAAAAATCTAGAAATGAAATGAGAAGAAGAAGATAAATTTGCAGAGCAACTGTAACTGATGAAGCATTAAGAAAAAGTAAAAGCTGAGAATAATAAGAGCTGAGAGAGAGAGAGAGAGAGAGAGAGAGAGAGAGAGAGAGAGAGAGCTAGCAGAGGAGTCAAAATGCCAAGAATCGCAGTTTTATAGGAGTATCTTAGCAGCCTCCGACAATTTCGTTTTTCCTCTTTTATTAAAAAAGAATGTTTTTTTTTTCTTTAACAAGGAATTAAATAATTTTAAATTTCATTCATAATTAACAAGCAAATAAAAAACACGTTTTAATTAAGATTCGTTTTTTAAATTTGTGGTTCATTTTTTTCGTCTGGGACGTTTTGAAGCAAGAGTTTATGGTATGTAAAGTTAAAACAACGTCGTTTCATGGATACTTTATCAATATATCTCATAGGAATAACAAAATTAGAAAACTAATATTAAATGGATATATAGCAACGGAAAAGTTATTTTTTGCTTGGCGACCAAGTTTCTGCTCTTCCATTTTCCATTTTTTATTTTTTATAAATGAAGTCAACCTCTAGTGATTTTTGGTTTTAATTTTGAATTGCTTGAAAAATATTTGAAGTTTTCTAGGACATAAAAAAGACAATAAATTAATATTGTGGGCCCCGTTGATGCTTGCGCACCAAGAAACAACTTAAAAACATTTCCCAGTTCCCACAAAACTACAAATTTGTCTCTTAGTTATCCCTTTCCTCAGTTACCTTATTTGATGAAAGTCATTAATTTATTTTCACCAAAAAGCAAAAGTCATCCATTTATATATTCCTGCTTTTTTAAAAAAAATAAATCAATTAAAATTCTGTCACTCCAAAAATATGGGTCGTTGACCAACCAAGACCATTCATTTAATGCTGAATTTTTTTAAAATAAGAAATAAAAATGGAAGAAAATCATTTGGGTCAATTTGGGCTGTAAAACTTACGGATTTTGTGGCTTGGGAATTGGCTTCAATGAAACTGAAAAGACTTGCTCTTCTCTGCTCTGATTTGTTGCTGTCAACTTGCCACACTTCACGCTCCTTTTCAATCTTCTTCCTTTTTTTGTTGTTGATATTTTCCCAATTAATTTGAAACTTGGAAGGCTTTATTTTGGGGGATTTGCTCTGACAGAAATTGCCTCTATTTTCATGAAAGGCAGGGGATGGGTAAGGAGATCAGATTTTTTGCTTGGAAAGAGAAACATGTAACAAAAAAGTGGGTTTGTTTTCAGCATGCAAAAACCAGGATATTTCCTTACTTGTCTGTTTCACTTCCTTTATGAACTTTATTTTCTAGTGTATGCATAATCTTTGGCATTATTTTCAATCCATGTTCAAATAAAAGCTTTTTATAAGCAATCTTTCTTAATAAAAGTGGAAAAGTTGTCTTACCTATATCTACTTCAAATTTCAAAAATTAAAAATGTTATTTGAAGCAAAGGACGGTTTGGAGCAAATGCTCTCTACATAACTGGTCGTGGTCGAGTTCTAGTATCCGAGTAGTGTGTGTGAGTCTAGTGTGCAATCGCCCTTCTCAATAAGAAATGTTATAAACAAAAAACAAAAAAAAACAAAAACAAAAAAAAACTATTTGAAGTAAGAATTGAATTGTGTTGATAGCACATAATGCATCCAGTTGAAACTTGGTAAGTAGAAAGAAAGCCAAAAAACATGTGGTTTATAGAAGAACATCTTAACAGCTAGGGGAACTTTTTTCAAATAAAGTTCTCAATATGGACAGTTTTTTCTCGGAGTGGAGCATTGAAGACTGAAAATTAGAGGAAATAAAATCACAACTTGGTTGACTTGAAGGAGTCGCACTCAAACTAATTACTCAGTATCGGAAAAAAAAAAAAAATTTATCAAACATTTCATCTGGCCTTTCCCAATTTGGAGGGTTGAGAGAGACGTAAACAATGTCTTCCTCTAGGACCTTGACTCTTTTAAGTCAATGGCCCCAATCATGCACTTAAACAAAATTCTCAAAATTGGTTTTAGTTTTTCATTTTTCATTTTGTGTGCTAGAATATAGAAGAAAAAGAGTGAGAATGAGAGTGAAGATGAGATTGACAGTTAAGATTAGAGGGGAGGATGGGAGGAATGAATAACGAAAGTGAAAACAAAAACGAAAATATATTTGAAATTGTTTTCACTTTTGTTATTCCTCCTCTTTCATCGTCTCTCAATTTCATCCTCACTTCTATTTTCCTCTATACTTTAGCACAAAAAATGAAAACTAAAAAGTAAAATTGAAATCATTATCAAACGTGTCGGAAGAAAGGCTTGATCATTGTAAGGAAGTTTTAGCTGTATTGCTTGAACCAGGTGGTCTTGGAACATTCTTCAGAAAAATCTATCATGTTCAAGCAAATGAAGCAGCTCGGAAACGCATTGGAAACGCCCTCCTTTCACGTAGACGCTAGAGGGAAGGAACAAATTTTTTGCAATTTTATGGTCGTAGCAGCACCTGGTTCTGCTGTCCAGTACAGTAGTTCTGGCATTAGGGTTAATATATTCTCATACAACAAATCATCGTGGGGACGTAAGGTTTCAATGTCAACAAACTTCTACTTTCACATATAGACAGCAAATTGAACATTAACAGCTGATATTTCATAGTTGCTAAGTATCCATTAAACCACCTAAAACATTGTCATCATTTGCGAGGTGTACATGTAGATCTATTCTTCAATGTCTATTACAAAAGTTCGGACCACACTTCTTTTATACATAACAAGAAATACAAGGAATACAAGCCGAAGTACTGCATGCCCTCGCTACAAAGCACATTAGCCCATAGCGTACTTCTGGGTCCAGCTCCTAGCGGTTGTCTCGTACTTTGCCCGGTCTGTCTTGTACATATGAGCAATTTCTGGCACCAGGGGATCATCTGGGTTTGGGTCCGTCAACAGGGAACAAATGGATAGCAACACCTGAAATAGGAAACAAGAACCTTTCCCACCCTCTTAAAAACCAGCAGATATAAAAGAGTGAATAGGGTACAAAGCAACCATGCATTAACAAATGAGCCATTCCCAGTCAGTGCCCTCACTCTCAAAATGTTTTGCTACAACAATGGAGAGCAGATCCAGTGGCATATGCTCCTGAATGGAAATCCAGATGAGGGGTACATGGTGAACATCAATTTATAAATAATTTGTACCCATCTAATTTTCCTCGTAAGCCTACTTCCCAAAAAGATGCTGGACAAAGTATTTAACCAGACACACCACAATCTGGACTTCAGCATGGAAAATATGGGATCTGTGGGGTTCTTCATGGTAATCAGCACGCTGGATTCATGTGGACTAGGGAAATTGAAAACCTATATCATATTAAATCATAACAAGGTCATTAAGAGATCAGAACCTTAGATATGGTTAGAGCAGGGCTCCACTGCTCTTTCAAAATGTCAAGGCAGATACTTCCATTGCTGTTGATATTTGGATGAAAGACCTTAGTCCTAAACGCAACCTGCAAAAACAATTAGGTGACAGATATATAACAAGTTAAATTTCGTTTAGTGGTTTCTAGAATTTTTTAGCAAAAGCATTGGAGACAATAACACATGATACACAATTAAAATTTCATCCCAAGGGATCAATTTGATCCAATATCCAATGTGCCTGGAGGGATCAAGAGTATTTTCTCAGGCCATGACCAGCAGAGCCCAAAGTCATACACAGAATCGGCCTCGCCAATACAATGGGCAGTCGCTAGGACTAGGCCAAGGTTTCCTGACTCGGTCCAAGACCCAAGCCAACATGCCTGACTTGAGGGCCTAAGGCTTGGCCCTATATGTTTATAACAATAAGAATGTTCAAACACATACTCATACTGTTTAGTAGTTTATAATACAAATGTCTTATAAGCCCTTGCGTGAAGATCTAAGAGTTTATAGGACAAACACTTCATCATCACCACCTACCAAAGCAAACAATTTTGTCTTCCCTATCAAAGAGCAACAACTTTGCCACATGCTAAAAACAAATAGACAGAAAATTAAAAAGTTGTGGATGATTAAGATTATTCCACCCAACCATTTAAGGCACAATAAAGAATTCACAAATACTACAGTATTGCAACACCACAACATGATCTAGTGGTTGTGCTCAGAGGTCACAATGCCTATGTCCTGGACCTATTGTCATCCATCTAAACGTTTTCTATACACCAGATACGGTTTCGAAAAGTTATTCAGCCTAACTTATTATTGCTCTTAACATCACTAATTTGATAAAATGTGGTTCCCTTTTCTGTTCTAGTTTCATAGACAGTGAGTTGTAGATTTGGGATTCAATTCAACATTGGTCAAACTGATAAAATTTTAAATAAAATACAAAACCAGTATTTTTTCAAAAAGTCTGACAAAAATTTCCGATGTTTCCCAAAACAATTGGCAGAATGACATAATTTTTCCTCTTCCTTTGGAAGAAGCAAATTTTCTCTGATATTGTTGATGTTTAAGACCAAACCAGTAGTTTTCTCGAAGAGTTCAACAGAAATACATAATTTTTCCTGCTATTGTTGATGTTTAAGACCTCACACATCATTCATTGGATCTCTGGACAATGCATAAATACTAAAAGTCAAACCCCCCAAAAAAAAAAAAACCAAAACGAAAGGGTCAGGGAAAAGGGGGGGTGGAGAGAGAGAGAGCGCGCAAAAGTTACCAAAAACACAATTGGTTGGCATGAAACTAAATTAGAAACTTGTTGTATAAAGCAAAATAAAATTGATGTCATACCTTAGGTGGTTTGAATGGATAATCAGGAGGGAAGTGAATGGTAACTAGAAAGACACCCCCTGCATAAGGACTATCTGGGGGGCCCATTATCGTTGCTTGCCAATGAAACATGTCCTCAGCGACAGGCCCTGTCATCAAAGACAAGTAGTGTACCTCAAAATCGTCTCATAGCAAACAATTACTAATATATTATTATAAATAAATTTATTACACAACGTTCAAATGCATGCCTTATTCAGCAACTAGAAATAATCAAAACGGCTCTGTTTATCTATAAATTATTCTTACTTCCAAAGTTCAGTAAATTCAGAAAGAAAGAAAAAAATATTTCTACAAAATTGTTTATCTTTGTGTCTTAGTTAGGACACAACTCAATGTCAGGTCAGTGATTATCAACCAAGACAAATTCACCATAGGCTGCAATTTCCTTCATATAATAAATAGTATGCACTCTAATCCTTGACACAATTATCTGCATGGCTCAAGTCAAATTTCAATTAGCACATTACAACACCAAAACTTCACAATTTTACAACAAATTTTCCACAAATTACATTTGAAGCAAAACAAACCCAAAATCCCTCCTGAACCAGTGATGAAGAAAAGATACTATATTTCATTGCCTTAATAACACAAACACTGTAAACATGTAATCAAAACGATAATTTCCACCCAACCCAAAATTATTTTTGAAAGAAAATAGCTTCAGCTGCAACAAGCACAAACAAAACCAAGCAAGCGAACGGGCAAACATAATACATAGCAAAATCTAACATTTTACAACGACCCATATCTGCAAAAGAATGAAAATTCACAGATCGAGCTTCGAAAGAAGCTTAGGACCATGAAAAATGAAAGTAAACGCTAAAACCCAACGAAAAGATAAAAATAAAAACATGGGTTGAAGAAGAAGGAGATTGTACCTGCGCTGCAAGAGGTCGGGGGGTCCTTCTGGAGATCTTTGAGCTCCTTCAAGATCCGTTTTGAAGCCATGGATGAACCTCTTAGATCGTAACGGATCTAAAGGAAGGAAAAGAGCTTAAAGAGGAAGAAGAAAAGAGAACGAACTGGACGAAGTGTACAATAATAAGATGGAAGAGCAAGAGACAGAGATATATGAATAAAGGGT
Source organism: Prunus dulcis (assembly GCF_902201215.1). Lineage (NCBI taxonomy): Eukaryota > Viridiplantae > Streptophyta > Magnoliopsida > Rosales > Rosaceae > Prunus > Prunus dulcis. Next base: position 18,273,806 of record NC_047651.1, on the reverse strand, counting down.
AATGCTAGAAAGACCATCTTTTTTGTACCACAATTGTATACCATCTGATGTGGCATGCCAAATCATTTAATACAATTATATATATTAAATTTTTATTCTCCCCTAATTAAAGCACTGATCCCATCAGATTTATTTATTTATTCATTTATAGCCTTTCCTCTTCCTCCTCCTCCGTCTCACCCATTTCATACAAGGAAAGGTAGTTGGGTTTTGATTCTAAATATTATATTATTTCAGATCTACAAGAACACTATAGTTAGATTTCTGAGGGAGTCCATGAAGATATAAAGTTTTTATTGGATCAGTTGCTTTTTCCACCACATTATAGCGACTAGGTTTTTTTTTTTTTTTTTTTAGGCTGCGAATTTGACCACTAGTTGCAGGCCGTAAGAGACAAAAGAACAAAAAATGGCAGCCAACATGAGGAAAGGGGTTGATTCTGTGTTTAACACCCATGAAAAATCCGGCAATCATAAAATTGTTTTGGAGAAGACAGTGTAGGAAGAAGGAAGAAGAGAGAGTGAAGATAGAAAGACTCCTATCGGTAATTGTGCTGTAATTAGGGGATAATAAAATATATTTAGCTATATTTAATGACTTTTGTGCTTTAATTAGGGGAGAATAAAAATTTAATATATATAATTGTATTAAATGATTTGGCATGCCACATCAGATGGTATACAATTGTGGTACAAAAAAGATGGTCTCTCTAGCATTACCCATGAATAAAATATTGTATTGTCAGTGTGTGCGTGAGAGAGAGATTCCAAGAGGTTCTGCCTTTATGTGAATATGATTCTATGGAATTGAGATTAATTTATGGCCGTTTATTTTGATGACTACTGTTTGATTATGAATTTCAACGGCGGTGGTTGGATTTGGAAAGTGCTTTAATCATATTTACCTCAAATGGGTGGTTCTGTAGGACCCACTGGACCTACAAAACTCCGACTATTTATTTGACCACTTGGGCAACTCGGGCAGGTTCGAGGATCAATCTAACCCTAACCCAACCTTTACAACTTGGGCTCTAATCTGGGTTCAGGTTAACTGGAGTTAGGCTTGGATTCAAGTAATCCTGCAACACTTCGATATTTCTTGCCTATAGTATAACTTGATTTCCTTTTAATAAAAACGGTAGTTTAAAATTACTATAATGGTATGTTATTAATCTGTAATCGAATTAAAAGGAATTATTTTGAGGATGAAATTAAATTAAGAAGGAATTGGATTGAGAAAAATTAGATTCCGAATTCCTATTGAAGTTGTTTACTAAATTATATAGATTGAGAAGAGTTAGGCCATCTCCAACAGTGGAGGACTAAATATAGCCCATCATTTATAATTTTCTAAGGAATAATGTTGGGCAATATTTTTATCGTCTCCAATAGTGCATGGCTAAATCATAGCCCCCTCAATATTTTAAGTAAATTTAGGTTTTAGCCACAAAAAAAATTTTACTTTTGGAAAAAGCAAAAGTTTTTTCAAAAAAGACATAAAAACTTCTCAACTTTCAAATCAAAGACATGCAAATGTAAATGATTCCTTAGGAAATTCAAAAATAAATAAGGGCAATTTTGTCCATTTTTGCTTCTTTTAAAAAATTTCTCTCTCCTTTGGGTTTTTCCAAAGTCTCCTAATATTTTATTAGTTTTAGTATATTCTTCAAATATATTGGATAATTTAATTAAAGTACAATTTTAGACCATATTTAAATTTATTTTAGAAGAAAAAAATATTTTTGGATAGGATTTTTGACATCCACTGATAGGATTTTAGAAAATAAAAATATTTTCGATAAGGTATGACTAATTTAAAAACAACAACAGCCCGCCCAAGAAACTAAAACTTTAATTTAAAAACAACAACAATACATTAATTTAAAAACAACTAGTCGATCCAAGAAATAATAAAATAAGATATAGCTCATTCAAGAACTAGGCCACATTTGGCCCTTTTGTTCCGTTGATTGGGTTTGGCCCTGTGACATGGCACATTTAGCCCCATTGCTGAAGATTGTTTTTTTGTGTGAAATGGCTAAATTTGAGGATTTAGCCCACTATTGGAGATGACCTTAGATTTTGGATTTCTATTGAAGCGGTTCACTAGATCATATGGAATTTGGACAGAGTATGCTACAGGGCTGGTGAACGACTGTCTGCCTTTGCCCGCGTCTAGGCCAACCCAGGTGGTTCTACTACCCCTATTGCAACGATACATAACTGGACCAAGCCGCAGCCGGGTTGTGTGAAGATTAATGTCAACGGTTCCTAGGTAGCAAGTACAGCTGAAGGCGGTGTGGGGCTTGTGGTAAGGGACTCTGTTGGTGCATTTGTTGCGGGAAAAGCACTACACTTCGATAACATCTACTATGCAACACAAGTTGAGGCGATTGCTGCCCGTGAAGGTGCAATATTGGCGGTGGAAAGGGGTTTCACTAATTATATCATCGAGAGCGATTCTCTCCAGATCGTCAGTGCTTTGAGGACTACCACTACAGATCGATATGTTATCAGTCCTATAGTGGAAGACACCAAAAGCTTATTGTCTCCGATCATTGGAGATGTTATTACCCACATCTGTCGTACTGCAAATAGGGTGGCTGATAGAATGGCACGCTTTGCTCGAAATATAGGCACAGTTGCCACTTGGTTCGAGGAACCACCAGACTTCATCATTGATCTCTTATTTGATGATTGTAACTAGAAGTTTTTTCGGGCATGTTCAGAGGGGGATTAGGGGCACTCTACCGGAGGTAAGGCTCCTGCTCCTACTTTGCAGTCAAGCGGGTACGGCTACTTTATTAGCCCTACGTCTGAACCCATTGGTGTAGAGACACTCGCTTAATCTCTGACGACATAACCCGGCTTTTGTACTTGTTACTTTCCATATTTAATAAATACCATCACCTTTCATTCAAAAAAAAAGAAAAAAAAGAATTAGAATACCACTTCCCACCGAAGAATTGAATTCTTCCAAAATTAGGAATATTTTGTGTGGACCCCACTTACTTTTTAATTATTTAATGTGAAGTAAACACATGAATCCTCCATAACTAAAATTTAATTTTTAATTATAATTCTAATTATTGATTAATAAACACACCATAAATTTATGTAAGATGAAAACTCAAATTTAAATAAAAGGGACGGCTCATTGCCACCGGTCCAAACCGAACCGTGCCCACCCCTAGCCATGATGAATGGGCCTAATCTTACAATCAGTATTTTCAATCCTAAATTAATGCAAACTTAAAATTTAATTCCACAATTCAGCCTCCACTCCAAAATTAAAACAAATAGCACCAATTCCAATTCTATAATTTTAACCATGCAAAATTGCAACTAAATTACAAATTGACTCTTACAAAACAACATGAGCTCTAAAGTTCCAAGCAGACACCAGCATTCAGCATCCAAATGAATGGCTGGCAGGTTACAACATAAAACTCAAGCACACTACCAGCAAGGAGATACACATAGTATGAATTGTTCCATTCACAATGCTTCTTCCACTTTTCATACCCATTTGATTTATTTCCTCTGTCATCCTTCCATATTTTTGAACTCTACAAGTTTAATAAGTTCTTGCCTCATTTATGCACAACTCTTTATGAATTATGTTTAATTACTTTATTTTCCTTGCTCAATAACTATTTTCCATAACCATATAATTTAATCAATATGATGCTATCATGCAATTATATGGCATGATAGAATTCAAATGCACCAACTTGTACTTAAGTACGAAACCGAATATATTCTTGGATTCATCATTTTTTTTCTTCCCTTCAAAAGATCATCGTTGCAATGAGAACCTTTGTTAGTGAGTATTCTATGACTAAATAGTCCAATTAAAAGATAACATATATTTAGAATATGAAAACTGACCATCAAAAATGTGATTGTGTTTCTAAGAATCGATTACAGTAAGAAAATATGTACACATTAATAAATAGTATCTCCAAAGGGCAGATATCATATTACATTAAAGAGAAACAGATATACCATCACTGTCTTATGGTCTTTGCTTCATTTCCCTTACGACGTAGGCACTCTTTGCACCATCCATAAGTTTGTCTCCCAATTTTACCACATCAATAAAAAGATGCTACACCTTATTTTACAAAAGGAACGAAAAGAGATGTTACACCTTATATGTTTACTTTTTTATTTATCATTTTTTTTTTCTACGAGAAATGCAGATGGCAAGAACCCAAAGACTCCAAATTCCAATCCATCAACAACCATAAGAAAGAAGCTTTATAATATGAAGGAAAAAAAAAGAAGAAGAAGAAGAATGAAACTGATAAATAATTAAATTAAACAAATAAATAAATAAAACTCAATTCCCAGGCCCCTTCTTAACTGATATTCCAATTGTATCAGAATGATCCAAAGCTTAAACAGGGACAAATGTTAGCCTGTTTTTAAGATGATATTTGCTCCCTCCAATTTTTTTTTTTTTTTGTAAAGGCTCATTATAAATATTAAAGATAGATTAGGGAGATAATCCATTCTTTACTCTTTGGGTAACAAATGTGTGGGCTTGAAAAATTGTAGCATCCTCCAGCTGACCAACTCTCTCTTCTACCATCAGCCTTGACACGTATCAACGAATGTTGATCCTGCAATCAAATCAGCAAACCCAGAAATTAATTAAGATCATTAGTGTATTCAACAATCAATTTGACACATCAACTTGAAGAGTACACGCTGCTAAATATACGGACACATGCGAAGAGAATCATACGAGGAAATCTACACAAAAGGGTTTGATCATGAACCTAAGTTGCCTTAAAAAAAAGATTTAATACAACTTACTATAGTTTACTTCGACTCATCTTGTTAAAAATAAAAAATAAAAAAAATTATGTTACAACTGTCGTCTTGTCTATATGAATTACGTCAATAACCATTTGATGTTGTGACACTCAATCTCTTGTAATTTACATTTTGCTAATCTTGTTCTGATTGCCATTCAGATACCATTGACTTCAACCCATTATTTTCAAGTAATTTATGAAGGTAATAATTCCTATTAAGAAAAAGTGAACCCGTTAACCCTAACAGTTAAAGAAATGTTATTATTAACTACGAAAATCTAAAACATGAAGGCACATGCAAAAATCAAAATCAAAAATTAAAAATTAAAACAAAATAGCATACCATTTGAAGGCATTGATGGTGCACTTGGGCATGTCTCCAGCATCCACATTCTTCAACCTCACACCACCACACAACACATTGATCTGCATCGTCCCCACCCTCCACCCTTGGATCACATACCCAACCCTCGTCTTCCCCTCCAGCGCCACCTTTATCTCCTTGCTCTTGAACTGCCCCAGCAGCTTCTTCCCCACCGGCTGCTCCACTACCTTGTTCCTCACCCCGCTCTCCACCTTCACGTACGTCGTGTTCCGGTGCCGCTGTGTAAACCCCTTCACCTCCTTCGTCCCTATCCCCAGTCCGCCGTCGTTCTCGTCCCCGATGCTCAGCGACATCTCGAACCCCTCGCTGTAGTAAATGTCCAATTTGGGATTTGGGTTCTTCACTTCCACGCTCGTCACCGCCTGGACGTCGAGGTGGGTCCCGTCAGACTTCGAAACGGCGTCAAATTTGGGGATCTGGAACGATATCAAGTAGAAGGCCGGGAGGCGCGGGTCGAAGAGGAGGTAGAAGATCCCGCCGGCGAGGGCGACGAGGATGACGACGATGAGGAGGAAGGCGCAGAAGACGCAGCAGCATATTTTGCAGCAGCTGCCCCCTCGTTTTTTCTGCTTTTGGCGGAGAGTAGGCGGGTAGACGGGTTTTCGCGGCGGCGGCGGACCTGGTACGGGTTGGGCCGGGTAGTTTGGGGTCCCGTAACCCGGCGGTTTCTGGAGCACCGGTTTAACCGGGGATTGTTGGGCCATTTATTTCTCTGTTCTTAAATGTGGTTCCTCTGTTTCGGATAATTTTGCAGAGGAAAAAAAAAACAGAGAACCTCAAAATGCGATTGAGATTGAATGAATTTGCAGACAAATTGCGACTAATTTATGAATGTGAATTGATTTTCAAAGGAATTCGATTAGTGGGTATTGAAATTAATCTCAAGGACAGGGACAAAGGGGGAAAAAAACCTTACAAATGGACATGAACAAGAAGAGAGTGGCAGCTCATTTTTTTAAAACAGAGGAATTTGAAATTTCAGAATTCCTGATGAATGTGGTGCAAAGAGGAAAATATCAAATGGGTTGTGAAATCTGTGGGGAAGATAATGAATGGAAAAGAAAGGAAGCGAAGGGTTTTTTCGTTTTTTTGTTGTTCTTGTTTCTCGGAAAATCGGATCAGGAAGACAAGGTCGTTCAATTTACGAGAAGGAGATAAAAGAGATAGGGATAGAGAGACAGGGACGGGTAAGCAGTACGGTTGGGCCAGTGGGTCATTCAGTCGGGTCGGGGCTCCTGCAATTTAAACGCGATATTCACGCGCGCCGTTTAGATTCTGACCTGGCCCTATGAATTTTGGACATTTGGTGGTTTTTTTTTTTCGTGAAATCGTTGGGTTGCTTCGTTGGTTGAATGTTATGCTTGAATGGCCAAAAACCGGGGAAGGCTGGTGTACGATAGAATTTAAAAACAGTTTTTTTTAAAAATCATTTCAAAGGGTAAGAATGAAAGCAAAAAAAATATAACCACCAAGAACAACAAAAGGTGAGGCTTGAAGTTGAAAATGAGAGGCTCCGGCAGAAAATTTAGTCCGCCACCCACCCACCACCACAAATGCAAATTTAAAACTGAATTTGAATGCTTGCCAGTCTTCCTATGTATTAGTTGAGAATTATATATCAATTACTGTATGTGATAACAATCAAATGTGTTAATAAATTTATTACGCAATATTATCACGTATTAAAATTATCACTTTTCGATCATAAAAGTATATATATATAGAGAGAGAGATTTAGGGTTTGCATGCAAACATCAACCCATGATTTCGGCTGAAGCAAGCTACTATAGTACGTGATGCAATCATAATAGGCATCTCGACCACATAACATAATATTTTGAAGTGATGGTTAATGAGGCAAATTATAGAGTGGCAATTATTTATATGTGTTACTATTCGGGTTTCTTTTTCTTCCCAAAGGTATAGCTCATTTGCGTGCTCATATGAACTTATTTGACTACTTGATAAGTAATATCAACAACAATGGTGACAGATTTCCAATTCATTAATTACCAAAATAAATGGTCCAATTAATTCCAATTTCAATTGGACAAAAACTGAGTCTTGTTCAAGATTTTTACGCCATAACATGTTTTCTGATTGAGTAATGCTATTTGGACACACAACATTGACCACCTTAACTGACCATCTTATGTGGCAACTGATGTGTCATGCCATGTCAATTAATGAATATCGCCATGTCAATTGAAAAACTATAGCATTCATAGTGAGTGGCCTCATGGCAACATTCATTAATTGACATGACATGATACATCAGTAGTCAGTTAAGGTAGTCAATGTTGTGTGTCTAAATAGCATTACTCTTTCTGATTTGCTATTCACATTATTATTTTTGTGATCCTTATTGACGAAGCCACATACGAGGGTCATGGCTCCTCCAATTTACATGTGGTTCCTTGTAAGTTTAAATATATTTATAATATTTCGTGGAAAAATTTGCAAAAGATTTATATGGTGGATCCAACTAAGTTATTAAGGCTCTGTTTGGTATTCTACTATAAAAAATAAACTTAAAAATTGTGATTCTTTTTAAAAACATGAATTTTCAAATAATGATTTTAAGATCTAAAAACTTGTTTGGTATTGAACTCCAAACTATTTTAAAGATCTAAACAAAATTGAAATTAAAATAAAAAAAATCAGAAACTCTAATCCCCAAATTAAAATTAACAAAAGAAAAGAAAAAGATTTGAGACATAAAATTTCAATTTTAGTGGAGAGAGAGAGAGAGAGAGAGAGAGAGAGAGAGAGAGCTATAAAATTTCAATTTTTTAGTTTTTAGTTTAGATTTTAAAAAATGGGCTTACCAAAAATCTGTTTTTGAGTTTATAAAATTAGATTCAATTGATTTTTCAATAATTAAATTGAGAAGGGAAAATAAAGCATCTAACGAGGAGAAAGGGCCATCGTGCAACATTGGTTTTGGGTTTAAGACAGTCACGATATTTACAGGCGGGAAAGGACAAGGAGAGCAAACAATAAGAGACTGTTCTAAATAAACTCATTTCTTAGTCTTATTAATTATTTAAATAAACTATTGAACACAACTTATCTTAACAATCAGAGTGGCGCAGCGGAAGCGTGGTGGGCCCATAACCCACAGGTCCCAGGATCGAAACCTGGCTCTGATATGAGTGGCTCCCAATTTAAACCCTTTTTTGTGGGTCCAATTTTTGCAATATTTCTCCTTTATGCTAATTATATATCCTTGTTTACCCCATAAAATTAAGATTAAAAACAACAACAATGAGATGAGAAACTTGTTAAAAAGAAGCAGAAGAATCTAAGCTCCTCCCTGTACATGTACGTACATACCCAAAGGAGAATCTGGAGGAATCTCTCGCAATCATGCTGCCGCATATGGAATTCATGAATTTTTCCTACTCTAGTTTGATCAACGTTAGGCAGAACTGCTCCTTGTATTGCCCGAGCTTCGCCTGGATATTTTCTCCAGCATTATAAGGTCCTAAATGAGAGATATTATAATACAAAGAAAAAGGATGTTAATGAAAGTGACCGTGAAACCAACCAAACCATTAAGGGAGCCTTACATTATTATTCAGGCACACTCGAGAAGAAGGAAAGATAGAAAAAGTAGGGAGGGAGGGCTCCAACTAAGTTATTAACATTTTTGACCAATTGCTTTTTCAAGAATTAAATTGAGAGGGTAAAGTAAAGCATTTAACGAGGAGAAGGGGCCATCGTGCAACATTGGTTCTGGGTTTAAGACACGATATTTACAGGCGGGAAAGGAGAGCAAACAAGACACAGAGTCTTACTAATTAATTAAATATAATATTGAACACAGCTTATCTCAACAATCAGAGTGGCGCAGCGGAAGCGTGGTGGGCCCATAACCCACAGGTCCCAGGATCGAAACCTGGCTCTGATATGAGTAGCTTCCGATTTAACTTTTTTTCACTTCACCCAAATTCATCAGTGTCTAATACCCTCTTTTTTTCTTTTTAATATTATGATTAGGCAACTATCAAATTTTAATTTCCTTTCAACCATTATTTTTCAAACAAAAACCATGGATGAAATTACAAGGTTTTTAACTACCTCCCACCCTTTTACAGAGAAATTAAAAGATAGAATGAGAGGAGGGTCTCAGTGTTACATTTCAAGATTTTTTATAAGCTACAACAGGACCCTTCTACAATCTCAGCTATCAGCCTAGTCCAACAAAAACTAAAGCACTTTACCCTAATAACCCTGTACTGTTCTTCAAAAACCTCCCTTCTAAAGATCAAGGTGCTCACTACAGAAACTAGAAGGCACAACTGATAGCTGCAAACGCCCTGTCCATTCCTCACCTGGCTTCAAGGTGACAGGTTTCTCGATCGCTGCCCCATCCACGCAAAGCATCTGTTTGTACTCCTCATCGCCAAAATCAACCATAGATTTCGATTTCTTCTCCCATGGATTCCAAACAGCTGTACATGGGGAAACAAAATTGTAAACAGAAAGTCAAAAATAATATCACCATCATATATATCTTGGGAGGATAATGTAACAGATTTACACAGCAAGTCAAGTCATCTTTATGTTCGAGCTTGTCAATAGAAGACTTGGATAGTTGAATATAAAATCTCAACTATCCAATTCTTTCAAAGTTACTGGTTGGCAAAATAACATTGAATAGCTTACTTTCCATAAATACAATAAGTAGATAAAAATGTTAAAAAGTTAAATATACGCCAGCTTACAAACATCTGGTAGTCCTTCCTTTCTGATTACATATGTCCGCTTTTTCTCATGATCAAGGACTGCAATTACATTTGGCGAACTTAGATACAGACGACTGACCTGCCGCGAGAAAGTTTTTTTATCTATAAGCCAAGGCCTTCATATTGCATCAACAATACTTGCAAGAAAGCAAAATAAGCTAATCTTTATTTCAAGCAGATCATAGAGTGGAGACTTGATGATTTTGTAAGAAAAATATTATGAACATAATGCTGTTCTTCCATGCTATTTTTAGTTGACAACTGGTTTGTCAACTACTAATGTTTCAGAGTAACCTTTTAGATTTGATTAAAACCTTTTAGAAATAACTGTACCATGAGTAAGACAATGAATTAAGTGTACAAATGGATAACCTTTTCACAGAATACGTGAAAAGAAATCACCATTTTGTTATAGTTGGCGAACATTTGTCATTCCTTTACATTTCCTGCCCAACAAAATCATGGGCTGCTGTGCTGGACATCTTGTTCACTAACGTGTGATTTTCCAACTCTAGGGTTTCCTGCATTATATGCAAAAGCAATTTCATTTCATATATATAAACTAGAAAAAATTTACCTCAGATTCAAAAGTTATGGCATCTCCTTGTTCTGTAAAACGTTTTCTTTCGCAAAGGTTGTCTAAGTAATCAAGTGTCTCCAGCCCTTCTATCCTCACCTCACTAAGGACAGAAGTCATTTTCACATAAATAAATCAAATTGCAAGAGTTTAATGGAACCACATGTGCAACAACCAAACAGCAGATGATTGTGAATTCAATTATATAAAGTGCTACATACCTTATATCAGAAACCAAAAAATAAGTGTGGTAGGCGAACGAGAAACTGAATGGCTTGCCATTGACATTCCTAACTCGTGATGTCAGGGTCAGATCTCCACTTGTTGCAAGAGACACCCTAAGGCGAAACTCAAAGCTGGAAAGGGAACAAAGAATTGAGAAGACAATTTTATGGGTTCTAACTAAATTCTTTTAATAATTAACATTCTGTTATGACTTGAAGTCATTTATTTATTATTAATAAATCCTTCCAATAATTAACATATTGTTACGCAGAAGCAAACTTCAATCAAGAGGGAGGAAAAAAAATAGTTACTAGTTTTATTTAAGAAGGCAGCATCAAAGCTCATACCTATGAGGCCAGCACTTCAGGTCATCTTCAGATGGTTTAAGCAGTAGATCAATGAAGGATTTTCCATGGGAATCATTTGGGGGATGCAGCTGAGGATTATCATCAATCGCCCAGACCTTGTTCCTCGCAAAACCATGCTGTTCAAGTGATCCACAGTTCCCAAACTTCAAACGCATCAAGGTAAAAAACATCAGATGGAGTTTTTCATTTTTTGAAGAAAGTATCATTGTATAGAAGAATAATTGATAATACCTGCGGAAAACAAATGGGAATTCCTCCTCGCATTGCTTTTGGAGGCTTGAAGATTGCCTACGGTTGATGAACCACATGTTAAAAGAATCTTTTGTGTACATCTCTAGTGGGTAAGACATGTTTTCAACTCTTATTGTCACAATTCATTGTATCAAATGTCAGCCCCTATATCTCTTGCTTAAAACAGAAAATGAAATTGAAAATTTGCTCCAACAGGAAACTGATTACAACCACATTCATCAACTATCAACTAGCACTGGTAGGATAATCCCAAAACAGAGTATTCAGTCAACCCAGTTTTACTTCATGTCCAGTCTAAGTTGTGCATAAAACATTAGTTCTTGACCAGTCAACCAAGTCATATGAATTGAGAACTCTAGTTTGACCTGGAAAATCTACAACCCCTGAAATCTGGTAGTTTACATATTTTGTGATTACTCATCTGAATAATTAGACAGACAAAATATTTGTTCAATCACAGAATTATAAAAATAACAACAAAAAGAGAGGATGGAAAATATATACAGTTGGAATTGAAAAATTATACCTTACTACTAGTGAATAGGAGTTCTTCCCCGTGCTTATTCCTCCAGGATGTGACCTGTCCTCCATGTAAGCTAACCTATATTATCAGAAGAAAAATCCTTAATCCCAAGCACACTAAACACCCCACTAATACAGAAAGCAAAATGGTATTTGACCACAATTTCTCTCCCATTACAAATTAAAAATTTAAGGATGATTCTAAATTGAATGCTTCGAAAACAATCAACTTACCCGGGCTGAAGCCCCTTGTTGGTTCTGAAGCAGGACTTGTTCCACCCCATTCCAATCCTTTGTAATCTCAATTGCTGCCCTATAATCCCAATCTGCTGCTGAATGCCCCATTTTGTAAAAACAGACAGAATTCTACCTCTCTAACTCTGCTATCTTAATTAGACACCTTGTGCCTTCCAAGCTCTAACCAAACCTCTCTAAAACAAAGGACACTGGCAGTGATGGATTAAAAGGAGCAAGAGTCCCACTGATATTGTTAAAGATCTAAACTTAACCAAACACCTAAACCTGTAATAAAGCAGTGATCTTTTCAATTAAAAGAGAAAACCCAACTACCATTACTTCTCAGATCCAGAAAACTCGACTTCTAGATAACCCCAAAATGCTAATGCCTGTAAAATGTCATTGAAAAAGTAAAGTCCAAATCCAGAAACCAAAGAAGTGAAATTTGGCAGCTGCACAGGAAACCTCCAATACCTACCTAAATTTCATAAAAGAAAGTCTACAGATATTTGCAATATATCATCAGATGAAGACAATCAATTTAATCCAGGATAAAGGGCTAAAATCCAAATATGTATTTCTCAACTGTAACATACCTTTTTTTTCTTTCAAAAACCCATCAAAGGAAAAGAGAACAAAAAGAACTCATTTCTCTCAAGAAAGAACTGTATCTGTAATTACTCTAAGCTACCCTATAAGTCTAACTTATAATAAAACCCACCAAGAATGACATCAAAAACTAGAATAAGCAAGTCCCTAAAAGTCAGAAACTTTCATGTAGAAGCCTCTTTAAGTACGTCACATGAACCAAAGGACTCAAAACTTTCAATCTACACAATGCCCACTCAAGTCAAGACCTTGAATTTGAAAGAGCACCAAAACTGAGATCATGTTCAAGTGTTAAGGCAAACCCTTTTCCTAGGTAGGAAGCATTCAGTGTATGTATGGGACTTGCTATTAATAATCTAGAAGAAACTAATGCTTAAAGAAACCCAAAGGAAATGGGAAATAAAAAAGACAAATTATAAAAGAAACAAAGGTGTAGGGGGGGAGGGGGCAGGATCGTGGAAGCATGGGAAGAAGTGAATAAAAATGGGAAGTATGTTTTGATGATAAGGAGGAAAAGAACAGTCTGTTCTTCTGTTGCTCACGCAGAGATCTAGGACGTGGAGATACGCGAAGTCCATGAAGACAGTCCAAGCGGTCAAATTTTTTAAAAAACAAGAATTTTGAGATTGAGACTCTGCCAGCAGTTTTTTTTTTTTTTTTTTTTTTTTTTTGCAGATTTTAAATGTGTTAATTTATGAATGTGGGTGAGCCATTCATTTAGACTTCACCTACCAACCTCGGCATTCATTTTATTTTTTCACTTTGATTATTATTATTATTTGCTAATGTCAACTTTGAATATGTCATGGAAATGAAATGACAAAAGCTTTGTGTCCTCCTATATTTATTGTGGGCTGTTGATTTCTTTATGGTCAATAATTTGGATATTTGGCTCTTTGAGGTGGTAGTAGTAGTAATACGTGATTTATTTTTTATTAGGAAATGCAATATTTCATATTATTAAGGTCAATATATTTTTATTTAAGAATCTCGATAAAACGAGAGAAATATATATATATATATTGTTAAATCGTCAACTGAGAATATTTGAGACATGTTTTTTTTTTAATCAATGATTTTGATTTTACACATCCTATCACAAGAAAACTACCACAAAATATGATAATAGTAAATACATTTCTTATCAATCAAAAACAAAGAAAGAAAAGAATAACTTCACTAAAAGGACTACCTCTATAGAGCATTGGGAGTTGCCTGATGAAAGTCTCTCTTTCCATTCTATTGCCAATAAGATGAACAATTTCTTTTCCATGTACGTCAAGTTGTCTGCTATTTAATAAGCTAACATTATTGGTTCAATTGAATAATATTAAGTCAATTGAATCATGGTAAATTTCTTTTTATTCCTCGTAATCAAAGAATAAAGATGGCTATTAGAGATAGAACTTTGTTAATCAATCCAGTTATACTGTTATAACTCTTTAACCATTTTTCGGATCCAAGTATCCTTTAGATGTTCGATTCAGTATCCTTTGGAGTCGAACCCATCTCCCTCTCTCTCCTCCAAAATGTCAATGAGCTGTACATTCCTAATTAGTCTAAGTCAACTATTTAATTATGCAAGATTATAGGAACATAATTACTTTCCTAGAGTAGTTTCCTAGGCTCTGTATATATAACCTTTCTATTTGTTATATATTAATATGAATGAAGTATTATTTTTTGACCAATCTGATATAGTATCAGAGCAGTCAAGCTTGACTATCTCTTGCCCTAACCCTAATCGCTTCTGCAGCAACAGCCGTCATACAGACCTAGCACCAGCCCATATTCCATCTCAAATCACCGTTTTGCAATATTCCATCTAGTACGCAGCACCACAAACCCAGCACCAATACCACCCATATTCCATCTTACAAACCCATTCAAACCTTTCCTCTAGTCAAATCACGTTTTGCAATATTGCAAATCACTTTCCACTCACAGACCCATTCAAACCGTTCCCCTTGTTCTTTTTTTTTTTTTCCCCCTTTCAACCCGATATTTCTTATTGCAAAACAGTTTGTCTTATTGGCTTTGTCCTCCGTTCACTTGCTTTTCCTCAACTTGATATTTCTTTTTTGTCCTTTTTCATTGGTTGTCAGCCAATATCATGGCCAACGATGATGGGTCAGCAAACACCAATCAATCCTTGGTGTCGGGAGGCTCCAAAACTACCACACAAATCGTCACTTTGCAGAGTGACACCTCCAACTTCTCCGCAGGAATCAAACTGGATGAGAATAATTATTCTCTATGGCATCAAATCATAGAGATGAAGATAGCTGGGCGAGAAAAACATGGCCACTTGACCGGGGATATTGCCCAACCTGCAGACACAGATCCCACATTTAATAAATGGCGTGCATCGGATTGCCAAGTCAAGAGTTGGTTGTTCGACTCCATGCAACCTAATCAGATTAAACGATTTATTTGTTATGACACAGCAAAGCAAGTCTGGGCTGCAATCAAGCAAACCTATTCAGATGGTGTTGATGAAGCCAAGATTTATGACCTTCACAGACGGTCATTCATAATGAAGCAAGCTGGTGCATCAGTTGCCAAATATTACAGTGAGCTCACTGAGATTTTTCAGGAGCTTGATCAATTAAGTCCAAGCACCATGGAGCATCCGAAAGACATTGAGACTAGACGCAAAGAGGTTGATCGTCTCCGAGTTTATATATTTCTTGCAGGTTTGGACAATAATTTCAATCAAATCCGAGGAGAGATTTTGCGGATGGAGCCAAAACCCAAACTGGAGGCCGCATATGCACATATTAAAAGAGAAAGTAACCGACAGGGAACCATGTCTGAAGTTGGTGTAACCTCCGAAGCCACGGCCTTGGCTACTGCGAGGTCCAAACAATCTCGGCCGAACAACTATAGTGTCGACCCTACTCGTAACCGGCCTCCAATGAAGTGTACCAAATGTGGTTTAGATAACCACACAATTAAGGGCTGTTATGAGATCATTGGTTATCCAGAAGGATGGGTCCACAAAGGGCGAAAAAAGGATTCTACCAGAGCCTCATTTGCATCCGCTCAGTCATCCGAGGAGACTGCATCAGAACCTCCATCAGGTACATCTGGCTCCAAGGCCTTGGCCACCTCAGGTACCTCTTGCACATCTTCACTTACTTGTAATAGATCATGGATTATTGACACTGGCGCTACTGATCACATGACATCTAGTTTTACTGGGTTGCACTCTACCAAACCATCAAGCCAAACACACATTACCAGTGCCAATGGAACCACCTCCCAAGTTATGGGAGAAGGGTCTTTATCTCTTACATCTTCATTAAGTCTTGATCATGTCTTAGTTGTCCCTTCAGTCGACTATGACTTGTTATCTGTTCCTCAAATCATTGATTCCCTTAATTGTACCGTGTGTTTTTGGCCATTGTATTGTCTATTTCAGGATCTTCTCACCAGGACCGTGATTGGATGTGGTACTAGGAGAGGAAAGTTGTATTATCTGGACTTGACAGAAGACAGCAGTACAAGATTGAGTCAGACACATCATGTGAAAGGAGATGAGTCTATCAGGATGAAGAAAATTTGGCTATGGCATAGACGATTAGGGCATGCTTCTTTTGGTTATCTGAAACTTTTATTTCCAGATTTGTTTTCCCAGTTTGCTGAATCAGACTTTCATTGTGAAACTTGCATTTTGGCCAAAAGCCATCGTATTTCTTTCCCATTAAGATTGAATAAAAGTTCTTTGCCTTTCATGATTGTCCATTCTGATGTTTGGGGACCATCACGAGTTCCCACTATTAGCGGTTTTAAGTGGTTTATGACGTTTATTGATGATTGCACCCGGATGACCTGGGTTTTTCCCTTAAAGCAGAAAAGTGAAGTCACCGCCAAATTCAAGTTATTTTATCAATATGTTGCTACTCAGTTTGACAAGAAAATCACTACGCTTCGATCTGACAATGGAGGAGAGTACGTCAACCATGACCTACATACTTTTTTAAGTCAACATGGAATTGTTCATCAAACCACATGTGCCTATACACCACAACAGAATGGCGTCGCAGAGCGTAAGAATCGTCATCTCTTGGAGGTTGTTCGTGCCTCTTTATTTGAGGCCCGTATGCCTCATCATTTTTGGGGGGAGGCTCTTTGTTCTGCTGCTTACCTCATTAATAGAACACCATCCAGCACTCTTCAGTATCAAACTCCATTTCAGACATTGACCACTCTTCTCCCCATGCCATCCACACCAAATCTCGAACCACGTCTCTTTGGTTGTGTTGCTTATGTTCAGGTGTATCCACATCAGCGTGGCAAGCTTGATCCGTGTGCGCTGCGTTGTGTCTTTGTGGGTTATGCTGACACTCAGAAGGGCTATAAGTGTTTCCATCCTCCCACTCAGACCATGCATGTTACCGCAGATGTGACTTTCCACGAGAGTGAGTTCTATTACTCAGGGGGAGTTTCTGAGCATCCTCTGCAGGGGGAGAGCTCTATCTTTGCAGAAGATACTCAGAGCATCCAAATTCAACAAACTGTTTTAGAGCAGTCAGTGTCCGAGCAACCAGCTACAGTAGTGCAACAAGATCAAGAGTTACTGGAAACTCCAGATGATGGTTCAGATAATTTCCCTCCTACTACAGTACCATCACCAATCATCCAATCAGGTCCTGAAGATTCCCCGCAGGTAACTGAGCATTTAAACTCCAACTTAAGCATTTTACATGAGTCGAGTCATACAGGAAACACAGGTTATCAGTTACCTATTCGTACCACTAGAGGGATTCCTAGACAACAGTATGACCCGGACCCAAAAACAAAAGTTAAATACCCTATTGCTAATCATGTGTCCCTACATAGGTTGTCTCCGTCATGTGCATCATTTGTATGTCAATTATCCACTGTATCTATTCCGAGTAATGTGCAGGAAGCTCTAAAAGATCCCAAGTGGACTCAAGCGATGAATGATGAAATGGAGGCCCTTCAGAAGAATTCCACTTGGAAGATGACTATCCTTCCCAAAGGGAAGAGAACAGTGGGTTGTAGATGGATATATACAGTAAAGTTCAAGGCAGATGGCACCATTGAACGATACAAAGCAAGATTGGTGGCGAAAGGTTATACTCAGACTTATGGGATTGACTATGGGGAGACATTTGCCCCTGTAGCCAAGATAAACACAATTCGGGTACTTCTTTCTCTGGCAGCAAACCTAAACTGGCCATTACACCAGTTTGATGTCAAAAATGCCTTCCTGCACGGCGACCTAGAAGAAGAAGTCTATATGGATTCCCCTCCAGGGTGCAAGATGGGGCCCAATACTAGCAACATGGTGTGTAAACTGAGAAAGTCTCTTTATGGCTTGAAGCAGTCACCCAGAGCATGGTTTGGAAAGTTCAGCAAATCAATGAAGGATTTTGGATACAAGCAAAGTAACTCAGATCATACTCTTTTCTTGAAACATAAGAAAGGTAAAGTCACTGCCCTTATTGTATATGTTGATGACATGGTAGTTACCGGGAATGACCCAGTAGAAAAGGCAGCATTGCAGCACCACTTGGCAAGTGAGTTTGAAATGAAAGATCTTGGTGCTCTGAAGTATTTCCTAGGCATCGAAGTGGCTCGTTCAGAACAAGGAATATTTCTATCACAACGGAAATATATCCTTGACATTTTGACTGACACTGGAATATTAGCCAGCAAACCAGCAGATACGCCAATGGAGTTGAATCATCAGCTTGATGAATATCCTGATCAAGTACCCACCAACAAAGAAAGATATCAACGCCTTGTGGGTAAGTTAATCTATCTAGGACACACTAGACCTGATATAGCATATGCTGTAAGTGTGGTGAGTCAGTTCATGCATGCACCAAGTGAAGCCCACATGGATGCGGTAAACCGAATTTTGAGATACTTGAAGTCATCTCCTGGAAGAGGATTGATGTTCGGACGACATGGTCATCTAGATGTTGAGGGTCACACTGATGCAGACTGGGCGGGCTCTATTACTGACAGGCGATCTACATCTGGATACTTTACCTTTGTAGGAGGCAATCTAGTATCTTGGCGAAGTAAAAAACAGAAAGTAGTGTCAAGATCAAGTGCTGAAGCAGAATATCGAGGTATGGCGCACGGAGTATGTGAGCTACTCTGGATAAGGAATTTGTTGGAGGAATTGGGGTTCAAACCCAAACATGCCATGCAACTGAATTGTGACAACAAAGCTGCAATAGATATTGCACATAATCCAGTGCAACATGATAGAACCAAGCATGTTGAAGTTGACAGACATTTCATCAAGGAGAAGCTCGAGGCAAAGATCATTAAGGTATCATTTGTTAAATCCGAAGATCAACTTGCAGATGTCCTCACCACAGGCAGGGCAGTCAACAGTGCAGGGGGAGTGTCAATATACATTCCAGTCTAAGCAAGATTATAGGAACATAATTACTTTCCTAGAATAGTTTCCTAGGCTCTGTATATATAACCTTCCTATTTGTTATATATTAATATGAATGAAGTATTATTTTTTGACCAATCTGATACAAAATGCCGCTCAGGTTCAACAGATGTTCGATTCTAAAATCGAACTTTGCGTATCCAAAGCATTTAGATCTCCCCACATTGAAAAAGAGCTAAATAGTAGAGTCTGAGAAACTTTCTTGTTCATTTGAAAGATACTCTCAAAAGGTTTTACACTTCACATTGTTTACTAGTGAAAACTTCTCAACTATTTTTCAACAGTTATGGTGAGCTTTCAAGAAGGGCAGACGGGGATCACGTGGAGGTGAAAATGTGCGGGTAATCCCACAGGGGACAAAAGCCGGCAGACTTTGAATGAGTTGGTGAATCACCTACGCCCATGGCGTAAGCTACTTTGAACCTCTCTTTTTTAAAAAAAAATTCATGAAGCAGGGGGTATAAACCCGAAGAAACCAACTACACAATACAAGCTACTTTGAACTTTGAATCTTGTGGCCAGCCTTCAACTTTGCGGGGCCGCCGTATTGCTTGCTTCTTGCGTTAGTCCACGTTCAGCCTCCACTTGAGCCCCTCTTGAGCCCCTGCCCTTTCAACTTTGAATTATGTGGCGCCAACGTGGTTGTGATACAACGCCAACATGGCATATCCATGGCAATGTGATACTAATTTGCGTGTTATAATATTCGTTACGTCACAGAAAAGTTTCTCGCTAACTTATGGGATTAAGTCACTAACTTATGGGATTAAGGGTCCAATTAATTTGAGTATTATGAACTACAAAGCCTAAGGATATGAACAGCACAATTTGCAATTGGCAATACAAACTAAGGAATTAAAGTAACTAATTAAAGTCTTAAAAACAGAGAATAATTAATAAATAAATAAAACATACATGTATGCTCATTCAAATTGCATGGTCATCACATCACGGGTAACTGAATTATTCACCACACTCACAGCATATATGAAGGTTTTTCTATTCTAAATCTCTAACTCTTCAATGTACAACATCACCCTTCAGTGGCCATTCCAGCACATCTGAATTCTAGTCTTTTACTCAAGAAAAACGGGGAAAAAAAACCATTAGTTCTGCAATGGGATAACTAATCACAAATAACAATTAGGGGCCTCAGCTTTCACCATGGTAACAATCCTGTTCAGCTGTCACATTTCTCCTGCTTACTGTTAGCAGTAATTTTGGGCTTGTAATATGCCAAAACTACAGAATTAAAGAAACTGCACGTATGCCGGTCGATTGATCAGCCAGCAGCAACTGCATCAGCCCTGGGACTCGCATCCAGGAGTTGATGCAGCTTAGCCCCCGAGTTTTTCTCATACATGTCACCCTCTTTCTCAGCATCCCTAGCAATGGAACCCGAGTTATTAACTCTCGACAGTAGGTTCTCAGTACTAAAAGGTTGGACCCTCTTATCATCAATGTTCATCATAATCTCTTCCATTCGTCCTACGCGTGTATTTTTCAGTTTATCCTAGTATGTTGAGACAAAGGGTAAGTTAGCACAAAAATAAAAGAGGTAGAAATTTTTATCAATCCCCAAGGAAAGAAATTATTAGAAAATAGCATGTGGAATATGGATGTACCATTAATGTAGCATTTTCTAGCTTCAGCGTGCTAGAATTCTCAGTCAATCGACTTATTTCAGATTTAAGTGCCACATTCTCCGCAGATAAGGCGTCAACTTTTCGTGCAAGTTCCTCAGTCTCAGCCTGGAAGAAAGAAGCATTAGCCTCATATCTCCATTAATGAACACGTACTAAAAGAATAATATTGGACCATGGCACCTTCACAACTTTCATACCTGCTTCCTCAACCTGGACCTTCTAGCAGATTCCCGATTAGACTGTTTCCTCCTCTCCCTTTTTAGCTCCCGTTCATTCTGTGAATCATAACGAAACCACCACAAAGTACATTCAGTGATGTGAAACTTCGATGGAGTATGAGAAACAAAGACAAATCCAAAAATAAGAGAGTAACATATGCAGACAGTACATGCATCCAGGCTTCTGGAGGCAAAACTGCACAGGATTGTGGAACACTAGTAGAGCTCGACTTTGAGTTCAAGTTAGGTGAGTTCTTGAATTCCAACGCCATGGTCATACCAGGAGAAACTACTGGTCCAACCAATTTTCCCGGGACACTAGGAGCAGCAACAGTTGCACCCAACACTTTATCAGAAGCTGCATTTACCTCCTTAGCAGAAACTGGACTGGGCTGCATGTCAGTCTTCCCATCTCCAGCTATTATAACAAATATTGAGCAAAGATATGTGTCAATACACAGGTTTAGTCTGGCAACTTAAGCTTTTGTGTACTGTACTAAACCAACAAACTTAACACCGTATCAAAGCAGATGATCATGATCCTAATCCCTACAACTATAACCTATCAACGTCTCAACTAATGTTTTCACGTGTTGGGCTCTATAGCGGTTGAGAAATGTTCACATGTGACGGGGGATTGTTTGGATATAAAACAACAATTGGCTCACATTCTAAGAGTTTAAGCTTTTTGGAATACGAGATAGCTACTAAAAAACAGTACTGACTGCAGGCCAACTCTATTATTCATCAAGATGCAACACTTGGTGAAGAACAGAGTCATACCAGTGGCTGGTGTTCCCTCACGACTTCTTTTTCTTCTGGTTTGATTTTCCTGGACATAAAAATATGGAAATATTGAACTTTAACTTCACCATTAACCATCATTATGCATACAAGATTCAAATCAATTGAGGAATAAATTTGGAAGAAGACACATGCTAGAACCAATGGAAGAGGTCCTCACCCCAGCCGTATTCCCATCACTTCCCTCGCTAGAACCTTCTGTCCCCAAACTGTTAGCATGGTAAAAAGTTCACAAAATTAGTCCATAAACAAATAATTTACCGGGAAGAACCCAGTCTCATGGAAAAATTTTCCAGATATGTAAGCGAAAGGAAAATTCCAGACCAGACTACCAGAGAGCGTACCAGATTGGTCCACTAGGAGGTATAGCCCATCTAAAAAGCAAGAGAAAGGACGTAAGAGACTAAGTTGGCTTACAAACCTCTGGGAGACACTATGTTCAGCTCCACCCTCAGCATCCCCAACATTGCTATTGCCTATTGACATTGCAAGCGCATCAAATCTTTTCAACTTTTTCATTAAACCTCGGTCTGCATTACCAGATGACTTTGTAGGTGTTTCCATATTCAAAGGAGTTGCAGCCTGCATTATTGCATCACAAATAAAGTCACATTAAATTATGGATATTGATGACTTTGTATGCAGCTATAATGGACATATGGTGAAAAGTTCACTTACAGAAGGTGATGATGGAACCGCTTGGCCATGTGATCCCTATATCAGCAAAAACAAACACCAATACGTGAGAAAATTCCAGTTTTGCAACTATCTCAATTCTGTCACTAGGGAAAAGAAACAGGGGTGCACAACTTCTGCAGGAGTGGGGGAAGGGAGTAATGAATTATTGATTCAGAGCTATATCAAGCATAAAGATATGGGAAAGCTTATTAATTTCCATTTGCTTAAGCATGGGGAAGTCAACAGGAATTGTGATGTCCAGCAAGTACTAGTAAAAATGCATGTACATAACACCTCACAATAGTAAATACAGTCTAGCCTCTGCTTTCAAAAAGGTAACCAATCAAATTGTGGGTACTTTAAGAACCAACTATTCACTCTCTAAATTGCAAAGCAAACAGAAGTTCTGATGAAAATATAGGATCGTCACCGAAAATAAGAAGAATTCAAACTTACAAGAGGAACTGCCGGATGTGCATAACCATGTGAATACATTGCTGCATAAGGTGTCCCATAGGGTGGCATCATAGGCTGAAAGAATTAACGAGTCAATGACTTATCATACAATATATTGGAGTTCTTCCAGCATGTGTAGGCAAATCGCAGACTTAAATTGAATGTATTAACTGCCTTGATGTAAGAGACAGTACCTGTGGTGGGCCCCACATATAGGGATGAGGTGCGTGGCCAGAAGCCACAGCTGAGTTGTAATATGGAGGAAGAGCAACTCTGGGACCATAATATGCCTGAAGTAATCATTAGCGTGCATCAGTTTTCATATGAAAAACTACAATATGATCAGAGTTATTTGAGCAAAACTAGGAAAAAAATCAGTAACCTGCATGGCTGCCCAATCAGGATAGACATGAACATTGGTCTGATTGCTATGATTTGTCTGATCCTGCCAATGCAAAATGATCAAGAAAAACTTAAAGACAGTCTTCAATAGTAAACCACCAAGAATAACAAAAGATATATATATTTAATAAACAACTAGCCTAAAACTCTTTTATCTACCTAGAAATCAAAACATTATAAGTCAACTTCAAAAGGTACTCGATCAGATGTTTCAGACATCTTTGTTTCTATAACAGAAAACACAATGTATCACAGCTTACCGCTGTCAGAGGTGAAGATGATTTCTCAGATTTGGCAGATTTTCCGTCGTCGTCGTTTCCCATGGATGACCACTAAGGCTTATTCAAAGATACTGAGAAGAAATATTTTGAGCTTTCTTGATCAGTACATCACTTCTTTATCTGTTATATATACTGTTCAGACTCCACACTGCATCAATTCAATAGTATCCATGTCAGGCTGTAATTGGAAAAAAGAAAATTTGCAAGGCTTGAACAGCAAAAACGATGTGGTGCTAAAATCAAACGAATTGCTGACATTAAAACATCACAAAATTGTCTTAATAATTTTAGAATTGTGGGAAATATTGAAACCGATCACCACGCTACATACATAGTTAATGACATCCTTTCAGTTCTGTTCATGTACACTTCCTAAACTAGCTAACCAAGAGTGAACTGAAACAAAAGTTAGCTAACCCAGAGGCAACAACATGACTCATAGATGTCACAGTTACTGGGAATAGGCTCCCAATTCATGATAAAAAAGTGATTTACAAATTTGGCATGCTTATAATAAAACATAAACAAATGCCATAACGCTAAAGCAAAAATAAAACAAAAAACAAGAAACTGTTGATTCAGATTTGGAACAACAGAAGCTCGGTGAACACTGGCTAAGTATGCAGGTTAGTCTAATGGAAATATGAGATTGAGTTCATATCTGCTAAATAAAAAAACAAAATAGTTGAAAAAATAATTAGCTGCTTATGTGAGTGTTTCATCAGTTTATTAAAATAATATATAAAAAGTTAAGGAAAAGAATAATTGAACTTACTCAATACAACTATATTCATGACTAATTTTCCTTTGGATACTTCTCAAGGATAAATTATACATGCTCACTCACCAGGAACCAAAACTTCAAGACAAATCGGCGATCTAGTTAATTAAAACATAGAAGAAAAAAAGAAAAAAATCATAAAAAGGGGGGCAAAAACGTCTTTCCACCAACTCTTGTCACGGAAGATAGTGCTAGGTGCCATCACCCAATCCATCACAAGTTCACAACTGAAAAACCTAGAGATATACATGACAAAAATATCCTTTACACAAACTTAAGGCGAAAATAATTAACCGATGTTTTGTATCTGGTGGTTTGATCAGTTCTAATCTTACACTAGTTATCTTATATTTCTTGAAATAATTTCTCCTCCATTTTTGGTTGATGGGGTTGCAGAATTGGAACAGAAAATAGAATGCTTGCGCATATGCACCAAAATCAGATGAGAGAACTAATAAACCGAGCAAATCAATAAACCAAATCACAATTTCCAGCATAAGCAGAGAGAAATCTTCGGGATTAGAGGCTTCTACACTAACCCTCTGTTTGTTTGCTAAGAAAACCAAGGAAAAAAAAAAAATCTAAAGCATGTTGCCGTTACTTTTGAGTTTGAGACTAATTACAAGCTCCGTCTTTTACTATAACAAAGAAGGAAATTAAAAAAAAAAACTGAAAAGATGCATACTTTCAATTTCCAACATCCCCCTACGCATTTCCTCACCAAAAACCCGCTTATGTAATAACGGAATTAAGCTTTTTCCGTTACTTTATCCATTTTCTCAGGAGCCAAACAGAGCATTGACCATAATTCGAAAAGGAAAAACAACATGGAACTCCAAATTCAACGTACCTTGAACTCTCAAATCCAAATCTCCACCTCTTAACGTCCAAAATCCAAACCAAAAGGAAAAAGAAAACTTCAGAATTCGTTGAAATTTCGTCAAAGCTTCAAACTTCTTCAATGGCGGCAAACCCCGGCTTCAAATCCCCTGCATTTTCTCCCTCTAGAACACCCAGAGATAAAAAAACGCTTATTTTCTATCACAAAGGAAGCAAGAGCGAGAAATTGAAGGAGAGAGAAAGAGAGAAAAGGGTGAGGGTGGTGGTAGAGAGGAACAAAGAGGAAGAGGAAGAAGAAGAAGAGCGCCAAGGCAATTTCCACGTCACCCAACACGTGTCGTATTTGAAGGAGGTCGTAGACGGTACACCGTATATACGAGGTGGTGTGGTGGTTGTTGAGCTGGCCCATCGATATTCGCGCTGGCCAATTTATTTATTCCAACGTCACCTTGTCCGTACACGTGTTGCAAACCCACTCGATCTACGCGTCCCGGGTTTGGGCTCCAGCCTATTCCACCCGTCATGTGGCTGACGTGGTCCTTCTCACATCCAATTTCTTAATTAATTAATTAATCAATCTAGATTTTTTAAAATAAAAATATTACATTAAACTATAATGAATAAGTCCTTTGGAATCCACGACGAGCCAGTGATGGAGGACGTAATTGGGGGTCTTGAGCCACGAATAAGTCCTTTAGATTCATTAAGATTAATTAGATTAATTAACATCATTTCTTTATCTTATTTTAGATAATAAAGTAAACTCTTAACGATCTGATTTTTCTATTGCCTCTGATTTGGCAGATTTCGGAACATCTTTTTAAAAGTCGTGACGTGAAGATCCAAGCTAGTATATGTGTGCCACGTACAACCCATTGTTTTTAACAAATTTAGCTTTTCGAGTTTAATATTATAGCACAATTTCCTAAATTTTATTACTTGGTTGATTGTTATTGGATAATATTGATCATTTAATAAAGGAGTGATTTTTCCACTCTTATTTTGTTCACTTACATTCACCTTTATTTTTTAAATTAATTTAATTATTTTTTATTCTTTCTTTTTCACATTCTACATTTATTCTGAATTAAAGTTTTGATAATTGAAATGAAAAAAAATTAACAGAAAATTAGTATATATAAATAAATAAAACTCCTCGCGATAAAAAAAAAAAAATTAAAAAATCTTTGTACAAGATTCCAGCAAACTAAACCATCTTTAACTTGTGTTTCAATTGCTCTCAAATAAATTTCAATCCTCAAGTAAGCTTCGAATGCGCATAAATAATTCAAATATCATAGCAAGCATTGAATTGCAAAGTAATTTCTCAAAAAACCCCAAACTAGAGAAATTCCAGAATCTCAACAACCCTTAAAATTTACCTTAAATTAGTGGGCTCGATTTCACGATTATGCAAGTAAAAATGATTCATGAATATGACAATTAGAGAGAACGTTATGATTTTAAAAATAAAAAAATCAACTAACTTTTGTTTTTTGAAGTTGCAAAATCGCACGGGATGAGTAAGAAACAAATTTATGCATAATAAGGATATAATAGGAAAGATGATGAACAAAATTGATTAAAAAGTACTTTAAAAAACAGTATACTGAATTTGAATTTGGGATTTACATCTTCATCCATTGTTCTTCCTACTCTATATGCAAATGGTCGTGGGAATTTCCAGAATTGTCAAGAGGTTTGTGAACATCAATTTACCATCCCATTCCAAGTATGGGTTTTTAGTTTTATTTTATTTCTAGATAAGAGACAATATCACTAGCTTAAAAGATGAGCAACCATCTCACTCTCTCTTAAGAATAAAAACCTTATTATAAGATTAGGTTAGTTGTGATCTGATTACATCACTTGCAAATTATATATAGTTGTCAAATTCAAATTTTCACCATCAAGGTTAGTCATGATGAGTCATTTATATATGAAATCGATCTTTTCAATGTTTTTTTTTAATTTATGAAAAGCACTGTTCATCATTTTAGTTGGTCTTTGTTTTAGGTTTTTATTCCTTAGATGTAAAAATAAATATTCTTCAAATTAGAGATCATATCAGAGATGATTATGATAAATTTAACATTCATCATAGTGATGTTGTGAATTGCGGTATGTCCATAAGAGAAAGTCCATTTTGACCCCAAAAAAAAAAACACATGTCCAAGAGTAGCACCCCCATTTAATTGAAAACAAAAGATGATGTATAGAAGATTGGGAAGGCAGATACAATTATATAAAGTTTACTTATACGACTAGGATTGCAAACATACAATTAGATAAACCTAACCTATTTTAGTTAATTTATTTAACTAGGTTGATTTACTAAACTTATTTTTGGCTATAAATCCATTTGTTAGCAACTCCTATATATGCATAGTATATATTGATGATAAATATGCTATGAATAAAGAGCACTAACACATAAATTATACCAATTGTAAATACCGTTATGTATAATTTGATTTAGTAAAAGAGAATTAACGACAATAAATGTGGGTTAATCTAGTTGGTCTTAAGATGTTTGACCTACATCCGAATTAGATCAATCTCCTCGTCTTTTTAAGCGTTCAAAGTATCGCTTTGTAAAAATACAAAAAATAAAAAATAAAAAAAGACAAAATAAAAGGATTAACAACACTTTGACTTTGGGTGCCCATTAGGCCGCGGTTTAGATTAGATGCCAAATGAAGGAAAGGGAGGGCAATTCAGGTACTTAATGATGCGGAAGCAACCTCTCATCATCAGCATCATTATCATCACCAGTCCGACGCGGAGTGCACTCCTTGTCTGACGCATCCTGATGTTTTGACTCCAATATCTCACCCAATTGCCACCTATCCTCACCGCACTTCATCTCCGACGACACTCATCTTGCCACGTGTACGGCCCAAACCTACCCCAGATACAATTAAAAAATGAGAGATTCACTATTATACTCAATATGGGGGCCCAAATTATAAAAATACCCTATATAAAATGGACTTTAGAAACACACCCAAAGCCCATTTACAACATAACAAAAAAGCTTTTAACTTCTTATAAATTACAAAACTGCCATCAATTTCTTAAAACAAGCCCAACCCCAAAATCTCATAAAAATACCCAAAGCACTCAATAGGGCATCAAAGTAATTTAATAATCAATATTAAATTTAATAAGGCTAGCTATCATTTTTTGGGTTTTTTTTTGAGTTTGTTTATAGGAATTCAATTGTGTAGGGTTTATTTATAATATTAGTGCTAGAAATAGGTATATCACTAAATATCTCTTAAAAAATTGAAACTGTATCTTTACTTAAATATCCTTTGCGTCCCACCTCTGACGTCACGACAATCCAACGGTTTACATTAATCTAATCCAACGGACAGAAATCGGTCACGACGCCTGACATAGGAGAGATAAACTGTCAATCTGCCAACGAGGCTGCCTTTCCCGCTTTAACAAATACTAAAGCATCCGTGTCAACACGTACTAGCCACTGGGCCCTACCCGCATCTGCATATGTCGGTGTTTTTGGTCCCCGCAGCTGACGTGTTCCACGTAGATGGACTGAGAATGGTGTGGGGTCCATCCATGCGAGCAGAGGTTGCGTAGCCAGCTCAAAATATCATGTCCCCATACTTCCTAGAGATCTGAAAATGGCCCAGGTGTCATACCCTTCATCCACGTGGGAGCTACGTGCTGTCCTATCTTTGGCCGCCCTAGTCTTTATGCTGATTAACGAGACTCTTATAAAAACCAACTTTATTTTAATTATTTTTTATTTATTTAAATTCTCGCATGTAGGAGAAAGATTCTATAATCTTATGTGTCAACCTTTATGTAAGAAGATTTTTTTATATAATCTTATGAAGATTTTTTTGGGTTCTAGATAATTGTATGAAGAAACTACATATTTGAGCTAGTTAAGATGGGCTAAAATGTCAAAATGATGAAATTATATGTTGTGAAAATCAACTTAATATATTTGGGCTCTTCTTTATATTTTTACAATCGAAATGCAAATGAATAAAGTAGATTTATGAAATTAAAAATAAATTTGTGTAGGTCTGTTTGATATTCATTTCATTTTTCAAATTTTTTTAATAAAAAAATAAAAAAAGAAAACTTGTTTGGTAGCTGTTTTTAGTTTTCATTTTTTTTTTTGGGTTATTTTTCAGTGTCATATGCTCAAAGAGGATTGAATTTCATAATTTCCTATTTCCACACATTGCTATTTCCCATATTATAATTTCATTTTGCCTTAGTTCAATTATAATGAAACTTTCAAGTAACATGTATTTATGTAGAACTTAGAAATCAAATTTTTACTGGGGATCAAATTGTGAATGTGAGGTCATATAATAAAAGTGCATGTTACTAAGAATTTGAAGCGTTTTTCATTGAATTTATCGGAGTTAGATTTTTTATTTTTATTTTTTTTTTCCCAGTAAGGATTAGGTTTGGATGTCCAAAGGCTTCAAGTGGATTGGCAGCCAAACGCAAGAGTCAAGTAACCATATCCAAGTTGGAATGTCTCATACCAACAACCAAGTGAATAATGAGTCATTCATATTATTTTGGATAGGTATGAATTCGGGTATTTAGAGTGATATAAATTGGTGAATAAATAAAACCAGAAAAAGAAATGAAAACAAAAACTGAAAATATTTAAAATTATTTTAAAAGAATAACAGTGAATTTGAAAACTACAGAGAAATGAAAACTTTTTATAAAATATATTTTTAATTTTTGTTTAAAAAATAAGAAAACAAACTGAAAACACACCATAAGCTCCATCATCCAACCCACACTGAGTTGTCTGAGTTATCTTGTTATCGGTGAATTGGCTATCAATCTATTATTAGCCCTTTCATAATTAGAGGAGAAGAGATTGAAAGCTAATGCTAGGGCGAAATATGGAAATTGAAAAAAAGAAGAGATTATGTGAGTGTGTGCCTAGTGGGTTTTGTGCGAGGAAAGAGTCAGAAGGGCCACGTCAGAGAAAGGGAGGATCAACGGCGATGCGGTTATTGCGGTGGACTAGGAAAAGGACATGTGATTGGAGGGGTCTGACGTGGTAGCCTCCTTTTTTCTATAATTTTAATGGCGGGTGAATCAGGCCAGGCAAAAAAAAGAAAAAGCCATTCTTACCGACAACGTGACGTGTCTTTCAGACACATGGTTTACAACGCCACGTTTGTGGGGCCCAGTTGAGGTGGACCTCAAGCATTTGGTCTTAGATCCGATCTAATTTCCCCTTTTTCTTTTTTCTTAATTTTTTTAAATTGAATTATTATTTTTTATTGTGCAGGGGTCAAAGGCCCAACCACAAAAGCCGAACTGCAAACAGGCCTCGAGTGTAAAAAATGGAACAGCCAAACACGGCCCAATAGTTGGCGGCAAAATCCCTTTCTCAATTTGTATGTGATAGTTGACAAGTCCAATTCCTTTCTGAATTTTTGGATTGCTCTCTTTTCATCTTAATGAAAATTGTGGGGAATTTGAAATTGCTTAGATCTTTTTCTGACAACTAAAATGCTTTTGATAGTGTTTGAAGAAAACTTAAAAGTGCCTCTAGATTATAAAAGCATTTTTTGAGGTATGCGTTTTTTACAAGAATCACTTCTAAGTGTCTGTTTTTTTGTTCAGAAGCACTTTTATTTTTAATAAAAATTTTGACGTTTTTCTAATAGAAACACTTCTAATAAAAGTCACAAACGGGCCACTCTACCTTCAAGTATAAATATAGTTTTATAAAGCCAGCCATTTCTTGGCCAATTCGGATCTTGGTTTCATTTCTGATTGAAGGTTACAACAAAATTATAAATATTTAATTCACAATATTCATTTCAACGAGTCTTCAAACATTCAAATGACATTGATGGGTTATGATTCCTTGATACTGTAAAGTGATTAGACTTCACAACCAAGGCAAAAATAATTGACATAATATCAAGTTTCAGATATGTTGTGATCATAATATTTTATATATAAAAAAACAGAGTTAAAAAGAAAAGAGCCGTTAAAATATGAATCAGAGTCACGTCACATAAGTTTGGTATTTAAAATTTATCTACAACTACACGCATCTATGGACATAAACATTTTTTCAAATTTCAACCATTAACAGTTAATGTGACAAATAATATGATGGTATTAATTCAAAGTATTTTACTGTTTTAGAAATAATTGTCAATTTGTGGGCAACAAACATTTTCACAGCATGACCGACAGTACATGATGATGCTTAATTTTTGATGGGTCTGAAACTTGTAAAATTATGTGGTTCAGCCTTTTTATACGACGCTTGTTTCACACAGAGTGAGTGGAGTATCAAAATCCCACTGAGAAAAATAGCTTTTGCATGCTCTGAGAAAGAAAAATGAGACTGCGTTTGCCAAAAGCTTGTGACCTGCAGAAGCTTTTTCTTGCAGGGATGGCAATGGTGGCAACTCTGAGTTGTTTAAGTCATTCCAAATGCGAGTTTGAGGCAATCTTCAATTTTGGGGACTCGAATTCAGACACAGGTGGGTTTTGGGCAGCTTTTCCAGCAGAATCTGGACCCTATGGCATGACCTACTTCAAGAGACCTGTGGGTCGGGCTACAGATGGGAGGCTCATACTTGATTTCTTGGGTAACTAATTCATACACTGTTTTTCTGACATTTATTTGTATTCAAATCTTCTGTTTTTGGTTCCATTTTTCTCTCATCTAAACACAGAGTTTATTTATGTGATTGTATTTGTTCAGCAATTTTGTCATTTGCCTTGATATTTTCCTCATCTTCTGGGATATAGGATATAGGAAGGCCCTACTTTGACAGGCCAGTAGTAGAGTAGGGTTGTTTTATTATAAGGCCACTTTATACCACAAGACAAAGACTCCAAGCCGGACAAAGTTTGGACTGTTTGGGAAACCCTCAACTGATTTTCTATTTGTTGATTTCTAATTTTATGTTTAAAATTAAATTAACAAATTACGACAAACTCGTAGCTTAAATGATTAAGAACATTTATCTATAATGATTAAGAACATTTATCTATAATACACCGAGATCATGTGTTAAAATCTATTGAACTTGGCAGCTCAAGCTCTAGGGTTGCCATTCATAAGCCCATATCTGCAGTCGATTGGATCCGACTATAGACATGGGGCCAACTATGCTACGTTGGCATCCACTGTGCTTTTGCCAAACACGTCCTTGTTTGTCACTGGAATCAGCCCATTCTCTCTAGCCATCCAGCTCAACCAAATGAAGGCATTCAAGACCCAAGTTGAAGAACACTCCTGGGATCAACAAGGTGAATATTGTAAACTCACATTTTCAATTGCTATGTTAGATGACAAACATACCCTTGATTTTTCTTAGTACTAACTATTTCGATTTATTGCTCCTTAAGAATCGAAGAGACTTCCGTCCTGGGACATTTTCGGGAAATCACTCTACACGTTCTACATTGGCCAAAACGATTTCACCTCCAATTTGGCAGCCATTGGTGTAGGCGGAGTGAAGCAATATCTTCCTCAAGTGGTCTCCCAAATTGCTGGTACTATCAAGGTGAGTGACTACTTTCATATTGTTTGGTCTGGGCCTACAACTCAAAATTTCAATAGGGTACTTACTCCTTCAAGGAAAGCCTCATTAATGTTGGGTAAATGCGTTTTAGGCTTGATCATCGAAGATGGCCCACTTTAGAGGAGTGGTAAATTATGCTGTAAGTCTAAAACGGACCCAAGTCATATGGGCATGAAAGCGGAGATGGGGAAAAAACCTTAAAAGAGATTAGAATGGCATACTCGGTCCAGATTAGCGGCTCTCATCCCATCCCCATTCAGTATTGTCCTCATTTATAAATTGGTATTTTTGTAATGGGGCGAGGTGGGGAACTTGTCCAAAAAAGGGCGGGGATGAGATTATTCGATTTGAATATTACAGGTATAAAGGCAAGTATGGGATAGAAATAACGATTTTGATGTAACCCGTGTGTCTATAGCTATGTGTTACATCCGCTTAATAAATAATTTTAATTACTTGAGTTACAAGTCTTTTACAATTGCATGCCAATCTTGAGAAACCATAAATAAATAAAAACTGTTTATGGTATAAAAATTTATGCTGTGCTTATACTATTCAAAATTTCTAGGAGCTATATGCCTTAGGAGGGCGGGCATTTCTGGTACTTAATCTGGCACCAGTGGGTTGCTACCCATCATTTTTGGTGGGGCTACCTCCTTCTGAACTTGATGCGTTTGGATGCTCGATTTCTTACAACAATGCAGTTGTAGACTACAACAACATGTTGAAGGAGACACTCAGACAAACCAGAGGCTCTCTCACAAATGCTTCCCTCATATATGTGGACACCTCCTCTGTTTTGCTGGAGCTCTTCAGACATCCCACATCTCATGGTATACCTCCCAACTAAGGTTTTGTCACTTAATTAATTGGGCTACATATATAGCTATAAACAAATATACACAATTCGTAATAATCGCTTTTATGATATATGACATGTTATGTTGATAAACTGTGAATCAAGCACGGTTCTATCTAAATCGATAATCCTGATAGATAATTTGATAACATATATATAGTATACCATGTCAATGTGAATTAAGTTTTGCTTTGTTTTTTAAAACAGGGCTCAAGTATGGTACCAAAGCATGTTGTGGGCATGGGGGTGGTGCCCACAATTTTGACCCTAGAGTTTTTTGTGGAAACACAAAGGTGATCAATGGGAGAACTGTGACTGCAACAGCTTGTAGTGATCCTTACAACTATGTAAGCTGGGATGGAGTCCATGCCACAGAAGCTGCAAACAAGCTTGTTACATGGGCTATCCTCAATGGCTCTTATTCAGATCCTCCTTTTCCATTTCATGACTTCTGTGACCTCCAACCTTTAAATTGAGCAATCTTTTGCTCTCAAACACTGGCTCGTCTGGTTTCTTCCCCCATAAGGTAAAATTATTTATTCAAAAGCAATAACGTAACTTTGTTTTCCAAAGCATATTTCCTTGATCAGTTTTTCAGCAGGGCCTTTTGTTGTTGGTTGACATTGGAAGCTTGTTCTTGAAAACGGCATGTGGAATCTTCGACTTTTTCTTTCAGTGTTCACTGATCACTGATGGAGATAGGTTATCAAACTATTTATTTATTTATTAAACCATGTCTCTTCTCTCTTTAAATAAGGAAATTTATTGATTGGCTTAGTGACTTGTGTAGAAT
The DNA here is from genome assembly GCF_902201215.1 of Prunus dulcis. NCBI lineage: Eukaryota > Viridiplantae > Streptophyta > Magnoliopsida > Rosales > Rosaceae > Prunus > Prunus dulcis. The sequence continues at coordinate 18,239,278 of NC_047651.1, read as the reverse complement.
GTGGTACTTTCAGTTTCCAACGCTGCAAAATGCAAATATTTTCTGCTCAAACGACCTTAGATTTGTCTTTTACATATATCTGATGAATGTTATTGGCACAAGAGCCAAGCTGCCGTCCCTTCTAAACCTAATTTCAGCCAATCAAACATGCATGTATTCTTTGATCAAATTGAACTGCAAAAGTACTGACTGACCAAATTTTGCACAACCCCATTTGGCAGGAAAATTGAAACTTGAAAATAAAGTTTCTGTCTGGACCAAAGGAGAAAATAAAGTTTCTGTCATCAGTCTAAAGTTCATGATTTAAAATAACTTTCACTATTACAAATTTGGATGGAAAAAGAAAAAGAAGTACACAAGAAAAAGAACTACAAAGAAGATTGAAGTACTCAAGGAACATATTCATGTTCAAGATATGGTTGGGTTCTAGTCATTGATGCAGATGGCATTTTACTTCTCCCAACCCAAAATGTATCAAAAGCTACATCCTTTTCAGACTGCTTCTCCATAGCTTTAAGTTTCTTCCTCCACCAGAACTTGAATATGGCTATCATTACCAATCCCAGTAAAACCAACCCAAGCACAATTCCAACTACAAACCCTTTCCCCAACCCTTTCCGATGCCTCTTTTTCTTCTCTGGCGTTGGCGTTGGCGTTGGCGTTGGCGCTGGCCTAGGCAGAGATGGAACAACAATGGAAAAATGGCCTAAACCATGTGTAATGCACTCATTTTCCTTGGTCATGTTCTTGATCTCAAAGCTCCCAGCAGCACCAAATTGGACACATTTTGGTGTCACATTTTTCCCTTGCACATCATCAATATGCGGAAACCGGATTGTAATGGGGTCACCCTGAGTAGTGAAATTGAGCTTCTGATTTCCTATTGGAGTTGCATTTGGAGAATCATAAGCCATGAAGCCAACAACAGGAGCAACCAATGTGTAATTGGACATCTGGTAGTAACTTGAAGACCAATTGCCTAAATTCTCAAACACTATAGCTAGCCTTCTTCCGTAAGGCATTGGAATAACCCTTGGTGGTATTTGAAATGAACTGAAATTTGCCCCTCTACTCCAAAACTTTGCACTAAGGACCCTAACAAAAGAAGCTTCCATGCCAGAGAAATTAGCAGGGAGAGAAATATTGTATAGCGTGCCAGTATGAGGGTTCCTTAGACTTGTGTTTGCATAATCATGGAAAAAAGTGCTCAAGGACTCAGGGTCATAGCCATACAAGGCTTGCACAAAAGATGATGATGATGATGAAAATGACAGAGAAAAGAGCAGCCAGAGGATGTGCCAGCTTTTGAAGAACTCCATCAATACCACCCTGAAAGTCTTCTTGTGCCTTTGTTGTCAAATTCTTGAATTGCAGCCACATATAGCCATCTGTATGCCACACCCATTAAAGCTCCTAATATTATACAAACAAACCTCCCACAATTCATAAACAAATAAAAAAAATCTAATCAAACCCACAATCTCAAAGGCAATAAAGAATCATCCTGCAATAAAAGTTCTGCAGGATATGATGATGTGATGCAGGCCCCGGAAATGAAAGACATTGGCTTTGGTTTTGAGAAGGTAAACCAGAATCACATCACCAAATGGATATCTTCAAAATGACAGCCTTGCTAGCTCAGAATTCTTCAAATCGCATTTGTCCGTCGCGATCTTCTTGGAGTTTCCTAGGAAATAGAAGGCATTGGGATGTATTGGAGAGGGTGAGGGAGAAATGTGGGAGTGGAATTTGGAAGAGGTCTGGTTGTGTTGTGTGTATTATATGAAAATGGAAGGCCATGCTAGATGGGCACCAAATTAGAAGGGGTCCAATTAAGTTGTTTAAGATGTTATTTTATTATCACTAACTATCCCTTTTCTTTTGTTTTCTTTTTTGGGTTATATTTTGGTTGATAGTCTGTTTTGGTGAGAAAGAGAGAGAGAGAGAGAGAGAGAGTGACTTGGGTTGCTCATGACAGAGGGTGCAAGCAAGGCCTTGGACTTGGAGGGTTATAGTTCCACAGGAGAAAGACAGAAGCTCTGGACCCTCTAAAGTCTACAATTGAGCACTATTTTAGGCAACTGATTTGGGATCCCCTTGGTTCAAGGAAATTCAAAAAAAATAAAAAAACAAAAAAACAAAACAAGAGAAAAAACGGAAGGGCCAAAACCCCATAGATGATTCAGAGGGTATAAATATTTGGTTTTGCATTGAGAAACAAAAATTAGCCTATTGGTTTCATGTTCATAGTGCATACAGCTGCATATACCTCTCTCTCTCTCTCTCTCTCTCTCTCTCTCTCTCTCTCTCTCTCTCTCTCTCTCTCTCTCTCATGTCTTTTATAATTATATGCAAAGGTTTAATAGTTTTATACACATACAATACAACTACACAAGGGAATCTAATCTGTCCTTTGATTTGAGAAGGGTCTTGTTGATAATATATTGCAATTGAGTTGGCCTTTGTAGTGGACCTACTGGTTCTGGTTCAAATGTCTTATCCCCTCCTTAAAATTAAGGAATAGGTACGGATTCTAAGGTCCAACCACAATGATGAATAAATAGGAAAATAATGAGACTTGTTCTGTGAAATTTAATAAAATTGTAATTTTATTTATTTTATATAACAGAGTTGTTGCTATATTTAATATTCTTAATCAATCATGTTGGTGAGGATTTTATGACTTCTAACGTTATATAACATGGCCAATGAAGTCTAGTCTAATAGAAAATGGCATTGACTTGGAGATATGAGATCTCAAGTTCGAACCTCCACAGCATCATAATTGTGTGTGTGTGTGAAATACCCCCTTACCTTGTTCTAAAAAAAAAGTTATATAACATTTTTTTTATTGCCAAAAGAATTGACTTTCTCAACTGTTAAACAACTAATATTTTAGAGCACAAAAAACAAAAAACAAAAAAAGACATCTCATTTAGTAATGTCCTAAAGAAGAAGAAAAAAAAAAAAATTACATACAATGATTTGTAAATGAAATTTTAAAAACTGCAAATAAGTTTAAGTTGAAAATTCCATCTGTTGTCCGTACTTCTTCCCCACCTCTACCATGTCTCTGTTCTCATCATTTTTCTCATCACCATTGCAGAATTAAAATTGATAATACAGAAAGTCACCTGTCACCATTATTATTATTAAAATTGAAACTATCATTGAGTTATGACACTTAATATCACCCCAATAATGAGAACTTCAAAGGGAGATGTTAGGGAAGGTTAAGAGCCACTCGTTAATTACAAGTTATCGGATCATTAAAGTTTAATTTTTCGACTTACTCAAGCATTAGAAAATCTTTATTTAAGTTGCACTGATGTCTCTCTTAAGATTTTGAATTAGAGTTTTAAAAAAAAAAATACAAGCGATATTGAGAGAAGGGGAATCGAATCTAGGACCTCGAGTGCATGTATAAATATTTTTAACCACTTGAGCTACAAATTCCTTACAGATTATAGTTATTTGGGCAATCATTGATCCAATTTGGAGTATCAACAAATCTAATTATAAAAATCATATTGAAAACTCGAAAAAAGAAAAACTAAAAACTAAAAACCTAATGCATAGTTTAATATATGCCAGGTCTTGAAGGAAAAGTGATCACTGCCAGCAATGGAATTTTTTCTTTCATTATTTCGGTTAATAAGGTTATTAATCATTATTGGGCCGTTTGATTATAATTTAAGATTGGTGCTTCTGTTGTTGTTAAGACTGTCGTATTAGTATATAATATTTAGTCATGAATCGTTCAGCTTAGATGAGCACAAGACAGAATCTCGGATCAATTGGATTTTTGAGCCGGGTGGGTCACCGACTCAATTGGGGAAGCCCATGGTTGGTTCAATTGGGTCGATCAATATTCAATACATCATGAATAAAGAAAGAAATTTATATCATTTTTCTCTCTCATATAATCACGGCCTAAAATAGTTCGTATAGTTTTTTTTTTTTTTTTTTTTTTCAAAAAAGAAAAGACCCAAGACAGAATCTCCGATCTAATAGAAGAGATGGAGAGATAGAGCTGAAACAAGATTGTAAGGTGCACGAACAAATGTTATTAACCATGTTAACTACAAATTCTCATTAAAATGTTCATATAATTGAAACAAAAAAGAACATTTCAACATACCCGTTATTCTCATCTCTCTCACATACCCATTTTACGTTCTTTTTTATTCTTAGGTTTTGTACAAAACATGAATAAACACTTTTACAATCAAAATATTCTCCATAATAAGGGTCCCAAATCTTAATAGGGTGATACACTAGCTCCCTTTGTAGAATGTAAGTAATCTATATTACCATGACATTGCTATGAACTTCTTATTCTAATTGTAGAAAACAAAAACAAAAATTACATATTGTGTATGCATACATTCATTCTCTTTATCTCTTTTTATATAACTTTTTATTTCTCTCCCAGTTATAAGAAATAGAGAATCTACACTTCGTTTGGAAGGTTTTTCTCCTAATTACTAATTAGTGGATCATTCATCTTTCACATTTGCAACAAAAGTTAGAATCTTTGCTCTTCATTTCCTAAGTAGAAAAAAGTAAAAACAAGTATTGCAAATTAAAGAGAGAGATCACTTTGTATTTGAGCTTGAGAAGGAGAGACCTCAAACGTGGATTTCAGATAAATAATCATCCAATCAAAAAGGTTTAAAAGTCCACGTGTCAACTCTCCAATGAGTCTGAGGAAGGAATACAACCCACCGAAGATAATGAGCGAACCAACACCCAACACTTCCGAGGGAAAAAATCATTTGCAAGTAACCAAAGCAATCAACAAAGTCAGACAGCAAGAGGCAAAGCAGCTGAGGATACGACTCTCTCTCAGAGTACACACTCAATATCATGGCAGCGACAGCCTCATCCATGGCGACCACCGCCGTCTTCATGCCGCGTCTCCCCGCTAAACCCACTCGCTGCTCTGCCTTGCCTTACCTCCCTCCTCGCCTCTCGTCCACCACATCTTCCTTCCCTCTTAAAGCCTTTCCAGGTACTCTGATTTTTGAAGACTTTTGTTGTCTTTTGTGTTTTTGCATTATTTTTATGTAGCTGGTTTTTGTGGGGTTTTCTTCAATTTTGTGCTGTTGAAGCTATGTATGTGCTCTTTTCGTTGCAACTTTTGGCTGCTGATAAAATGTGGGGGAGAGGGAAACTTTTTGGGATTTTTGATTTATTTGTGAATTAATTTTTTTGGGTTCAGTGAAATTATCAGCTATCTGCAGTTGACTTGGTGTAAGTCATGTATGTGCTCTGCTTATGTTCTTTATGGATTTATAAAGTAAGAATTTTGATTCTGTTTTCTGGTGTTTTCCTTTATTTCTCCGGCTAATAGATGTAGGGGAAAGGTAAATAGAATATAAGGGCTGTAAATCTTGCCTCTGGTTCTTAAAGCACAGGTTTTGAACCTTGCTATTCGTTTTTTGAAAGTAGGGTATTGATTGAGATGAACATAATGTCTGCTATTATGTGCTGATGGCATGAATGTTATTTGAGAGGCAATGATTAGGAGGGATCTGGTGCATTTCTGTAATACACTGAAAATGAAGGTAAGCTGAAGTTACAAGGAATGGATGTATCTGAGTTGATTATGTTTTCAATAGTCGTAATAGTCCCTTCTTTCCTTATAATGCGCCTGCAGAATTCCATCCTTAGTTTCATGTTGAACTCAGCCTCAGTAGATTTTAAGGGTGGGAATATAATAGTTGGGAGTGTCGGAGCTTTTTGATTTTGAACATCTATTTAAATGTGTTGGCACTTTAAAAATTGTAGGCTTGTTGCTGATTTGGTACATTACAAGTAAGTGAACTAAAAATTATTGTTATAGCTTTCCATGCTCCAAGTCCACTTCACATACTTTGGTCAGCCAATGATAGGAGAATGGAACCATAGGGTTCATATTGTGAACTGGGAATACCACCACCGCAGCCAAGTAGATGCATATCTTGTTTCTTTGGTAGTTTCTGCAATAGGTGTGGGTATTAGCCCTTGGGTACCCCATACTGTGAAAAACCAACAGTCAGAGTAGGAGTTTCAATCGACCAATCTCGTATTTTGCTCAAGATTTGTTGCAACTCTGTACATGTAATCCAAGACACACAAATGAACATGATGTTTAAAATAATTTTGGAGTGTGATTTTTTCTCTCTTTTTGGTATGGCAGAACCCAAACTTGATTGGTTGCATTCATTAATTGTTTTTGCCCTTTTGTGCATTTTGGCTGTTTGTACATAAGCATGACTAGTTGCTATACTTTTTTCCTTGTTTAATTGTTTTCACTATTTATTTGATATTTAGATTTTATTTCTTATAATTTTATTTTTTCCAAAACTTGTTTCTCTTTATATAAGCTGTTTGAAATTGAATCAAAACTTTAAGCTTAAATAAGCATTGTTTTTCTTTCAAAGAATCCCGGAGGCTTTCTCTCCAGATCAGAGCATCATCTTCAGAAGAGACATCCACTTCCGTTGACACTGGTGAGCTGTTAACAGACTTGAAGGAGAAGGTAAGAAATAAGCTGGCACCGTATAATTGCAAGAAGCTTGTTGTTACCCTTTGTTTTGAATCTTTTTTATAATCCTTTTCTAAGTTTCTGCTGCTTACGACTTGTCTTGATTGAGTGAAACCCTTAGTTTGTTTGAAAATGATATTCTTTATGTTCTCCTTGCCAGTGGGATGCAGTTGAAAACAAGTCAACAGTAATTCTGTATGGAGGTGGTGCGATAGTCACTGTGTGGTTGTCTTCAATAGTTGTTGGGGCCGTCAATTCAGTGCCACTTGTAAGAGATTTCTTTTGAAACCAGTTGCCTCTAGATTTTGCAATTTAGATTCTATTTTGATTATGGAAATGATGAATCTATATTTCAATTTACAACCTTGTGTGTGTGTGCGTGTGTCTGTGTGTGTTTGCATTATCTCCTGTTTAGAAATTAATTAACTACTCTGAATTGACTTTCAGCTTCCAAAGGTCCTGGAGTTGGTAGGGCTAGGATACACTGGATGGTTTGTCTACCGTTACCTACTCTTCAAGGCAAGTTTAAAGATCTCAATTTAAAGTTGTATATCTTTGTTTTCTACAAGCATGATGCCTTGTTGCTCATGATTTTAATAACTATGACGACATCCCGCAATTGAGCACCTGAAAGCAATTTGGCATTGGCTACAGCACATGAATTGACATGTAGACCCCATAATTCTTCTAACAATTGCAATTTGTATTGCTATTACCCTCAGTCAAGCAGAAAAGAACTAGCTACAGACATTGAAGCATTGAAGAAGAAGATTGCTGGAACTGAATAGATCGAAATGACTGCGCGGCGAAAGTCAAGCATAATTATCTTCGCCATCGTTTCATTTTGGTTCTGTATCTCTACCGTAAGAGGCGTTTGTATCCTGTAATCTAGAATAGGTTTTCTGTGATTGATTGTTAGTCTTGTACTTCCATACTTCCATCTTTGGAATAAATTTGACAATTTTATGTCAGTGGGTCTGTTGGCTCGTCCACTTCCATCTTCAAAATTGTGAGTTGTGTTTGAATTGAAAATCTATATTACAAGACGTTTAGCAAATATAATTTAACACAGCTCAACGAAGACTTTGGGTCCAAGCATCTCATTCGGGTCTAAGAATTGGATGGACTTGAAATTATTATTTTCCCTAGAATTTTTTAAGTTTAACCAGCCCTCGGTTTAAAGAACACTTTAGTCAAGTGTTTTTGAATTTTGAAAATTATAATTCCGTTCCACACAGTGCGGAGATTAGCTGATGCTCTGTAGATGATAATTAGAAGAACACCAAATTTCAGCTATAACGATCTCTCAATAATTTCTTGATCACTTTAAAAATGATTACTCATGCAGTCCCCGTCTTAGATAATGTTAGTTTGTTTTTAAAAAGAAAAAAGTATTTGCTTCAACTCCTCTATTTGCTCGCTATTGTTTTCCCATTTGATTCTCTCTATTATGAGGTGTTTTGGGGGGAGAGGGAGAGAGAGAGTATATTTGTTTGATAATTGTGGTTCCTTTTTTATGCCCAGAAATTTTTCTTTGGGTGTTTCTGATGAATTATATTTGCACATGTGGACACTCTGATTTGCAAGAAAAGAGGCAAGCAGTATCCTTAATTAGTGAATGAGAGAAACTTGGTCGGTCACCTTCGTTAGCAATAGCAAGCAAAACACGCGTAGCCAAATGAAAAGTGAGCTGTTAGACTTTTCCAGTCTGCTTGGAATGTTTTTGATACGTACAGTGATAGATTACCAGCGGAGCAAGAACTTGGGTGGATATAATACATTACATATAATGGTCCACATGAACAAGAAATAAACAGTTCTAATAATGTTTAAGCCTCCAACGGAGAGCGCTACAATGTGTCTAGTTATTACAATGCCTTCTCCAAGTTAGGAGGAAAAGGATGGTAAAAAGAAAACACAGACAAACAAAATGACAATGGTCAGGCGTACTCATCCCTGGAGGAGAAAATCAAACTTCGGCTTCGACAATCAGGATGATTTAGAAGTCAGTGTCTGATAGTAAGCTCGGCTCTAAGATGGAGCACGCCATTTATGAAGTAAAGACTATCCTCAGCCATGAAGGAAGTCCATGGTATTGCGAATAAGTTCCGGTAGCCAACTGCCTTGCCCCCAGTAAATGTGTAGTTACCTTTGTACTTGCTAATAAATTCCTCCGTTGGCTTTGATCTTGCCGCAAATTCATAGTCCACTGCAAAACTCACTGACCCTTTTTCCTGCATCCCCAAAAACAGCCCAAAACAATGGAAAGAACTTTGCTGGTCCATGTTGCAATGTGCAGAGAGGAAGAACCCTTGGCCACCCAAGTGGAATGCCTGAGAATACACCCGTCCGGATGGGAACAAATTTGCGCACTCCTCCCTCTTCAAGTCCAGGTACACCACACACTGCTGCCTGGGAAGGTCAAATTCCACCACCTTAACAGGGCGATACTTGTAAGCCCTCTCCACGAAGCGACGATTCAAGGTAGCAGACTCCTCTGCTGCCAGGATTCGCTGCCTGTGTGGGGCCTCAGCCTTGAAGAAAAGAGCCTCAAGCACTAGCTTGGATGCAGCATCATGGTCAAAATCATTACAGGTTAAAACTTTTTTCAGCTTTCGACAAGTCATGTAAGGAAAGCGAATGTAGCGTGCCAGTCGACTACCCAAGATTTCTCGCCGTTCCTCCAGTTTTGGGTAGTGAGTCCTAGACCATTTCAATACAAAGTCATATACAGCATCCTCAGATGCAACCTGGAGTTCATCACTGGATACAATTGCTTCTATTCCAGCTAGGGGTAAGGCCATCACCTCTTCTATAAACCTGGTTGAAAAAATCAAAGTCAGAAATATACCTCCCAAAAATGCAAACAATGTTACTAGACAAAAATTTGGTAGATTAAGTTCACATGTGAGTAACAAGGAAACTTACTTGCTTATGTCCTTGTAACGGGCAGCAAGGTACTGCTTTGCTGCATCAGTCAACGCCTGGACTGCTTCAGCCATTAGGACACTGGAAGGAAGTTCTAGATATAGCAATGCAGACTCAGGTGTCATGGGCATATTCCGCAACAGCCGGCTGCAATACCTCATGCATGAAGCAACCTCAAATTTGTCAGCAGCCATCAGCACATCCAGTAAAGCAGGAGCTGAGGTGGTAGTTAAGCTATTTCTGTACATAAAATTCAGGAGCTCCATGAGGGCAGCTTCTTCTGCACACAGGAAAACAAGTACAACAATTGTAAGGTGTACAACACTAAAATTTACTAAATATAAAAAGATAATAGTAAGCTTCTGAAATTTGTTCTCACCAGAAGCATTGATCCGCAAGGTTACATGTCGTTGTTCAGACTCCCTCATCCCATTTGAAAAGAGCTGCATAATAATACAATGGGGGTAAATGAGAAAAACCTTCCAGTGATAAGAACTAAAGGAACACGAATAACACCAGAGGACATTCACCTTATAGAAAAACGGACTCTTGGCTGCCAAAATTGGAGAGCTAATGTGCAACGTTTTAACTCTTACAACTGTAGAACAATCCATTCCCCAGTCTGAATCATTGCTGTTTGCAGCTTCATCCCCTACAAGAAAACGGGTTCTGGCTTAGAAAACTTGTAACATGATAACACCCTAGGAAATTAAACTGCAGAGCTCTTCCTAAGACTGTAAACTTTGCTAACTGAGAGGTACAATAACATACTGAACTAAGACTAAAGTATTAGGGTTTCACTCAGGTAATATTATTCTCATAAACTTTTGGACCCTCACTAAGAAATCTTAGACACTCAATAGAAGATGAAAAACCTAAGCAGAACACAATGCTATTGAAGCAGCTTTTTAAAATTTTAATTTTAATTTGTCTGGGTTTTTTTAGAACTCAGTACATAGAGGTCCAAGCATATAGGACAGATCCCATTCAAGTAAGGTTGTTTGTTTATGTGCTTTTCAAAATCACACAATTGATTAAAGATGCATTCAAATACCTGAAGGCGATTCTTCAACCATTGCAACTGCTTCCTCATCTTGATTTTCACAACCCTCACAATCATCCATATCAGGCTGATTGTCATTCAAGATTTGCTCCTCTGGGCATTCTGAGGGATCCGGAACTGAAAAAAAATTCTAAAATATTAACCAGCATTACCCAAAAAAAATCATCATAGCATAATCAAAATGCACGAAATTGAAGGAAAGAAAAGGCAAGCATGTGAATGAACAGTACCCAGATAACAGAAATCCCAAACTGAAATAACCAAAGGGAAAATAAACCAACTGAGAAACGGCAATTATGCCTTTGTCTTGTCCATAATTCAGTGTATTAGAAGCTTCCGTGTCTTTTACCCAATAATACAGGGAAACACCAAGTTGAATAAATGCAGGCCAAAAAAGAGTTGAACAAATGAATTAAAAAAGTGAGAATTAAAATCCCATACTTTCTAGTTACTTTGGTTTCGAATAGGTTCAAGGTCAAACCCAGCAAGTCTTTGGGCAGTCATATGAGGCAGACAACATAGGAAGTAGAATCAAAATTTATATGAAATTAAATTGCCCGTAGCTTCCATTTCCACAATTTTCTCAGCACCCAAATAAACAAAGAGAGTAAAGAAACGGACATAGACGTGCACTACTCCTCAAATAATAAGCTCAATCAAAAGTTTTCCATTTGGCTGCATCTGAAATTGATTTGAAGAAAGTGAAAAACGTCCTATAAAGCTCTCCCATTCGTTTAAGCACACAATTATTCGGCCATAATCTATATCTCCAAAAATGAATCCTATGGTCGCCCTCAACAAGTACCAAATTTCAATTCTTCCATTTCTCAGCACAAAACAGCTGTAAAGTAACGCCCAACACGAAACCCTAAAACCCCAAAATGTTCATACTTTCTCGAATATCATCGATAACCAAACAACCCACACAATTAAAAAGCACGAAAAGAAGAAAACGTACTGTTTTCCTTCTTGATGTCCTCTCTTCTACGCTTCCGGTGGCGGGCCCAATCAGCGATACTGGTACAGGCCTCGGAATCGGGTCTGGACTCGGGTGTGTCACCCATGATCTCGATCCGAAGCAGTCGGTCAGAGAAGTTACTGTCGTTGAAGGCGAAGGCGAAGTCGTCGGCATCGGCATCGGCCGACGGCGTCGCGTCCCGGGAGAAGTCGGGGTCCATGAGCGTACTTCTCGGATCGAATAGATCCGTATTCAATTCCTTCATCATTCAAAAACCTAAAACCCCAGAAGAGAAGAAGAGGGTGAAGTGGCAGAGTATGGGGAGAGATGGTGGGATGGGGTTTGGGTGAGGAGAGAGAGAGAGAGAGAGAGAGAGGTGAATTTGAATCAAATGAGAAATAAGGAGGAGATGAGGGAGAGGGTCATAAAGTCGTGATAATATTAACTCTGAAGCGGCAGATGACCCCTCCTCTCTCTCTCAACCCCTTTTGTTATGTGCTCGTTTGGTTTTGTTTGTTACTCTCTTGACTGAAATTTCTGTCATTTGGTTTGGGGTTTGGTTTGGTTTGGTTTGGTTTCTGTATCTGACTTGGATTATTAGTTTTAAGTTTATTGTTAGCAAGGAGAACACATCTAATTAGAGGGCGTGACAGGTCAATTAAGGTGGCCACATCATGTCTAATATCTACACTTTTTACATTCATTAAAATAAAATAAAAGAATTCCAATTTTTTCATTATTTATTTATTTTGTATTTTCATAAGTTTATTTATTCCTAACATATTTCATATAATTTGTTGGATCAATTCCTATTTCAAAATTTGGGAAAAACTTTGGTGATTATAGTATTATTGGCATATGATATTGCATTAGGTTTTGGTACATATCTTGTTTGGGATTTCCGGTAATTAATTCTTTAATATTGAGGGTATTCTAGAAGAAAGAAAATTGAAAATAGAGAAGTATTATAGTGTTATCTTCTTTTGTTTGGATAGGATAAGACACTGACCAATGGGAAAAAAACAGAATAAATTATAATTTGCTTTTCGCTAATGAACTGTGGTTACCATATTAAGAAAATTTATGAGATACTCACAATGCTACGTAGGCAACTAACGAAGAGATATGACACGGCGAAATTATATTGTAATAAATTTAAAAAATCGGAATATGTTATTGTAAAAATTGAGAAGATAAAGACTAACGTGTTTTAAGGGTGTAACTATAAGGTACTAAATTATAATTAACCCAAAATTTATCTAAGCAAGTGACTTGAAAGAAGAGCTGCAATTTGCCTTTTATATGACCTGCTGTAAAATACTAAACTAGAGCTTTTTCTAGATGGAGAAAGGAACAGTTATGGGTTTTCTTCTAGATATAAGTTGTAAATTACCTTGATAAACTTCTTTTTTAATCCAGAATGTCTACACCGTACATTGCCTTGTAAGTTGTAAATTACCTTGTAGTTGCAAATATTCAAAATAAAAAAATTCTAGAAAAAATAGTAAACAACTAGAATAAAAAGATAAGAAAAATGATTATGCTAAATAAAGAATAATTTAGAACATGATGGTGTTTTCTTTCCACCATTGCAAGAATTTCATTAAATTAGTGATGGCATGTTTTCACTTATCAGGAATGTGTATTGCAATGATTCTAATTTTTGCTTCTCTTGTGTTTACTAATACATGGATATTGAAATGATTCCAATTCTTGAATTATGAGTTCTCCACATTTACTAACGCATAAGGAATAAAAAATTATTCTTTATTTTAAGAAATTCTTGCAATAATGGTGTTTTTTCCCCATCATTGCAAGAATTTCATTCAATTGCATTATATGGCATGTATATATATACGATTGAAGATCACTGTGTACTTATATTTTTTATAGTTTATTTTGATTAAAATTAGTGCATGCTGAATGGTTGGTTGTGATGGGCGGGGGGGGAGGCCACGAGAAAGCCCCTCCATCAGTGGCATGGAATTGGTCTCATAAATTAATGTCGTGTGGAAGGCTTGAAGGGTCCAATTAAGCCGTTGTACACAATTCCGAGTTCTTGGTAAAGTCTAAAGTCAATCGTTCTACACGGTTTAAACGATAAAAATATGATCAATTTGCATGCCATTGCCAAATCCTTAACGACGGAATTAATTAAACTTGTTTATTGGCCGCCGGCCAGCAATCGGTTTGGTCTACTGAGTCCGGGCTCAGATCATTGGCCAAGTCCTGGATAATTTAATCCAAGAAAGTATAGTAGTGCTACCAAACAGTAATATATAATGTAATATTAGATTCAGTATAGAAGTCTAGATTCTTTTGTTTGGTAATGGTATTATGTCCAATCAAGATGTGTACAAACAATGTATTGGGTAGGGTAAGAAGAGTAGAATATATAGTTAGGTTAGGTGCCAACCAAAAATATTGGTCGGTAAGACCATAAACATCCTACCTTATTCCCAATCACCAAGTCCTGCCGTGCCGGCACCGTCCAGGGAATTCCGTTTTAAGTTCGGATAGTCTTCAGATCCCAAAAAAGAAGTTGGGATGGTCTTGCACTCTTTTTTGAGTTCATAGACTTGAAGAAGTTAAATTAATAGTCCATAGACTTCAAGGAGGATCGAGCTATATATGCGAAAGACATATAATTAAGCTTGAAACTTCCAGTTGAAGAACTCTTCAAACTTCCATTATTTGGATAATCTGCCTTTGAGAACTCAGAGGATTTCTATTCATTAGGGTTCCTTATGAAACTTTTTTCAACGATCTAAATCATCTATTTTTCACATCTTCATTCAGAGATCATCTTTGCAAAAAATCATGCAAATTGAAAATCATTAAGGCATCTAATTGAGACCAACAAAATCAATAAATACGGTATTTTAAGAAAGTACTTAAATTTCAATAATGTAATTGAGTTGTCAAATAATATTAGATTCAAGTGATTTTTTTTATTTTATAGAGATGATTTTTGAATGAATATCTACAAAATAGACGATTTGGATTAGTGAAATACAATGCGTAGTGGGCCTTACAAAAAGTGTCCATTAAATAAACTTATTTAAGAAATCCGTCAATGAAAACTATTTATATAATAATGACGTTCACAATGCCATTCTATAATCCATCGAGTTAGTTGGATAAAGACGTTAGTACAATTTGATTGGTAGGCCGGTTGTGGTATGAAACTTTAAACAGAGACTCCCCACAAAGCTCCGCTTACCTTGATGTAATCTTATGACCGGAATTTGCCTTATTTTCTCTTTGACGTACACTGTCAGACATGCACATTTTGATTTGGTCCTCAAATTTGATGAATGAATGGGCACATGTGGCTGTTTGGGCCTTGGACTCGTGTTGCTGAAATAGTGTGCATCAAATCAACCCCCTAAATAAAAGCCGATCAAATTGTGCGAGCGCAGAAAAGGCAAACTTTTCTATACGCTGCTATATGTCGACTGAGCTGAGGACGCGTTTGAAGTTATCTATCGGATTGCAGAAAATAGCATACAGTTAAGAATTGCTGTTTCAATAAAAATAAAAAACGGTGCATTGACCGACCACCTCAAAGTTCAAAAAAGGGCACAAAATTAGATAGAGATGGACGGCCAACATCCACATGCATGCTTCTAAAAACATGATTAAAATATATGAACTATTCCCAAGGTTAAATTATCAAAATATTAATATTCCTTATTGAGCTAGGCAATTGACCCAGTCAAACCATGTGTCTATATGTTTACCATGTATGTATTCAAAATACGGCTCCAGGAGCGAAATCCGACTTTTATTTTCTGCGAGAATCGAAATTCGATTTTAAAATATGCAACTAATTTTTAATATAAAATACTTATTGGAGCATGTACAGAAAAATTAATGTAAGATTACAACAAAAGTAAGAAACAAATAACATTAATTTGGCGTTGCGTATGTATGAACTTCTAATACAGAAATGGCTTTATACAAAGTCTCTTCCTTCGATTAGTTTCTCAAGTCATTTCAGAACAGATCCAAAACCGTAGATGGATGGATCTTGATTCTTGTTAATGTATTTTAAAATACAAAGTTACACACATTGGAACTAAAACAAATCCATGGAAAATGTGGAAACATCTGATTTTTGTAGATGACAAACAAAAGAGAAATTAACATGGCTTTTGGCCCCTTGGATCTGCATGTCCATGGTTTTGAAGTTATTCAGATTCACCAACATGAATTTTCTGATCGATCCTGCAAATCACCAAAGCTTAAAAAAGAACACCATATAGGTTTAGATATCAAATTCAAATTGCATAGTTCTAAAACATTAAGAGGGAAACTGAAATAAAGCAGAGAGAGAGAGGGAGAGAGAGAGAGAGAAGGGAGAGAGAGGCCAATATGGAGCTCCCTTCAATCCAAGTAAGGAGAGGAGAAGGCAATCACATCTCCTAGGTCATGCAAACCCTTAAGTTGCGCACTTCAGTTTGAGAACGTGCGCACCCCAGAGGTATCCATGAACCAGCAGCAGCGTAAACCATCTCTCCCTCCTGGTTTTGGACCAAAGGAAGCTCCCAACTAACCCTCAAACAGTACAAGAAATGCTACCAAAAAGACAAACTAAAAAGAAGAAAAAATAAGAAAAGAGAAAGTGGTAAAAGATGCCAATCTGCCCAAATGGTTGCTCTAGTTGTGAGGAGAAATGGTGGGTCTGAAGGGCCTTTAAATAGAGATAGAAGTAATGGGTAAAAACCCTAGTAGGTGAGAAGGACCACAGGATAGGATTCAGAAATAAATAAGGACATTAATGGGGGATGTGAAGAAAATCTGAGGGTTAGATTTTCTCTTTAATTTTCTGACAAAAGTTGAATGCATCATGCATGGGGTTGATTTGGGAAACAGAGACTGGTAATGGCAGACAAGGGCATCTTTCTTCATCTCTCTTTTTTGATAAAGGCAACAAAAATCTGACTCGTGGTTTAATAGAAAATCTATAACTATTAGATATTGAAGAGAACGCCGACTCTTAGAAATAGGTAAGAGGCACACTGGCGCTGCAACGGCTAGATTTCGGTTTCTCGTTTGGGATGTGTCTGGATGCAGTACTTGTTTTTATTTATTTATTATTAATTAATTAATAATGTGAATGTTATGGATTAAAGAAGAAAAAAGAATTAATGGAATCATAAATTTGGGATTGGTTTAGATATTAATATGTTTAAGTTTCTTTCTTGATTGTACCAAATTTATTAAATTAATGTTGCAGAGAACAGTGAAAATGTGGTGGTGTTATAAAAGCATCTGCACGTTTTTGTTAGATTCTCCATTCAGGAGTGATGGTTGGTGGGGTGGGGTCATGATGCTCACCGTTTCATCCATGGGTAGATTTTTACTCTGTGTTAGAAAGCTAGTGAAATAAAAAAAAATCTTTCTATTATTTTATTTTATGATTTAAAATAAAAAAAAATTTATTATTGACAGTTAAATTTTTACCTTCATACTTTTCTGTCAAAAATATTTGCTCTAGCAATTTTGGGAGAAATTGTTGAGTCCGTTTGTAGGACCACGTGGATTGTCTAGTCACGCTCACACAATAAAGGGATTTTTGTATTTTGACCTCGCTTATCCTCACAATGACCTATACAAAGTTAATTATCATGTTATATACGACAACCGCACACAAGAATTTCTCACAACAACTTCAATTAAATCTAAGGTCATGCACGACCTTTTTGTCATTTTAGAGTGTTTCGAGGATTATGCTACTCCTCTTTAAATATTTGAGTAAAATTTAAGCTTAAAATAAAAGAAGAGTAAAATACATGAAATTCACATATTATTGACTTAATGAAGAAATGTAAAACCAAGACATGATAGGGACACATTGTCAAGCTAGCTATGGGGGGTGGTCTGTTGAGAGAGTAGGGTCCGCCACGAGTTGTTTTCTGGGGAAAGTTGCGATAAAAGATGATCAATTTCTCTCTCCTCACTCAATATTCCTTCTCTTGTTCAACAAGAAAATTCCATTATGAGATTCTTTCTTCAATACTTGCAATATCTTAGAAAAGTAATGGCATTAATGGTCCTAAGCCGGCCGTTGCCTATATAATAAACACCTTTCAACGTCTGCTATTCTCCTAAACTCATGTTGCTTCCTATGCTTCTTGCTCCTGAATGCTAAGGTTTTAGATCATATTATGTGGGTTTCAATTGGAGCTCTTCTTCACTCTAATTTTGAAAAGAGGTGATGGTAGACCACGACTGCTAATTCATGAATATCCTCAAGTATGCACGTTAGCGACGGATGTGCGCATGTTAAGGGTTTGCATGAAGTAGGAGACGGGGTTACTTTGATCTTTTCGGTTTGGAGTGAAGAGAGCTCCTAATGGATCTTCCTAAACTTTGATTCCTATATTGGTTGTATGTACATGTAATGTCTTCCTGGTGGATTGTATGCTTTAATTTTCGTTATTGGGTATCTATTTAATTTTAAGATAGATTACTAAATTCTTTGTCTATTTTTTATTTCTTCAAAGTTAAGAAGAAGGAGAAGGGTTTTCTCACACACACACTGTCAAGATGTCATGGAGATTCGAACATGAGAACACTAGTCTATAAGTTAATGTCCTTTGTCAATAGGCGAGATCTCATTGGCAAATTATTTGGCTACTTTTGATCTCGTGCACACCTAGACTTGAGAGCATTGAGACTCTGACTCTATCAATGTGTGATTTCGGGATGGAACATATTTGCCTCCTTCCTTACAAGTAGGAACTCCTATTTTCTTGTCAATCATAATTTGACATGTGTGTTGAAATTTATCTTTTTATATTTTTTATAAATTATTTTTATACATGTGTTAAACTATGATTTGCATGAATTTCTTTTTAAGGAAGGCGGAATACAGTTTCCTTTTAGGATTGCTGACAGTCTGCTAGCCTTCCCATAATTTAAAGTTGGAGTTGGAAATGTATCTATCTAGGAAAACCGGACATGGCGATGGCGTATGACACTTGTACTCAAGAAATTAATTTTTTGTTTAATTTCAAATGAGCTCTCGATGTGATTATTATTCAAGATAGTTGTTGATGTGTAATCAAATGAGATAAAAGAAAGCATGTATGTGTATGACTTTTGGTTCACGTAGTTTTCCTTGGATGTGACATTAATTTTATTCCTTAATGTGATTTTCTCCTTATCAAAGGAAAAAAAAATGATTTTTTTTCCTTGTAATAAGACAAAAGACCACCCGGAAAGTCATAATTATTTGCAAAATTTCAATAATTTGCTTTCTGAAAATTTTGATTTGAAGCAAAATCAGACAAGCAAACGATTTGAAAGGTGGATGGAAATCTCAGTGCATCAAGAATAATCTAACCCAAAAAAAGGTCCTAGAGTGAATAACGAAGAAAACCATCATTGTTGCGCAATCCTCGGATGAGCTTTTGGCCAAAATTCAAAACCAACAACATGGGTACGTAAAGAAAAAGAAGGAACGATATTTTATTGGAAATTTTTTTAGTATAAGCGATTTAGGGAGGAAGTTTACACAAATATTTATTAGTGTCTGGGGGTTCGAATATCTGTCAACATAGGTGGAGGTGAAAAATCTCAACCAACTTAGCTATACCATACTGACAACTCAATTACAATCTTGAATAAGAGTATCCTGTATAATAATCGGCCTCTTCAAACCAAGTAACAGATAAGCTAAGGGATAAAAATTAATTTCACTATTTCCCAAAGCCACAAATTTAGGCTTGTGAAAACCTAAAGAGAAAACCCCTAAGGGTAGTTGTGGTGGATCTATGTCAGATCTGTGCGAATATGTTCACCTCCGTCCTCCGTTGGTTTGGTGAGGGCCTGATCTGAGCGGGACGTTATGTTTTGTTTGTTTGTTTAATTGTAATAAGTGCATCAATTCTCTATGAGATTGTTGAATGGTTTGTTGGTCTACATTCAGGAGAGCTTTAGTCATTGTTTAGATTTTAAGTTGGTTTTCTAAGTCTCTCTTTGGGTGAGGTTTTGTTTTGTTATTTATGTTGGTGTGTGTTCAGTTTATTCAAGCTGTGTCTTGGGGCATTTTTCGGCTTTTCGTGAAAAAGTCGCTAGAGTAAAGCCATGTGACATTGGTTTGCTGCTAGATTTGAGCCCTTAGGGCTGTGATTGGGGGAGTACCATAACCATGATTATCTTTTGTACCATATTGAAACCTGTATTAGATCATTGTTTAAATATGATTATGGATTCAAGTGATTGGTTGCATGTGTGACTATTGTAATTGAGCCTTTTAGTTTTCACTCCGGACTGTTAACTAGTCATTTCTTATTGTAACAAAAAAACCTATATCTTGCCCGATTGTAACAAAAATAAAACTCTTGTATCTTCTAGTAAACAAAACAAAAAAAGAAAAGAAAAGATATGTTTCGTTTTCCAAAACTGATTGGGGTGCTTCGAAATGTTTCAATTTTAACGGTGATTCATTTTCTCATCCACTCTCAAAACTAATAACCCCAAAAACTTGTATATACTGAAACAAGTAAAATCCCATTAAACATAAGTAAATTGAATAGGACTTGTTGCAAAGGGATAAGTTTTTCATTACTTGAGCCTCAAGCACAACTTTCCTGTTTCACCTTATATAAGGTCCAATGTTAAACGAGATTTTTCTTGGTACGCTGATATTGGTTTCCCGTTTGTTTGCTTTACCTTCAAGTTAAATTTACTTTCCTTTTCATCGTCTTTCCAGATCCTACTTGGATTTCTGAAAAATTACTTTTATAAGCTGATATAGGAGAGGCAAATAATTAGCAAAACGCATATGGAGATTCTTTCTTCAATATTACAAGATCTTTGAAAATTAATGGCATTCATGACCCTAATATCACCTCCTCCCAGCCGTAGCCTATATAAGCACCTCTCAAGGTCTGTCTATTCTCATCATAAGCCATTTTGTTTCGAAAGTTTCTTGCTTTTATATCCATAGAGTATTATGTGAGGTTCAATTGGGGCTCTTCTTCACTCCAACTCTGAAAAGAGGTGATGGTAGACCACGACTGCTAGTTCATGAATACCCTTAAGTACGCACGTTATCGATGGGAGTGTGCGCATGCTAAGGGTTTGCATGAGGTAGGAGACGAGGCTACCTTGATCTTTTTGGTTTGGAGTGAAGAGAGCTCCTAATGGATCTTCCTAAACTTTGGTTCTTATTGTGCTTGTGCTTGTGTACATATGAGCGCATTTATATTTAACTTTAACTTTAACATGAAACTATATAATGTTTTTTTTCTCTACATTACTCAGTTGCTTTGTTAGTTGCAATGCAGAAAATTTAGCCACTTCAAGAAGCATTGAGTTGAGACTCTTGACTCTACAGAGGTGTGATTTTGGAACTGCTGAAAATTCCCCATATTTTGAAGTTGAAGCTAGGACTGTCTGCTTTATACCCATCTAGGAGAACAAGACATGGGGATGATGGCGTATAGCACTTGTATTGAAGAAATTAGATTTTCAGTTTAATTAAGGCCCGAAAGTGATTATCGAAGATCGGTGTGTTCATACGTAACTAATACCCCTCAAACGAAGGCATGTGTATGTGTACAATTTAATTTGGTTAATGTGAATTTTCTCCTTGCATAAGTACTGTACAATTTTGGGCTCATATCTAAAATCCCCTTTGCATAACTGTACATATACTCTTTCGTCAAACCAACTGATGGCAGGTAGGGGAGTTCTTTTACCCCCAAAAAGTATGATTTGTGAGACATTTTATTCCAATGTAATCGAACATCGAAAAAATAATATGGATGTCGCTATGAAAAATGGGCTGTCGGAAGGAACATGTCTGTTATGCAAACAAAATAAAAGCTCTGTTCAAATGCTAGGCCATGAAGACTTCTGGCAAAATCGAAATCACATCTGCACGGTGCAGCCGCTGAGTCTTGGTGCTTCGTAAAGTGGCTGCTGTCTTTAATCCAATTGACCAAACAAACTTAGCTAAACATTAGTTGAAAAAGCAGATTAATTAACATATAAAATAAAGGATTGTACAAACCAATACTCGGTATATATCGATCTAGGCATATATGCACATTGTAATGCAAGTAGACAATTGGGGCATTCTTGACTTTACCAAATGTGCAGAAAGTTTGATCACCACCATGCTTTTGTTTGAGTCAGGGGAGGAGGTTCAATAAAAAGAAAGAAAAAAAAAAGAAAAAAAAAAAGCAAAGTTTGGAAGACCATTTGGAGCTCCCTTCACTCCAATACCAAAAAGATCAAAGTAGCCTCGTCTCCCACCTCATGCAAACCCTTAACATGCGCACATTTAGTTTTATCGTGCGCATCTAAGGGTATTCATGAACTAGCAGTCGTGGTCTACCGTCACCTCCTTTCAGAGTTGAAGTGGAGAGAGCTCCATTTGGGCCCCACTTAAGACCCTATTTTGACCCTATAAGCTAGTAGCTAAACCTATATATGTATCAATGGAAGCGATATTGGCAATAAGAATGGGAAGCCCTGAGGGGTCTTTATATAGGCCAGGACTTCGGCTTTAGGTCAAGTTGGGGCCATTAATTTTCCCAGATTTAATATTAATGAAAGAATCCCATAATGGGATTTTCTTGTCAAAGAATTGGTGAAACGTTGCAAGATTAGTACAGAGAAATCAATTATTGCTGATTGAGAGCATCTTTTCTTATTAACTTTCCAATTAGGGTTATTATTGGTTGTGATTATATATAATCATAAATATGTCAGTGCGTGTTCATCTTTATGATCAGAGGCTCTTAAAATTGTAGGTCCCATACACGAACGTTGCTTGTAAAGTGTACCAATTGTGTGTTTCATCAAAGAAAAAAGAAATGTGTGCTTGTGTGGCTTGGATGATTATCTTGTTTGGTAATTGGTATGTTGTATATTTTAAGTGGAATTGGTGTCACCTTAATTTAGATGTTTCTGTTAAGGCCTGTGCATATTTACATACAGGACAGGGGTCCTGAAAATTTTGACAAACATGACACAAGCCAAGTAGACAAGTACACAATTAGGAAAGTTAACCCTAAACTTACTAGCTAGTCTTAAAAATATACTATGAAAGAGATTGTATTTAGCCTTGGGATGGAATTGGGACGGTTTCAATATTATAAATTCAACACTTCGTATAATTGTAATAAATTTATGACATTAACATGTCACGTGATGTTAAGATTAATTAAAAATATTAAGACGCTTCTTATACTCACTCAAATGTGTAATAGCTTCAGTTTAGCATAAGGCATTTGCAAATTCAAATCCTTGCTAAATTAATCGAACCATTTTAAAGCAATAAAATGTATATTAATTGAACCCTTTTCTAGCCGTTAACTAGTTATCATTTTTTTCTTCAAAAGTATATGAGACTGGAAAATTGTTATTTCCACTAGAAAAAGCTTATACTGGTGAAAAACAAAATTCCAGTGGTCAAATTAAGAACCTTGACCACCTCAGAATATTGGGATTAGGAAGATTAAGACACTGGGTGTGTTTATTAATCAGAAATTGGAATTCTCATTAAAAATTGAATTCCACATATGGAGGATTTTTACATTTACTTCACATCAAAGAATTGAAAAAAAGTGGGGCCCACACAAAATTAGAAATTGAATTCTTGATTTTGGAGGAATTCAATTCTTGGGTGGGAAATGATATTCTAATTCGTAGATAACTAACCCATTAGGAATTCATCTTTTTTACTCATTATATCCTTACACAATTTTCAATTTTTCAAATTTGTCATCTATTTTAACCAAACAACGATGACATTTTAGTAATTAGTACCACTATTATCCCAATTCCATATGGTTTAGTAAACAACGCCAATAGGAATTCGGAATCTAACTCCTCTCAATCCATATGGATTAGTAAACAACTTCAATAGGAATCCATAATCTAATTCTCCTCAATCCAATTCATCATAATCCAATTACGGATTAATAAACATGCCATTAAAAGTAATGAACTAAATTGGAAACAAAAGGAATATGAGAATATTCTTTGACTGAAGATTGATAGAGAGAGTATTTCTCTCACATTGAAAAGTTAAGGGACCTATCCTAGAGTTTATAAGGAATTGAGCTACTTTTCCATTGCCAATTAATTTTGAGGTGGAATCTCAACTTTCTTCAGTTTTTACAAGATTTTTCCAAGCTGCTCTTTAGACGGCTCGGTGCCAAGCCGACCATGTCATGTCTAAGCACCAGTCCCATCACATTCGTGGATCAATTGGAGATTGACATGTGGCCATGATGGCTTCACAAGGTTTCATAAGGGGGTGGTGGTGTATAGGGTAGCCTCTGACCCATGTCACATTTTGTCTATGGACGAATGACATGCCTACACGTGGAATTTGAGGTGATGGGAGCGGTGGTTCTGAAGGAGGGTGGCACCGCCTTCATTTAAGATGGGTCTTGTTGTCGACATGACCTCTTCATGGCCAGGTGTCATGCTTGCGTTGGGTAGACTGAACATGGTTATTACCTTGCGTCAACACCTACAAATCATAAAATTCCATTTCTAAGTACTAAAAATTAAGTACACTTCCATGAAAATATCAGAAAGAAAATTGCTACATCATTATCGCAAAGTTTATTCTTATGCTAGTTGCTTTTTCATAGTGGTCCACTACATTCAAGAAGAAAATTAAAAAAAACTGTTATGCTTAAATTTGAACACCATCATACCGCACAAGTATTAATTTTTTTAAAGGCTTAATTTGGTTACTGGATAATGAAAAAGAAGTACTTTCAGTATGGTCACTATCTTTTTAACAGAAAACATAGTAGGCACATAATTTTATAGATTTTTTAAGCCTCTATTTGTCAATTTTATCAATATAAGCCAGAAATTTATGAAAAGCAATTATACTCAGAGCTGTCCAGTCACACTCACTATGGTACCAAGTTCCAACTTCCAGAAACTAATTGGATCATTAAAAGTACCAAGAAATTTTGGGTCAAAGCAAATTGTATAATATTTCTATGCACTGAACACTTTTCTTCAATCTTACTTGCAGGTAGTGGTAGGTGGTGGGACTTAATCCCATGCGAATTTTAATCTAAAAAAAATGTTTCTTTGCATTGTTTAAATATTATTGACAAATTAGAAAACAGTTCTAATATTTCAGTGAACTCAATTGGGAAGGGGGTGGCTGGTGTTGTAGTCAGCAACAGCCGCAGAATTCTGGTCTGCATTTGGGTTTTAAATATTATAGAATATCAAGTACCATTTGGTGGATTAAAGTATAATTCTTTATGTGGTCAAAAGCAATTGAGCAAACCTAAATTTTTTCATTTGAAGAGCTTGAGAAAATTATATATAAATATAAATATGTCACTAATGATGGTGCCATTTGTCTCCTCGTTACAATCAGGAAAGTTAGGAGTAGCTTTCATGGCCATCAGCCTATTAGATAACTATCATACAACTAGGCATTGATTTAGGCTTCAACATAGTTGTTGATTCAGATTTGAAAGCCAGCTGAGCAAAATTTATTTATTAAATTCGACGATATAAGTGAATTTCATTAATTTACATAAAAAGATACATATAGTCAGGGGACGTAATGAGTGTTACCCTCAAATGCATCTCCACATATAAATAAAAATTTAACAAAAACAAAAACTACAAGTAAATGCAATACAATACAAAACAATACTATTTAAATCTAACAAGTTTACCCGACTAGAGCTTATAAGTTTAAATTCTTCAATTAACAAATTCTTTCATATATGTTAAGTATATATTAGCAAACTATTTTTCATACATGTTTTAGAGATAGGAAATATAAAATATATATATATATATATTTTTTCCTGAAAATTCTCGGCCGGGCAGCAGCCTTGCCGAAAACAGGCTAGATCCGCCCTTTCAGTATCCATGTCCAGACTCCATTTCGTAATTTAGATCGATTGATTGAGATTTAAGAGGTTTTTGAAAAATCGATCATATAACAAAAATATATGATCGAGAGGTTTGTCTGATAAGAAGTTGAGACTTGGATGATAACAAAAATATATGTATAACAAGGTAGATAAGAAAACAATTCTCATGTACAAGTGCACTGCATTTGACATTTGCTTGTAGACATTTGCACTAGAAACTCAGTTTACAAAGATCCTGGCCTCAATTCAATGAACAGCTATGTTCCATGATTGAGCTTAACATGATCAAACTAGACAGGCCCTTTGGAAGTCTTCGAGCGAGAGCGCTTTGCTTCTAACCTGGCTTCAAGTAATTTTGCCATCAGTGTATTTTCGTTAAGCCCCGGAGGCCATTCCAAAGTAGATTCAGATTTTCCAAAATCTGGGGTTGTTAATTTTGACATCCATTGCTGCACTGGACTAGCATTACCTGTATACACAGGCTGGATACCAGTTTCTACCATGCAGTTACTATCGGGAGGATTGGATTTCAATCCATGTACCGCAACCCGTTTACTTTGTATTTCTTGTAGACCTTCTTTGATTAAATCACAGTACTCAGATTCTTCAAGATTGTCAACCAGAGTTCGATTCTCTTCTCCCATTTTAGTGATTTCATCATGTTTATTATCTGCAGACTGGCTCCTGTTTCCAGTATAGGACATGGCTCTGGCCATATGTTCTTCAAACTTCCCTTGCAAACCAGACAAGCTATTACCCTTGGTTTTCTCCTGTGATACCTTTTTCCTCATGGAATTAGATTTCACTAGTCCTTCATGTTGGCCTTCTGCAACATTTTTTTTGTGCTGCCTAGCGCTGAGCTTGATTTGTTTTCCACTGGCAGTCTTGCT
Organism: Prunus dulcis; assembly: GCF_902201215.1. Taxonomy (NCBI): domain Eukaryota; kingdom Viridiplantae; phylum Streptophyta; class Magnoliopsida; order Rosales; family Rosaceae; genus Prunus; species Prunus dulcis. The sequence continues at coordinate 18,213,012 of NC_047651.1, read as the reverse complement.
TGCTTCTAAAGCGTGTGAATCACCGTCAGTAGAATCTTCATCAGCTACATGTTGTGGTGCACTTACAGCCTCATTCAATGGAAAGGACTCTAATGAATGCCGGCGTGAGCAATTTCCCTTGAGCTCCATTGGGGAGAACTTACTATTTTTCTTCAATTCAACAGATCGTTTTGCCTGAAGAAAGTTTTCTATATCAAAACCTAACTTTTCTACGATTGTATTCCTCTCTGCAAGGTCATTCTGAGCTTCTGCTATCTTCATTTGCATCCGTTCATCAAGCCATGCTTCTGAAAGATGGAGAATTAGTCTGTCAGAGCTGGTCATATCACTGTGATCCTTCTCAGGATTTTGCTTCAGGGATCGCACCTCTTGTTCGTACTCTTTTATTCCATTTGCAAACTCATCACACAAGTTTTCCAATAGGATACGCGCTTTTCTCTCCCTTTCAAGCTCCCTCAAAGCATTAGAGAAGGAAGATTTCACTTCAGAAATCTCTCTAGCTAGCTTCCGATGCAGGCTTTCTGAATGCTTTCTCAACTTCCTCTCACCTTCTAGCTCATCCCTGAGCAATTGGACTGTAGCTTTGATCCGATCCTGGTCCTTATTTTTCCAAACAAGTTTATTCTCTGTAACATGCTTCATCAAGTCGTCCATTTCTTGCCTATCTGATTGCTTCTCATGCAACAACACTTCAATTTTTGCCTGAGAATGATCTAGTTCCATTTTCAGTGCTTTTACCAATGCTATATTGGATGCATGCTGTTCTTCAAGAGTCCAGATACGATTGAGCACTTTGAGTAATTTTGTGGATGTTTTAAAGCTTTGACTTGACTCACCTATCCTTCCCTTATAAGGTGCCACCTATGAAAACCAAAGGATACTTGAATCCATCAAACCAGCAGATAACATAGCTTTTAGCTCTCACTTGATTTGGTGAAAGAAAATAACTCAAAACATCATTCCAATTGTATTAGATGATATCATTAATATTTTATACCCCAAAGTTCTGTCTTGAATATCTGTAGTTACATAATACAATATCACTATATTGTCGTTCCAAAACATTTCTACTCAGCATAGAATCTCGACTTCTATATATTTTAATAGAGAAAGCTCTGTATTACTTTACATTGTTGTCTACTTATCAGTTGATTCTCTTAAGGGCATCCAGGAAGATGCACCATTAAGTTACATTTTGAGTAATCACTCCCAGAATTTACAATGAATCAGCCTTCTAAAATTTAATGTCAGTGAAAAGAAGCACTTTCAAAGAATTGGAAAGTCAGCTCTTAATCCTCATTGTAAATATTGTTGAATTTGTAAGACTACTGGACTCATGATATCTTCTTTCTATTCTATATATAAATTATTTAAGAAGAAGTCGGCTATAGAAACAACCTCTCTTTTTTTCTTTTAACAAGAGGGATTCTTTTTCTTATTCAGGAGAAGAGGCACATAATTACTCACCTCCAGTGAGCTACTACAACTAGCAGGAGGTAGGGGTTGTAGAGCACAACCATTGCTCTCAACTGATTGATGGTGTTGTATCTGTGATGCTGATACAAGCCTCCCCAAGCTGCTTGCAGTTGCTGGCTGGAATGAGACAAAGGGCAAGGATCAATGCTGAAATCGAAACATACAGACAAGCACGAATTCGGATACACAAAGTCTAGCAGCTTCAGGAGCAAAAATTAGATCAGAGCTCTCAAGCCATATACAAAGTCTAGCAGTTCTTCCCAACATTACAAACTTCTCCTAGTGTTACTGCTGCATAATCATTCCATCAAGATAGTTCTATGCCAAAAACATTAACCTTGAGAATTAAACTTAATAATGCAACCACTTATAAATTATAATGTTGCTTCTGAAAAAAAATAAAAAATACTGAGCCATATTTGCTCCCGAAAGAAGAAATTCAAGTCCAAATAACTAAACAAATCCAAATAAAAAAAACCACAAAGTCAACATCAAACACTTCCCAAAATAACACACATTAATATTGTATAGATACCTGGTGGTGATGTAGTGAGTTAGTAGAAGTGTCAAGCCCGATCAGATGCTTGGGAAGCTCAAACCCATTTCTCTTCCGGTGCTTGTGTCGAAGTCTAGCTCCTGCTTTGCTCATTTGGGCAAGTGGGTTATGCTGGAACTGATAAGACTCAATTTCCCAGAGGCTGGAACAGAGCTTTCTAGCAGAGAGTGAAGTTGTGGGGTGAAGGTTGAGAAATTCAGAGCTGGTTTTGTTGTTGCTGTTATAAAACTCATCAAGCCTCCAAATAGGCGGTGGCGTGCTACAAAGCCCTCCTCTTTTCCCTACCAATACACCGCGTTTCAACTTTTTCACCATTGATGATCCTTCTTGCTTTTTTCTTTCACTTTCCACACCCTTTTCTTTTCTTTCCATCTCTCTCTCTCTCTCTCTCTCTCTCTCTATTCAAAATTCAATCTGTGAGCTTCTAAGCTCTTTCACCCACGTTTTTGTTTTTCCTTTTTTTGGGAGCTTCAAGATTACTAGGTTGCTTATTTCTTTCTCTCTCTTTTTCCTCAAAGCTACAGACACTGAGGCTTGCTTGCTCTGCTCTGTCCTACATATTTTGCATCCCTATTTTCCAAGTGAGCATTGAGTTTTATGTTTTCTGTTTCTTTGTCCCCCGATTTACCCCGAAGCTTATCCACCTCAGCGCTAATATGCCAAGGAAATTGGGACAGGGGCCTTCAAAACTGGGCCCGCTGATTCTAACACTTATCATTTTTTGTTTTTTGTTTTTTGTTTTTTTTAAAAAGTAAAAACAAAAGGAAATTTGAAATTTTTTCTCAAATACAACTGTTAAATAGTGATTTTTTTTTTTTGGTCATATGTTAAATAGTATTATCTGAGAGCAATTTCTCAAAATATATATATATATATATATATATGTTTTTATTTGTAAACTTTGCCATTCGAGCACTGTCAGGATCTAAGGTTGCATCCTGAAAAGTTAAAACTAAGGACCTCCCCTCAAATGAGGTTTTACACTTGTCAATTTCATTTAATTTGTTTTTTCTGAAAATTATTTTATTGTTTTGAAATTAAACAAGTGTCAAAATCCTATTTATTTTAAGGATGAGTTTCTCCTATTTTTAAGGAACTAAACTTTGTTCATCATAAATTAAGATTCATAGGACTTCAAGTCCAAGTATGGTTTAATAAATTTATCTCATACATTAGAAAGTACTTTAGGTAGTTCTAGGTTAAACATGTATGATCTTTTATTTAAATTCTAAATGAATTTTGACATTCGGAGAATTCACTTTGTAACATCTTAAAATATGAAGAGAGAAGTATTATGCATAGGAAAATACTTCCCTCCTTATCATGTAAATAGAAGCACTTACATTTCTGTCAATAGCAATGTGACATGTGTGCAGAAATTTTTATTTTTTGATTTTGGATGAATTATTTTTGCATATGTGTCAAACTGTGATTCGCACAAAGGAGGAATATCTCCTTACACGGAAGGAGGCAAGTGCATATGACAAACTAATTTTTTTTATATGTATTTTCTTTTGTCTCCTACCTCTATATTTACTCTTTTCACTTCCCTCCTATTTAATCTTCTTAAACTTTGATTTAAACAAAATGCTACCTAGAATACGCAAAATTTCTCACATGCATATCGACATTTTTGTGGGCCCTTGAGCTAAAATCAAAGGCTGCAATCATATTGTTAGTCCATTTTCAAAATTTTCACTCACATGGTAAGATAACAGGTGATCTTGACTCTTCTTGAGAGAGAAATGACAAGATATGCATACAATGCGGTGGCCCTTTTCTTGCTTTCATGATCTGCCCTGCATAGGGACTAGGCTACTTTGAGTTTGTTAATAAACAAATATCATTAAGTATAATTATGGCTGGCTAAATATCTCTTATGGGGAAGATTAAAAGGAAATTAAGCTCTTAACCATGCGGATTATGGTGACTTGGTCATTGGGGAAGCATGCTGTCCACAGCATTGTAATCTGGGGCTTTTGACAGAACCATAGCTGAAGCCAAAATCTTAGCTCTGGTGACTGGTCCACCAGGACCAGACCAGTCAGAACAACAAGGCCCCAATTTGTGGTCCTTAGCCCATGTGCCATATATGCCAATAGGCTTTATGTTTCTTTATTCTTCTAGTTGTCTTTCTGCTTTTTTTCTGCAGGCAACAAGTGTTTTGCTCAGGATTTTTTGGTTAGCAAGTTTCCAACATTAAATATAACTCCACTTCTCCAGTGCACCTAGAACTTGGAAACTAATTGAATTTTCATGATAGAAGGACCACCAAAATCATAATTGGACCACTTGTGTGGTTGGGTTTTGTTCTTGACTGAATGTGGTCCAAGGGCTTGCTTTTGGTAAACATCTACAAACATCCGATTTTTGTAATCCAACATGGGCAATGATTAGGCCTCAAAGGGTTACAGTAAACAAGGGACGACTTCTTTTTATTCCTTGTTTTTGTAAATTGTACCTTCCCTGTTTATTTCACACTTTTTTGGGTGTTTCCATGTTACAGAGATTGGATTTGCCTGTGATTTGAGGCTAGTAGTTTGAACTTGGCCTGCTATGACATATTGACAGATCACATTGAAATCTGTAGCAAGAAAGAATAGTCTACGATGAACAATATTACATGAAGATTTACATGAGAGTTTATGATCATATGAAATTTACAGAAAGAGATTTACAGCGAAGGATTGTCTCGTATGAACAATGGCATGCAGTGGTCTACTTATGAACAATATTAATTGAAGGTTTCAGTGAAAGTTTATAATCACATTGAAATTTACAGCAAGAATTGTCTATGTGAACAACTTGTGCATAATGCCGTGCGGCGTGCCCCTTCATCGATCTTCATTTTTCTTTATCTTTAGAACTATTATCATTACTTCTCACTCGTACTAATGCATCAAGCTATAGTTTCTACCTCATGCACAAAATGTGACATTCCGATCCTGAGATAGCCGACACGAGTAGTAGAGTTCTTGGTGTTGATCTGAAGCATCTCCTCTTCACTAAGTTTTATAAAATAATCGACTAGGCGCAATATTCGACTATCCTGTGGCTGAGTCCCTGTCACAAACATATTTAGAGTTATGCTAAGAACTCTTCACATTATTAATGATGTGTCTAGATATAGAAACCCTTCATAGTTACATTGTGTTAACATGCAATGTGAAAATTATTACAAACTAAACACCAATATGTGTGCCTTCAGGCATGCACTCAGTGAAAATCTACCAGAGTTTCAGACATTTGAGTTTTGTTAGGTTTGAGAACTGACTTATGGAAAAGCACTGCATATTGGCCCCATTGCTGAAGGGAAGCCCCATTGAAAGTAAGGCCCAATGTGGCCTGAGCAGGTCTAATATGAATCTCTCCTCGTTTTTTTTGGAGTCTAAGGGTAACATGAATCTGTCTATAAAAGAAATCTAAAGATTAGATTGTTAAGGAACAGAAAGAACCTACCTGTTGTGATCAAACTAATCTGACTCTTCAGGCAGAAATACTGCGCTCAGAAACTCTTGAAAGCGAGAAGAATAGGCTTTGGAATTCACAGTCTTGATGGATTTTGAGTCATATTTTATTGCCTTGCAAGCATGCTCAATGCGCTTTTTCATATTGTAATTCTGACAAAAATCTACTATTCCAAAGATTAAAAGAACCTTGAAGCATTCCTGTGCACTGGTGCACGACCTATATGATTTACTTTCCATTTCATTCCTGAATGCCCGGACAGCACGTGCTGGCAGTCTATCCCCAAATTTAAACCCAGGCCTGCAGCGGAAGAATAATGAGCTATGGATCGTCAGTTTTGTGTTGAACATCTATCTATGAACTTGTAATTACAGGTTTTTCATAATCCTTATTAAAGGTATAATAATTTGATTTTTTTTTCCTCTATGAAACTGTTTAGTACCGACTACCAACAAAACCATCCAAAATGAAGAAAATGAAGCTGTGCCAAGTAAACAAAGGATCAGCAGCTGAGTTGGCAAAAAATATGGTTGGAAGTTTGTTAGGTCGTTTTGTTAGTTAAAAATGTTACCTGAGTTGTAAAGCCACTTTGTTGTATCATTAGAACAGGGGTTATACTAACAGATTTACTGAAGAAATAGTACGATCATTGTGGCTCTGCTGGAGAGAGAAGTCCAGTCATTCCCTGTTCCATTTCATTTCTATCATTTTTTCATTTACATTCCAACTACAGTCAGGGCTTAAGCCTTGACAAATTAGTATCAGAGAAGTAAAGCTGTTCGTCCTTGATGCCAAAGAAAGCAATGGAAAATTACTGCAGATTTTCACGAATGTAGACAGGAATTGAAATGGGAAGAATCGTGTGCCTTCTGCCATTGCTTTATTTGGCATCCAGGACGAACCGCTCTGATACTAATTTGACAAGGCTTAACCCTGACAATAGTTGGAATATAAATGAAAGAAAGAAAGAAATGAAATGGAATAGCGAATGACTGGAATTATCTCTGCAGCAGAGCCTCAATGGTCATATTATTTCTTCAGTGAGTTAGTTGTTGCAACCCCTGTCTATTTATACAGTTCAGTATATTTACAATTGGCATAACAGTAATGAAAAACAAAGCCTAGCAAACTTCCAACTTGTGTTTTTGCCAATTCTTTCATCTTAGCACAATTCTATGTCAACTTGAAGTGGGTACTCATTTTGGCCCTATATTTATGCCAAACAGATTGATTATGCAGCAACGTATACAATATACCTGTCAAGTAGATCGCAGATATCGGCAAGAGTTAACTCTGAGCTTTCATTTTGTTCTGAAGTATCATCCGTTTTCTTTTTGGCAGTAGAACTTCTGGAAGCGTTTTCATCAATTGAACCTGCCAAAGGGGAGATAGATTTTTTACACTTATCTCGCTAGCATAATTTCAAAGACCTATGACAGATGAGTGGAGAAGTGTAGCAGTATGAAATCATCTTTGCAAATAATTCTTCACTACACGTGCACGTTTTAAGTACAAAAAAAAAAAAATAGAGAGAGAGAGAGAGAGAGAGAGAGAGAGAGAGAGAGAGAGAGAGAGAGTGTGTGTGTGTGTGTGTGTGTGTGTGTGTGTGTGAGAGAGAGTGAGTGAGTGAGTGAGTGAGAGAGAGAATGAAAAGATACTATATAATATGCAGATTAGCAAAGAAAGCCACAGTATGTCTGGGGAGCAACATCACAAGGAAGCAAGGAAAAGAGATCATAAACACATGTACACAACAATACAATCAGAAAAGGTAAGAATTGAGAATCAGGACAAACACACATCTTGAACTCCTGAATGGATCCTACAAAATAGGTATCAAAATTAAGTAAATGAAAATTTTGACAACTGAACATACCTTAAACAAATTGTAAGATATAAATACCTGCTTCATTAGGGGTGCACTAATGATCAATCTTATGTAGCATATATTTGAAAGAGTTGAATCAACAAGAAGAATCAATCATATGTTCAACTGATGAAAGAATATGCATTTCTAACACAATATTAGAACAACGACAAGAACAGGAAAACAAAAATACCATCACACTTCTTTTAAATTTTGTACTAATTTTTCAGTGTATGGTCACTGTACTCTCATATTTTAGAATTTCCTTATCTGCATATATTTGCATGATACGAAATATCTATGCATCTTATGAAACTTAAACATTCATTAAGTCAGAGAGGACGATTAATGAGAAGAATCACCTTCATGTGAAGCTTCTATGTGTATACCAAGCAAAAAACTATAATCCATGATGCCCTCTGCTTCCAAAAACTCGCAGTCATACTTGACTTGTCTATAGAAACAAAAACAACAAATAAAAGACGTTAATAAGGAAAGGAAAAAGGGATTCATATGTCAGGAAGCAAAAGGGTTTATGCATCCCTTTTATCTAAATTTTGTATTCTGAGATTAGTCATTTTTTATATGAACGTGATAAGTTTTGTTTTTATTATTATTATTAAAGGCCAAAGGCCAAAGACTTTATTCATCAATAGAATGCAGAGAACACAAATCATCCTGAAGATAAGAGTGAAGCCAGCTAGGTCCCTCTTCCATCCAGTTACATGTCTCATAACAAGATAAAGCAAATTTGGCTAATTGGCTAGGCCCCTCTGTATAATATACCACTGGCTAAATCCATTAAGCTCATAATGTATAATTAGGACTAGGTAATTACTTAGAAACAGTACCATACGATGGAATGCATTTCCAATTTAATAGTTCGTGAATGCACTCTTCAAACTAATGTTAATCTCCTTTTACATCCATAGAAATTATCTTGGCTAGATAACAATGTCATTTTTGGTCTACCTGTCAAATTCAATGGCAATATTATGGACTCAAATTTTTATTTTTATTTTTGGAAATGAGATACAAATCAGATAATTTGTGGAGCAGCTGCAATGCAAAATAGAGAAGTAAAGTTTCTTGATTCAGAAGATCTCTAGACATCCAATACGTAAAAGAAGCGAAAACAATATTATTTTTTTCGTGTACCTCTGAAAGGTTATGATGGCAACATGGCCTGAACAACTAAAAACAACAAAAACAAACAGGCAATTACTGAAACAGCTGCAGTACATAACAGAAAAGAAAAGTTTGCTCATTCAAAACTTCTTCCAAACTTCTATTTTAAGTAATGAATTAACCAAAAAATAAAATAAATAATCAAAGAGGCTATCCAACTCAAAGTATAGATTATTCACTAACATCCAAAAAGTTCAAACTAGAAAAGTTTTATGCATAAAAGTTTGCTTATACGCTGATTTGCTGAGAAATGACAAATAAACCAAGGGACTTACGCTAAGAGCCGAGCTCGGACTAATGGATCCAGGTAAAAGCAAAAATCAAAATCCAGATCCTTAAGTATGGCTCTATCCTCAATGGTTGTTTTTCTGCAGGCTCGGCCTATTGAAGAGCCTTTGAGATCATAGCACTTATCTATGCAAATTTCTGATAGCATCAGGTTTCCCCAAACAGCACAGTAAACCTGCTCATTAAAAAGCAACAATTGATTACAAGAAAATTGAATACAATAAAGGATCAATTTTGTTCAAGTAGGTTGGAATTTTCATGGTATAGCTCTTTTGAACACCCTCAATCTAGCGGGACTACCTGACATGGTGGAGGCAAAACTACCTGACATGGTACCTCCAGCCTTCTAGGCTACTTACATGCTATAAAGTCCTCAATTGGGGTTAACAATGCTAAGGTGAAGACCAACATAAGTAATAAATCAAATGCATTTGTCCATATATAGTAAATGGTTATATAATATGCTAACTATACCAATCAAATTATATTCCATCAAATTTGAATTAAAAAAACTTCATTTCTGAGTTACTGAGAAGATCATACCTTAATCCCTCCCGCTGGCCTGACAACATGAAGTCCATACAGTTTTTTTAATAGTGAGGCCTGATACTTCTTAACATGGTGGTAATAGTTTGGAAGCATCTCTAAGTATACCTATGTGAAAAGCAAAGGAAATTTCACAATTCATAAATAAATTAATCTTTTGAAACACAAAAATTTGGACATAGTATGAGTTAAGTCTGCACTTTCTGATCAAACAACAAGAAAAACAATGAGAGAGAGGAAAATATATAGGGGAGAGAATCCTTTCAGAAACAAGTAATAGCTACTAGTTTAACTCTTGTTCAAGTATTATTATTTTTAAATCAAAGAAGTAACAAGTTCTCAACTTACAGTATTCATATTAATACAAAAAGCAAAAAACATTCCATGAAATGTGTATATGATTAATTGTTTGTCTAGTAAATTTCCATTCATTAATGGCAAAATGTCACTAGAAGTTTAGTTGGTTACCTTCAGTTCAGACTTCCGAAGGATTTTAATCACAAATCGATTGTCATTGGATGATACAATTACCCTGCCATATCTTCCCGGTAAACAAACCTCCTTTAGAGTCCGATGTCCACATATTGACAGCTGATACTGGTCATAATCAATACTATCAAGCTCCAGCATACGTCTGAAAACAATCTATTGGTTACAGCTTTTGCAAAGTCGAAAAAAAATAGCAACAAACACAGGCATATGTGCATATACTGTATACATATATGTGCATACACACACATATATGAACATGCATTAGAATTACATTAACTGCACATAATCATAACTTAAGGATAGACTTTTGCATGTTTCAATTTATTTTCAATGTGCATCTCTTTACCTATTTTCATACCCTGTCTGACATAACTATTTTTTCTTGACCACTTTTTTCTCCAATGGGCCAAAATCAAGTAAGCAAGTTTTTAAGGGTTGAACTGACCAACCTCCAAGGTAGGGTTCAGATATGCACTTTAGTTTTACATTTCAGTATCTTCTATCGCTTTATTATACTAGATGGCATCACTCTTGCATTTTTTTTTCTTGATAAGCAGTGCACTAAATTGCGTGTAATAAAATGAACAGCGAAACTTGATAAATTAAATCTATTTGGACGAATAATTGCATTTGAAAGAAAATTAAAAAGAAACCTGAAAACTGCAGGACTGTAATCTTTCCATTCAAAGTCAGTTGTGATATAAGGAAGTTGTAGAAAGTCCTGTCTAGAATATTTTATGCAGTTAGTTTTAGTAGCTTTGAAGTCAACTGGTGAAAACTCCTCTTTCAAAAGCTCCATGTGTTTTCCTGCAAAGTATCACATGTTACAAAGATGTAATGAGTGCTGAATATTGTACTTGTCAGCCATACATCACGCTTTACTACATTCTAGTGTGGCAACCTAATCAATAATTCAGATTCACAGTGTGGCAACATGTTATTCGTTTGCATAAAATGTACTGTTTTAAAGACAAAGTAATGCAACATAAATTTGGTATATACATTTGTGCACCACAAAAAGAAGTTGAAGATGAGAATTAAACATGGCCACAAATCTGAAATGCTTTGGTTAATCTGTTGTAACTTATCTATGATGTATATCAGAACAATTGACATAAGAGGTTATCATCTCTTTTTTGTGTTGGTCCACAAATACTGAACAACATCCTAGCCTTTCATTCAAAGTGACTTGTTATGCCCTTCAGGCACCAACTTAGGTGCAACATACTCATAACTCGTTCTAAAGCTATTCGTATCCACATTGAGAAAGAGCAACATCTATCAAAATGAAGCAGCTATTTTGCACCCTCCTACTTCTTTTTTTCTTTTTTCTTTTTCGATAACCTCCAACTTCCTTCATCACTTTCTTCAACATATTCATTGCAACGAAAAGAACTATTTTTATTCGAATAATAAAAACCATCATACAAATAATCAAAATTCATTGGAAGAAAAAAAAAAAGTAAACTTGATGCAAAATTGCAGATGGGTCTTCCTGTATCAGACATCATCAAACCAAAAGCTACAAAACATACCAATCAAAAGAGAAAAATCCTAGAAACATGAGCTGACACATACATAACCAAAAACAAATTACAGAAGATAAAAGAAAACCCGTCAGCAGGAACATTGAGTATGCAAAGATTTACCTTTGTCAGAAGAAATCCCTTTTTGGAATTCCAAGAATTTCCGAGGCAAATGAGAGAAGAAGGAGGTTTGGTTTTTCATCGAACTTTTTGGCTTCTGCTGCATCATCATCATCAGTTCTAAAATTTCAGCTTTAGTAGTTGTTGTGTTGGTTATGACAGAGAGGCGGAGAGGATTGCCCACCGGACTGTTTACTGAACCAGAAACCTTGCCCTTTTACGCGCGCGAGGATCATCTTAACCGAAATGCCGTTTCTGAAATTTTAATGCCAGCAAAGTTTCGCGTCTGGTAACGACGTACCCCTTAACGGTCCTTTTTTTAATTATTAATTTGACCATTTTGCCCATGCTTTTGATATATTGAAAATGCTTATTGGATGTCCATCTTGGTCAAATCTTATGCAATAGGCCCTAAGTTTCCAACTCAATAGAAGTTAGAAGTTTTGATTGTTATGTTAATCCAATTGGTTAGTTCTTTTACAAAATTGTTAGGAATCTAGTTTTAGTCGTAAAACATTTATCCTCCTACAATTATGGTAAAAATTTAATTCTTGTCTTCCCACTTTTCTAAATGTGGGGAAAAAAAATAGTTATACTACAAGTATTAACTAGTAACCCTTCATCTAGAAGATAATTTGTGTTTGAATTATATGCTTAAATTGCCAAAAGGCTTCTCTTGTACCGTCGAGATCCTTTTTTTAAAAAAAAAAAAATTTGTCAAAAGGCTAGCCAATGAATTGCCAACCTTTTTTACTAAAAAAAATTCAGTTATATATATGTTCCTAAAATATTACCCTACTTGTAAATGTGTTTTTATTATAATTCATAGAGAATTCTTGTCATCCCATGAATGGGCCCTATGGGTGCCACCTTATAGGCTTATTGATTGTAATGTCATTGGGTGTTTTTGATCCTAATGTTTTGAACTTGTCCTCTCTTCTATCTGAACAAATATCATTATCATACAGTGAATTATATAAATTGTGAAATTAAATTTCAATGGGTGATTAAAATAGAAACATACAAAACATACGGCTATGAAGATGGAGATGTCTTTAGAACATAAATTGTTCTTTTTTTAAATTAAAAAAATATAGGGAGATTCTAGCCACTGAATTCCAAATCTCAAAAATCAGATTCATTGAAAAGCCAAGGGATTTGAATAAGATTAATTTGCAGGTTTTTATATTTGGTAGTGGGCACAAGCCTTTGGGCCACAAGGCAATGTCCATTTGGACAAAAGCAGCATTAGAATTCATAAAATCACAATCTTCCATCGTCACATCTCCACCAAACAAAATCTACCTCCACTAAACCAAAGTGTTCATCTTCGTCACTTCTCAACCAACCCACGCAAGGCAAAGCTGGCTTACCTGTTAACTCCCACTTTTTAAAGGGCAAAATACCACATTAAATTCTTAATTATTTTACGTGGAAAACACATTGTTTTGCGGAAAGATATGATGCTTGAAAGCTTGGTTATTGGCTCATTGCCAAAAATGATCAATTACCTCTTGCTAGGAAAACATCTCCAAAACCATGGCCCCTAGAAATCAAAGTGCCCCTAATGGTTATATGAATTTTGTGAGTATCTGTCGTCCACCACGCGTGTAGGTGAAATCATGTATCAATAATCAAGATCATCTCATGCGTAGGTAGGCGACTAACCTTAGTGCACCTCGTGGTTATATATGTGCAACAGAGTGTCGCATAGAGATGCAAGAGTTAAAATCTAAAGAGCATGATAAGGAGTTTGTCCGCTTTTTGTGGTAAAACCTAGTTCCTTGCATGTCATGATTGTAGCAGAGAGAAATGCAAGCACAATATTTAATGTGAATAGGAGTACATGTCAGGAACTCATGATTGTATTTACCAGAGTGGCATTTCCAATGCAAAGAATAATATACCCATGACCATGAATAACGAGCAGCTTATCTGCAGGTACATTATACGACTTTTAGAACACAGATGTTGTAACTCAAACTAGTGGGAAAACAAAACAAAGGTGAAACACAGGGATTTCAAGCAAAACAATTTGCACCACCACATCATATCAATCCACAAGGAAACATATCAGGGAGAAATTTCAAGCCTCGGTTCAAAACAAAAACCAGTAAAGAGCTGAAGTGGAAACCTCTTTGTTACCGGGCACTTCTGTGACCATCTCCAATGTCTCTGGCTCATGTCAAAGACAAGAAGAGCTGGAGCTCCATAGCTCTGGATGTATATAAGATCATCTGTGCCACTGCTGGCAAAAACATCATCAAATTCCCCAAATCCTTGGAAAAACTTATGCGGCATTCTCGCAATCTCTTGCCACGCCTTCCCATTTAGAACCCAGATACCAATCCCCTTAATTATGTCAGGCCGATCCTGTTTACCAATCCCTCCCACCATAACCAGCTTCTCCTTCAAGTTCATCAGACGGCCACATGTAAGAGGGCAAGGTACAGGAATAAAGCTCCTTATCAACAACCCAGGAGGAGGACAAGAAGAGAGGTTATATGTGATTAGACCGTGACGATTTTTCGGTGCCCCACCCCCAGTTGAGTAAATTAAGAAGTACAAAACCCCATCACAGATTACACTCTCATCCCCACCTCTCCATCCTGTCAGAACCTCTGTCAAAGTGGTCACCCACCTCATTGTTTCTGAATCATAAATATGAACGGAGACATCCCATTGAAAAAAATTCCCAGTAACTTGCTTAGATTTCACAATTGAGATAGTATAACCATGTGACTTCCTGTTAACAGAAACTGCAAGTGCACTGTAATCAGAAAATCTCAAGCCAGGGGGGTCCCGAAGCTTCTTGTGTGTTTTGGTAATAGGGTTGCAGACATATAACTCAGTTCTACTATCATTGTCCATAAAGCAAACCAAACCACATGATGAAGCAATAAACCAATTAGATGTCTCAATGCAGGGGAGTTCAATGCCATACCACTTTCTAAGGATAGGATCATATGCATAACCAGTTGGTTCATTAGAGCTGGTAAACATAAAATACCAAGGTTTTTGTGATAGCACACGTGAAAAGTTCCATAGAAACCTTTTTGAACTAACAATCTCATACCACCTTTTGCACACACAACGTGCCCTGAAAATGCTTGCAACTGGTAGACAGGCTAATATCCGTTCCAACAGGTCATCAGGAAGAATCAAATCCACCGAAACTGCAGTAGCTTCTTTATTCCCTTCGTCACTGAGCTCTGAGAAAGAATCAAACTCCCCAATCTCTCTGGCCATGTCATCAAAGGAATGGCTAAACCATGATGTTTCTCCCTCCATGATCAAGAAGAGTAAACAGAAAAACCTGTATACACAAATTTAATGCACAAAATCTTATCAATATAATATACCACATGAAATTATGTTAAAGGAGATTAGAGCCTCTTGCCACTACATGAGTTACGGATAATGAGATTAGCATCACCTGACAATATATGAAATATGAAACCTGTGGTCTAAAAACCAATACAAGTCAGAGCCTGAGATCACATCAAAATTGATGAATCAGTATGGCATATCAACTCCGGATGTTAGGTGTAGTAAGTCCTAATTAGGATTGACAGATTAAAGACACTATAATCAGCAGACAGTACTGCTTTCTATGTGTCTGTAATAATTTAAAAGTTAATAATTACAGAAGAGAAATGAAACATGCTTCCGACTAATCGAAAGGCTAACAAAAGCAGAAATCAACACGTAGATCTCAGAATTTAGCCACAACGCCGTCAATGAATAGTTATAAGCCAAAAGGAGAAAACAAAAACACAAACAAAATCAATCCACCTTCCAAGATATTATTCCTTATTCCCATGGCAGAGATTTATATCAGGGATAGCCAGACCGATATCCATGTGGGAAACCTTCAAGCACGACCCAAAAAAAAAATGCAGCCAGAAATGATAACAACTACAAAGTTCAGACAGTCTAGGTGATTGAATACTGGAGATTCAATTACGAAAATCCCGCACCTCCAAATTACAGATATGATATATGTAGTGCAACAAAATCTTGTAAATGTCAGAAATTTCATTTCGTACCAAAATGAAAAAATTAAACAACTAAGCAAAGGCATAGGAGATTGCACCAAATGATGCAAACCCAGAAGGAAAATGGTATCAAATTAAAATGCATACCCAGAAGGTGAAGTTATCAGAAAAAAGAATACTTCTCTCAGCATCAAATGGCCAAGACTAATTCCAAAACTTTAGTGCCCACATCCAACTACATTTGGAACAAAAAAGCCTTGAAACAAACAACACCAAAATGATTATGGAAAAAATTAACTTCTGTTTAACCAGACTTCTTACATCAATGAAACTTCTGTTTTTTTCCAGACAAAATAGCTTTCGTATAAAAAAACATCATTGTATTGACATCAAACCCTAAGAGAGATTTGTGATTGAAACAAATAAAAAATGTCAGATGAAGAGCGATTAGTCCATGGATACCAATCAATCAAACATCAAAACCCCATAAACTAGAAAGTAATACATCAACAAACCAAACTTACACCTAACATTGGTGACACAAACAGATCAGTGAAAGCATAAAAACCAAGTTTTTTCACAAAAGCAAAAGCAGAAAATTTATTTCCGAAAACGAAATCCATCAAGCACACACCTTTAATTTGAAGCCTCTTCCACTGTCACTGACCAAATGGGTTTGCTTGGATTTGTTCAGGGACTCAATATTGACACCAGTTAAGAAATAAATGAGCCAAAGAATTGATCTTTCACCGACCAAACCTCCTTAAACAAAGCACCAGCTAAAACGGGAAGGGCTCTGTCCAAAAGAAGAAGATTTCCTTCAAATGGTAGACAACCATGAAATGGGCTACTCTAGATTTGGCCGGCAACCATGCCTCAGCTCAGCAAACCCAATTAGAAAGAAAGAGATTTTATAGAGAGAAGTGACTTCCGTTTCTTTTTCGATGTAACAAAAACGACAGGCAGGTAGTGAAGTGAGAAGGCGTTTTTTCAATAGGGTCTGCGTCTCTCTGTTTATGTGTGTGAGAGAGAGAGAGAGAGAGAGAGAGAGAGAGAGTTTGAGTTTTGTTTTTGTGCACTAAACATAGAGTGAGCTAGAGAGATGGGTTCTGTGGTTTTATTCAAGCATTTTATGGATTTTGAATGAGAGGAGAAGAAGAAGGTGACTTTTGGCCACGACACAACACAACCAAAAAAGAATAGTATAATGATTTAGACCCCAAAAAAAAGTATAATGCTGTCTTACTCATCACCCCTTAATTTTTACTTTTTTGCTTCTTCTTTTTTCCTTCTTGTTTCTATCTTTTATTTCATATTGGCCCCAATCTTATTGCAATTTGCACCCTTATTTTCCCTATCCACTTTTTTTTTTGACTCCATCTTTTTCTTTTTCTTTTTTACTTTAATTTCAATTTTTCTCTTTTGTGAAATTGGTATATGCTTTACCAACCATAATAAGGCTGTCCATAATACCAAACCACATGGGTAGCCTTCCTTTCTTCTTTCTTTTCTTCCTTCCATTTTCTTTGAAACAGAAAAAGGAGGCGACCTAGTAAGAGCTTTTTTTGTGGGTTAGAGGCACAATGGCCCTTCTTTACCTAACTCAAATATCATGTTTCATGCTTCCATAACTCGCATTTGAACAACTTTGCTCTTGTAAGCATATGAGTTGTAATCATAAATTAAGTATGATTATTATGCGCAATAATTTTGGTTGTCAACTTTAAACCAACTGTTAGATTAGATTTTAAAATGAAAATCGGCTAACATAGGGACAGAACCACCCTTGCAACTTGGGGTGGGCTATGACCTTGGTGTGAGGGGTGGTTAGGATAGGGTAGGGTGGTTCTTAGATGTTTTTCCCATTTTTTCCCTAATTTTGGGTATGCTGCCCCTATTCCGATAGGTGGTACAATAATGTGATATCCCTAATAGGAAAAATAGAAAACTAATAATCCTATATAGCTAAACGCCTTCAGGTCATGTAAAAAATCCTTTCAAACTCTAAACACACGCGGCGTGGATACACACGTTTACTCTGTTAAACATTGTACCTCAAATCTTGAAAATCTAAAGGGCCAGCTTGATTGTTTAAAAAAAAAAATAGCTTTTCAACAAAAAGTCAGAATCTGGCGTCCGTCTAAACAAGAGGAGGAAATTATTTGCCATAGCCAGAATAGAGGTATCAGGTTTCCAATAGCTCAGCAGTGCAATAATTCATTATTCAAACAAGAGGAGGAAATTATTTGCCATAGCCATAATAGAGGTATCAGGTTTCCAATAGCTCAGCAGTGCAATAATTCATTATTCATGCATGCTAACACAATCATCTAATTAAAAGTTATTATAGTTAAGCTCCCAAACTGTCCATATTCTATAAAGCAAGATGTTTTAAAACTTGCTTAGTGGCTTTGGGTTTCCCCACCAAATAAAAATAATCCAAATTTAGCTCAAAAACAGAAAGCACGCATCAAAATAATTGAGGCAAAGATTAGGAAGCCCAATTAGATTTGCCCATTGCAAAAGGGGAATTGACAATATGATGCAAAACATATAATTAATAGCAGACCATAAATGTTTATTATAGTTTCTAGCAATTGATGACATTTTTTATATAGATAAAGACGGTAGATTGCATTTATAATTCAAGCACAAAAATCGTCAGTTACAAGACCCAATACAAATACAGATAACCACACAAGGTTATTACAAATACAGAAACTCACCATCCGCAAAAGGTTAATCTAAATATGAAGGACTCCACCGATAACATTAAGGGGCACAAATGTATCTCCATACATAGCCATAAAAGGTCAAATAAATTCCAACCTAAAAGTCGCAAACTTGCACAAGTGAGGCAAGTGATGACATTTAAATCCAATAAATTTGGTAATCACAGCTTAGGCATTAGCCCCCACCCTACCTTTATTGACAAGGGCAGAAACCGCCTGCGAAAAAACAAGCAAGAGAATAGAACATGATGTAGGATATACGATCCCAATGTTCATTATAAACAAAGCATTATATATATTATGGAATATTTTTAGTGCAGTTACTGCATAATAATACCAACAAAAATTTGTTCAAATTTATAAATAATGCTTAGTGCGTGGAGCCTCATCAGCTGATGGATCAACTTTTCTTCAGGCCAAAGGAATAAAGGGGTAAATTAAAATTATTTTGTTTAAAAAAGGGAAATAAATGGCTGAATGGGTAAACCAAAGGTCAAAGGTCTGGACTTGTATCACAGAGTTATTTTTGTAGTAATTAAAGGGGAAATGGAATAAATTGTAGTGGCTGCAGCACTATGTAGCAACCTCTTTCTGGTAAAATAAAATCACTTTGTGCACATTAAGTCATGACTCACTTGTAATAGTTTATTGACAAGCTTTACACAACAATATTATATATATAATGTATGTCTGTCTTGTCATGTGTGGGTTTTGTCAAGGAATAGCGACCAAATACATTTGAAACTAGCAAGACATGTGGAATGAAAGAGAGATCTACCACCAACCAATCAATGAAAGTGATGTCTAAAAACTCAGCATATTACATGTATTTTCAAATTAGGTCAGGTTAGCCTTTGGAGCATTCATCTTACCATGTTTTTGGATAATGAGAGGATAATTTCCACGACTCACTCTCTCATCGGGTACAAGATTTTCAGGTCAGTTCTGAGTTACTTAGCTTTGGCCCTTGGCATAATTGGAACTCAATTGCAATGTAGAGTTGACTTAATTAGGCTTGCAGCTTTCCAACTGAGCATGGACTTCAAACACCTAATGCATGATAGAAAAAGGTAACAACGCAAAAGGAGAGATAGTGGAGCAAGTATGCAAGGAAAAGGGACACCACATGGTTGAATGGCCAAAAGGGAATTATTACAAACTTAAGTTTGGTGATAGCAATGAGTGGAGCTTATAGATTTTTGTGAAACCGAAGTACCGCACAAAGTGCTTCTAGTCTCGTACACACATATATTGTGGGTGGAAAATGCATGTGGAAAATGTGCTTTTGCTTTTGGATTAAATATTGCAATCTGTTTTGCTTGGCTGTACGTCTAAGCGTTTTTGGACCATTAATAGGTCACTGGGAATTGGCAGTTGCAAGCAGATCCATTAATGGATTCTAGGCATTTGCTTGCTGGGTTTTCATTTCAAAAAGGTTACAACATCTTCCAAATAGGAGATGATGAGGAACGTGGACACTCAACACCTCTTCCTACTTGAGGCAAAAAAGAAGAAAAAATCATTAGTCTATAAAAATGATTTCTCTTATCTCCCAAATTCATTCCTCTAGCGGCTGGATCTCCTCGCCGGGGCAGGCTACTCGATCTCCGATATATGGCCGGCTTTTTTTAAAGCTCTGAGTAATCATGAAATAATCAAGAGATTAAGAGCCCTACCCCTATCTATAGGTACTCTAACATGACTAAATGCATTTGTTTTCTTATGCATGTGGAGAGGGACCAATAGCCTTTTTTTTGTTCTCTGTAATTTGGTACTCTTAATCTTCCTCCTTAAGTTGGATCATGGTTCTTCTATCAGTTAGTAAACGAATAATTAGGTACTCTGAATCTTCCTCCCTAGGTTAATTTTTTTCTTTCAGCTCCTTGATTAGATTAAAACACATGGAACATGGTAGTCAATTTCGAAAAGTAAAATAAGAAGAAACTATTCACTGTCTGGAAAAATGGATGCATATACATATACAACCAAGGGATATGAATGCAGGAAAACCAAAGAGCATGCATGCATGTAGAAAAACCAATTAGTCAGCAAAATCAAGATAAACTTGTCGTCGTGGCTATTAAGATCACTACCAAATCCAACATTTTCCCCACTTTGCTCTATGATGGCATTTGACCTTTTCTATCTAAGATTCAAAGTGGTCACCAAATAATTATAACCCTCGTTGTTATTTTTTCACCCCTTGAGAAATCATAACCGTTGTTAGTTCAAAAACAATCCCTTAAATATCCTAAATAAACAAATCCACTATCTATCTAGCTAGTGTGGATCATTGTAACCCTAAAAGACATACAGGTAAGGATGTGTATCAAATCAAATGTGACACATTAAGAATATATATATAGACATAATCATCTAGTCGATAGGCATCATGCCATGCGCATGTCCAGTTTGTCATTTCAAGTGCATAAATCCAAAGTAAAAAAGTGTTGCAATAGCGATTCGAAATTACAAGTTAATTAGTTTTAGAATTGAATGCTATCCTTGACGCTTTGTAGAAATTATGTTTACACGGTGCTTGAGCATCTAGAGATGTCTATTGAGATAATGTTATATGCTCAAATATCACGTTAGTTTTCAAGTCGTTATTAGATTTTGACGTATTTGTTAAGTTATCTAAACTTGGTGCTAGTACTCTTAGTTGGATTAAGACAGTCACAAAGTGTTGTGTTTATTTCCTATTATCTTTCAGTCAGGAACCATGTTGGCTCTTATCTACCCCAAGTAATTTTAGTTATACCAACCAAATTATCAAAAGCGATCATCATCACCCTTTGATCTTTGCTAGAAGCTACAACTTATGTTGTATCTAAAAGGGATGCACCTTGGACTGTTTAAATTAAACAACTTTTTAAAAGGATCCTGTTATTTGGCAATTTAAAATAAAAATTAGGTCTTCACCTTTGCAGAAACAACTTAGTTTCATTAGGAATAATCGTCACACCATTATACTTATCATAACGTTATTAACTAAGAATACCAAAATTGTGATATCTCTATCTATTTCAAGGAAGTATTTCTACCATGCTTATGTTTGGGGTTTAAAGAAATTGATCAATGCTTCGTATTTAGGGCCGACGAAGTCAGTATCACAGAGATCGCTGATCAGATTAACGTTGACGGCAATCGATAAAGGTAATATAATATATAAGCTAATCAATCAGAATCGGCACGGGATCCGGAGATTGTCATCAGAGCCAGCCGGATCTACAGCAGTTTGCATCAGCCAAAAAAATCGTAGCAATCCCATCCCACATTTAAAAAACAAAAACAAAAACGTCTGTCTTTGATTTGGCTTACTTGTTTGGTTATTCATTTCAATCAATCACATCGTGCACTGCGCTCTACACTATCCTATCCTACTACTACACTCTAGCACAGCTACACCGTTTAGTAATTTGTTTTTTTAAATATATAGGTGGTACGTATACCCACCCAGCCTGCCGCTTCTGCAATTTGCTGATTTTCTCTGCTTTGTCACTGTAACTGGGGCGGGGAAGGGGGTTCATGTCATGCGTAGCGTACTACTCGCTCTGTTCATTCGGAACGTGTCATGGTGTTCTTAGTTTTTGGGAAAGTTGTAAAGAGATTTGCTTTGGTTTACGGAGTTCATTAAAATCATCAAATCAAAGGGCAGATGGGTTGATTTAAGGAGACACCATAAATACGGATCACAATTGCGTTGGCGAGTTTTTATTTTACTTTAACTATAATATTATAGTATAGAATGACTCAACTAACCAAACCCTAACATTATTTGGGCCAATACATATATAAAACTTGGGTTCATGTAAGGCCCATCAGTTGCATACCACAGCCCAACCCAATAAGCCTACAAGTTTTTTTTGACCGAGAAATTTTTCTCACACACATTATCAAAGTCTGAAGTCCGGCCGTACTTATACTATTCAACCCCTATTTAAAAAAAAAAAAAAACGTTATCTATATCTACGGGGATGTATTTTTACAAGCGACATCGAGGTATGGAGATTCAAACACCCGAATTAATCACTTGAGCTCAGAATGGGGGTGCCTTTGATATCATGCTTTAGATGTAGGTAATATACCAAGTAAGTAGTAGCTCAAGCACATTCTAGTGTAAAATTATAAAACACATGCATTTAACAGATTAACTGCAGCAAAAAGATACCCAAAATGAAGTGGGTTTGATCAATGGCAACATCATAAAAGTCAAAGATAAAAAATCAAACAAAAGATGAAATGTGCAAAAAGTCCACACCTCTTGAATTGTCATTGAAACCTCAAAGTAGACAGCTTACATGACAATCAAAGTTCAGAACGAAAAATTGATCAGCTTTTTGATATGATCAAGATCGATTCGATGCACATTTTGCACAAAAGGACACAAATTTATACATGGTTTTCCTAATAGAAGATTCTAAGCCACTCTCTAGTGCCTGCCTGATTCCTTTACATTCAGAATCAAGAAGAAACTAAAGTCTGGGTAGTAATCAACTCTCAGTAACTTGTAATTTGTAGTTTGTTAATGCTCTCTTCATCAACAATTAATCCAACCTGTGTTCATCTCCACCGGCAATATTCACACAATTTTTCTTCCAAAATCAAAACCCACGAATAACCTCCATTTCCATCCACGTTCATCGAGATTCAAAACCCATTTTCTTTTCAATCTTCGACCTTTTTTTTTTTTTTTTTTTTTTTTTTTTTTTTTTTTTTACCTTTCTCTGCTGTGGGCCCCATCCGGGTTCTGATCCGTCGGAGTGTATTGAATCTTCCTCTGTGTCAGCAAGCAGCACAAGAAACGAGAGCCGTCCGATGGAGCAGCCCTCAACACCTTGGTGGTTGTTCCCGCCAAATCTCCTACCCCGTTCAGCTCCTTCAGAGGCGGCAATGGCGTCGCCGGAGATGACGCCACCGACTCGCCTGCGTCCGAGTTCTCCGTTGACTCGGCACAAGAATTCTCCTTTGAGTCGCCAGAGTAATCCTTCGACTTGATCCTCATGCTGTCGCCGTGCCTGCGCCTGCGCCCGAAGCTCTCTCCCTTCCCCATCAGATCGCGGTATCCGATCGCCGACATCTCATTCACCGCCGGAGCCAGATCAGAGCCGTCGATCACCATCGCTCCAACATTCAACACGCCGTAGAACCTTCCAGAAGGTCGCCGGATCTGGACCGCGGTAAACGACGGCATCTTGGAGTGGACGTCAAGAAAATTGTTGATCAGAAATCGGACGGAGCCGACGAGGTGATCGCGGAAGGTACCGACGGTATAGATTTGGACGGAGACGGCGGAGGTCTCGCTGGAGAGGAAGCCCGGCGGAACCTTGAAGAGGAACCGGTCGTTCCAGGTTGGGTTCGAGGCTCCGATCTTGTCGACTCGGGATCGGAGCTTGTGGGCCGAGTCGACCCAGGCAAGTGCGTAGGTCTGCATGCGGCGCAAGGTACCGGTGGGGGCTTTGAGGCCCTGGGCGGAGATGAGGTGGATCTCAAGCACGCGCATCGTGCCCTCGTGATCTCCGTTTTCTTTCTTCATCATCGCTTTCGGGGGGAATCGACGGACGCGATTCGGTCAAGAAAGCAGTGAAGAAAGCGGACGGTCTTGATGAGATTCAAGAACAAGAGGGCAGTCGCCGCAAGACATGCCGGTTAAGAGAGCCAGAGCGGGAGGGAGAGGAGGAGCGGGGGACACTGTAGAAAAACACGAGCTTCCGAAGTCGGTGGGTCCGATTTAGTTGGGGGAATATTCTCTGGGAAATGAGGTGGTTGGTTTGGGTTTGGCCATGGTGTCCAGAGTCCAGTGTTTACAGGGTGGATGATCTAGTGGAGTAAAATTTGTGGTGCAACTGGGGTTAAAGTAAAACCAGTGGATTTTAGTTGGCACTTGGCTGGTAAAATAAAATTAATGGTTTTATTAACGGTTTTTTTCTTTCTTAATTTTAACTTCTAACTGGCATTCCATTTTTATTGTTAAACCACTTTTCCTAAATAGGTAGCTCCTTCTACTGCCTTCATGAAATGTCCACCCGCCAAGTGGGAATTAGTGGTGAAAAATGTGGAAATTTAGAATTATGATAATTTATGAGTTCAATTAAAAAAAGTTGAAAATTAAGAACTAAGATGACTAATGAGTTCCATGAAATATGGCTAAAGTTTATGTATAAGCAGGTGTAGCTTAAGTTAATTAAAAAAGGTAGTGAGCTCGCCATCTTACATTTTCACGTTTCACGTTTCGATTGTGAGCTCGTCATTAAGCAGAGTAATTCGTGTATAACAAACCAACATTATTTTTTACGCAAACTACTCAAAGACTCGAGAACTACTGTATCAAAGATAGAAATCGAACGCCGCAAGATGGAAGGTATATATTCAAACAGTTCTTCATTATTCTGTAAAACTTAAAACTTAAAAAGACCATACAAAGTTCACACAATGTAGATACAAAGAGATTCAATCCCACATTACAATAACTCAACATTTATTTTAAGAATGATCGAGACATGGAGTGACCTTTCTTCACATTGCAACACCAACGGCCCCCTCCTTCAACGGATCGTTTGATGGTTTCATGCAAGAAGTTCCAGGAGGTGATGCTGCTCTATACCTCCTTGTCCTTACTTTCTTCTTCTTAGCCAGCTTTTTCTCCAAGTCTTTCACTCTTCCGGTCAGTTTAGATATAACTTGCAGCTGTTCGTTTCCTGCTTCCATCAATTTTTGCATCATTTCCCTGAGTTTCTCATTCTCTTCAACTAGGCTTCTTTCATTTTCAACTCCCACGGCACATCCCTTGGTGGGGGATGCCAATTCAGTCTTCTGCACTGGAGTAGATTGTGTCTCAAGGAAGAGATCCTCTTTGGCAGTTTCAGCACCACTTGCCAGTCTATTGTAGTCCTCGCATTCAACTTTGTTATCCTCCACCTCTCTGTCCTCTCCGGCGGTTGCTGCTTGCTGGTATTTTGAGTCTTCTGTACTTCTCTCAATTGGCACTTCATCCTCAATAGGCCTCCCCGGATCAGCCAATGCAGAGGAGCAAGTAATATCACCGTCGATTACATCTGAAGGTCCATCTTCATGCACGGCATCCTGAGTTTCGATCTGAACAGGTAAGCTCAATGGTTGGGATTCAATCGACTCAAAGACCAGCGGGAGAAAATCATCTTTGCTGGCTTTTTCTTGTGGCGGGAGCTCCACCTCTGCCGTAAGCACTGAATCTCCAGGGAGTTCCTCATCCTTGTGAGAATCCATCTTTACCCGCTCCTTCGATTGGAGAATAGGCTGCTCCTCCATTTCTCCCTCTGGCTGTGGCTCTAATTGATCCAAATTTGGAGTCCCATCATGCTGTGAAGTGGCATCAAGTACCATTTGATGCTCTTCTTCTCCACTTTCTAAGACATCATCCTCCTTCACTACCTCGACTTCTTCGATCTTCTTAAACTCATTAGCCGGACTCTCCTCATCGATCATGCTCTGTGGCAAATCTGCTTGCTCATGAATCTCTGCTTCCTTATCAGTCACATTAGCACCAGCATTGGGTGAAGTTACATCTGGTGACATTTCTAATTCCACTTCACCACTTTGGTGGACTTCGTTCTTGTTCATTTCTATTTTTTCATCCTTCTCAGGCTCTGAAATGGCAGGCCCATTATCAGTTGCTCCTCGAGGCAACTCTTCAAGCTCTATTGTCTGTGGATTCGTATTAACAACTTCAGAAGAGATACCTGTACAAACTGTCTTGTCTTCTACAAGAGATGGAGATTCACTACATTGCTCGAGCCCAGTGGAACCATTGCCCATTTCTGTGTTTACCATACTGATTTGTCCAGAATTATTTTGTCCATTAACCACATCATTCTTCTGTTCCGTAACAGACTCCGAACCAAGATCTTCAGATTTTAGACCACTTGCCACTGGCAGTTCTTGAGCACTATCCTTCGATGCTTTGTGCAGCTCTCCATGGTCAGAGAGGTCTGGCTCCTTGGTGCTCAAAGCAGGCACATAATCGGTAGTGTAAAGCACTTGCCCTTGACAAGGCTCTGTCGCATGGTGACTGCTATCACTACCACCATCAGCCGGTCCTTCACCAAGTCCTTTCACTTCATCTTTTTGCTCTAGCATGCAGTTATTGTTGTTGGCATTGGAACTGAGCTCTTCCACACGTGTAATAGTGGATGCCTCCTGTGGTGTATCTTGACATTTCTTAGTGATTAGATCATCAAGCTTTTCCTGCAAAACTACAAGCTCCCTTGCCAAGGATCTTCTAATGTCTCTGAAGCTTGGGAGCAAACCCTGTTGAACAACAATAAAAGAAAGAACCAGATGAGCATAAATATTGAAAAAAAATCCCACAATTTCAAATACATCTGCAATCCTTAAAGGCCTAAACCAAATATAACTTAGGCAGATTCAGATGCCAAATTCCCTATCCAACACCATGCATCACAAAACCAGCACACATTTCAATTACTTCTAAACTGACAATACGTGAAAAATGGTTCATTATCTGTCCATCTGTATATGCGTCTGAATGAGTGTGCGGGCATGTGTTTGCATACAGGATTTTCACATGTGAGGCAACCACGCAGTGATGCACATATGAAATTTTTTAAATCTTGGTTAGCATACACCCAAATTTATAAATTAAAAGATAAAGACCAATGTTTCCATAAGAAGTCAACAAGAAAGTAAAAATTGATTAAATGAGCCAAACACATACCTGAATAGTATCCAATTTGAGAAGAAGTCTCATGATGGTTTCCCCAATTACCACCTTTTGCTTGTCATAGTTCTGGAGATCAGAAGTCTCCAAAGATGCAATATGATTCCGAACATCACCCACCTGCTCACGCACTTCAGCTATTTGCTTCAGTTTCTTCAATGGTTCCCACCTCCTAACCTCGAACCCACGGTAGGCAGATTGAATACGCACAGCAGCTTCTATATCTGACATGGTCTTTTTCTCAAGTTTCCTTCCATCAACGACTGATTTGACCGTCTCTGTGGGCTTATTTATCTCTTTCACATTGTCAACTGTTGTATCTCGTGCCTTTCTTGCTCCTTCATCCTCATTGACCTCACATCTAGTTTCATCTTTCCCAGCTTCCCGAATGGTTGGCTTCCTGGATATCCGCTCTTTGGAGCTAACGGGAATCTGGGGTGTACGCATCGCATCCTTGTCTACAGTGCTGTTCCTATCCACCACCGGAATAACCTTCTCCTTTTTGGAAGGCTCCACCTCCTTGCTGTACTTTGGAGCAGATTTTGAATCTTGTTGTGCGTTCTCTTGCAAGCCCAAAGAAGCAGAGGGTTTGGTAGCATCAGTTGAACTCTCTTGCTTGAGTCCTTTTGCACCATGAGGACTAGGAGATCGCGAACTCCCATTTGCCTTCTTCTTCTTAGGCAAAGGATCAACTCTGAGGCAAACAGGAGGCAGCTCAGGTGACTTTTTTGGGAAAGAGGATGGTCCTCTGACACTGGTACCAGAAGGTTTGTTAGCTACATTGTCTTCTACATGTTTCACAGGGACACTTCCTCCTCTTCTCTCAGTGTCTTCATATTTGTTCTCCTCCTCCTCTTGATTCATTTGCTTCACATGTATGCTTTTCTGATTAGCAGTATTTTCCTTTCTCTCAACAACCCTCTGACCAGCAGGTTTTT
Organism: Prunus dulcis; assembly: GCF_902201215.1. Taxonomy (NCBI): domain Eukaryota; kingdom Viridiplantae; phylum Streptophyta; class Magnoliopsida; order Rosales; family Rosaceae; genus Prunus; species Prunus dulcis. The sequence continues at coordinate 18,185,101 of NC_047651.1, read as the reverse complement.
CTTCATTCACTCCAGTCTCGTTTGTAACATCACCCTTCTCAGCAATGTTCATTGGAACAATCTTAGGAGCGGAAATCATTTCCCTCTTGTCCTCCTTTCCTACTTCCTCCTCCTCCTTGTTTTCATAAGGCAACCAGAAGAACGGAAATGGAAATTGCTTCTTTTGGTCTTCGCTCTGCTGATCCTGAGAAGCATTCACATCCTTATCCTTCTTTCCAATCTCTTCATAAGATGGCACCCAGAAAATTGGAAATGGAAATTCCTTGTTTTTATCCTCCATCTGTTTCTGATGATCCTGAACCTGCCCCTTATTTTCACCTTGCATCAAAGACCCAATGTTGTTCAAGTCAAAGGGGAACCAACCATGCCTTTGATCTCCTTCCTGAGACTTCAAACTCTCACGAGGCTTCGAATTACATGGAATTTTCTTCTCATCTATGGTCTCTGGTTCAGAAAGCTTCCTTTGCTCTCCACCATTCTTTGATTCGGGTGGAATCCACACAATTGGGTAAGGGTTGTTTTTCAACTGAACCGGAACCAAAGAGTCATGCGCCTTCTTTTCAACAACCGGTCCTTGTTCTTCAATCTTAACACCCTTATCGATATTCTGGTGGCGAGGATGATTAGGACACCCACAGCAGTGAAAACTTGGAGGCATATTCTTATCATACTCATATTTAGGAATCTCCATAGAATAATGAGGAGTAGGAGGTACATAGTGGACAGGGTAGGCTTCATGATATGGAAGAGGATAACCCCCATAAAAGTATACTGGTGATGGCATTGAAGCATGAGGGTGAGAGGGTCTGAAACCATCGTGGCCGGGGACGTTGTTATGGCTACAACAAGAATGGCACGAAATTGGGTAGCTGTAGTTGCCACCATAGGGCCAAGGCTCAAATGGCCTAGGTGAGTTGGCTCTGAGACCAGGATAATGGGGCTGAGGGAAAGAGAAGGTTTGGTTTCTTTGGTAGGGGTCTGAATCCATGTATCTGTACATTGGCATCATTTTTGACCAAATTTATACACACAAACACCAAAAAAAATCCTCCAAAACGTTTAAGCAGCACCAAGAGCTGACAAAAGAACAAGATGAAAATGAGAAGAAAATTCATAAATCACTGAAAAGGCGGGGGGAGGGGAAGAAGAAGAAGCTCAAAACTCCAATTTTCAAACTATAGCAGACAAGGAACCAACAAGGACCAAATGCAGACTGGATTCAAATTGATGTGTTTTTGAAGACAATGGAAATCAGAAAATGCAGAATCAAAATTTTACATAGAGCCCAAATTGAAGGAAAGAGATGCTGAGAACTCCAATTTCCAAGCCATAGCAGAAAGAGAAGCATCTAATTCAAATCAATGAATATTTAGGACAATGCAAATGAAAAGATACATAACCAAATATTTATAAAAACTCCAGATTCAGGAAAGAAAATGCTAAAAAATCCAACTTTCAGACCACAGCAGATAGAGCCAACAAGCAGCCAGTGGAAATTTACATTCAGATTAATTGATTTTTGAAGACAATGCAAATTAGAACATCAAAAGCTCAGTTCAAATTTTTAATTCATGGGTTATCACTATCTACTGCATATCTTCTCTCAGTGAATCTCACAATATTATAGAAACAAAGAAAAGCCAAAATCAAAATTGTAAGGCAAAACAAAGGAAGAGGAAGAACCACAACTTACAATTTATTTTCTGGAGAAATATCAAACAGCCAATTACGGTTCCACAATCCGGATGACTCAGTTAACGGAGCAAATCGGTCCAAAAACCCGAAAAGGGGAAAAATGGAAGCTTGTTGTGTGTCTCTGTCTTTGGCTTTTTACTGATATCAGTCTCTGTTCTGATGAGAGAGGGCGTCAGATAATTGGAGATTTATAGAAGGGTTAGAATCGGAAATAATGGAGAAAAAAATCTAAGCTTTGTCTTCGAGATGTTTCCCGCGTCATCTAACGGTGAAGTTTCGAGAGCTTCTTATAACGTGCACGTCGTCTTTGTCCACCACGTGTCAGTTTTCTCCCAAAGAATGTAGATCATTCTACGCCTTTGTTTTTTGTTTTTTTTTTTGGGTGTGTGATAATAATAGCGTCCAAACGTAGATGATGGACATTTTTATTTTTATTTTTTCTTATTTGGAGGGAGAAATATTTTTTTTTTTTTTTTATTGTTTAATTTTCTGTGACAATGATATTTGTAGAGAATTCAATCAAATACATATCATGATGATGTTCTTAACCACTTCGATTACTATGAAGGTATATATTTATGTTCACAACCTCAAATATTTATCTCCCTTCTGATGATGGTCGACAACTTGCACAAAGCAAAGTTTCTCACACCCCCTCAAATATTTTCATGTCATTCTCTGCATACTAGTTCTTGAAATTTACCAAAACTTTGGAATGAATCTAGTAATATTGCAAGTGAACCATATTCACAATGTTGACTTAGAAAGAAGAAAGTGGTTTCAACAAAACTTTCTTTTACAACTCAGGTGCACGTCTATATATAGATTAATCCCAAAGAAGCCACTGGTATATCAAACTCGTTAGAACAACTCACAAGATTCTGTGATCAAGTCTCATTCTCTCACGTCTATCGTGAAGCCAATGCGGTTGCGGATGTCTTTGCTTTCCTTGGTCATTTGCTTTCGCCTTCGAAGCTTCGGGAGAGTAGTCTCCCCCTTTCTGTTGGTTCCTTTTTTTATTTGGACCTGTTTGGGCCTGCGTATTCTAGAGGATTGTGTCTCCGCTAGTTTTCCTTTCTCACATAAAAATAAAAATAAAAACCTCATTAGAACAACTATGGCTGCCTTTTTCACCAAGTTAACAGAAACCACAGGAAGATATCGCATTGTGAACATAGGATTCCTCTCAAAATTTGGAAATGGCTCAATGGTGGACTGTCCACTAGCCTATTTGACTATGTTTGGGTTCAATTCTACAACAATCCATATGGCATACAATCCACGGTGTGAGTTTACCTCTGGCAGACCAACATGCCCAATAAGACTTTTTTTTTTTAAATCCAAACTATGCATCGATATTATCCCCACCCTAACCATCTAGGTCCAACAAATCCTTGGGTTGAGTTATACAACATTGCTTGTATATAGCCACCTACACTAGAGCTGTGTGTAATTTAAGCCCTGACTATGAGACTGGCTTAAAAGAAAGCACTCATGCTCTTTCATCAGTTTAATTTAATAATAAAGCTGATGCTGTTGAAATAATATTAAGCAAGTTTTAAAACATCTTGCTTTAGTTAGTTATATAAGATGTCCTATAAATCATTATTGGTAGACTTTCCTTTCAAATTGCATAAAACTAACCCCTAAACCAGCAAGAGAGAAGTGCATTAAAATTCATGAACTTGGATGTAGATAATTTATCCTGAAAATTCGAACAAATGTACAAGTACCATTTGATAATTCTGTTCCTTAGCAAGTAATACTAGAGGATTGACTTGAAGTACCCAAGCAAATCATTGCTCGCCTTATTAAGATTATGCAGGACGGAAGAAGAACAAAGACATCTTTCGGGTCTCAAATCTGATTTGTTTTTGTTTAAGAAAAGATTGTCAGCATGAATTATTAGTTAATTAGCTGATTGTTTGGAAAATATAGTGTCTACCACTCTGGCTTCTGGTCTAGCAAAGGAAGGAATGCATGATGCATCAATATATTGAAATCAGTAGAAAGTTACAAGTGTTCATCAGTCTCATACGTTCCTAAAGAAAAAATGTGACCTAGAGCAAGGAAATTACACAGCCAATTTGGGGCATTTACAAACCCCCTATTAGATAGCAGGCTTAACTTCAAGTGATATCGTTTTTGTTTCTGTATCTAGCAATTTGGGAAATGAACCTTTCCAGACTGGTTTTTCCTACGCAAAAGCGATCCCCTTTTTGGTACAACTTGGAGCATATAAGATCCTCCTAATTGCAAATATTGAAGCTGTTTTGATTGGCTTCTGGTCTAGCAAGGGAAGCAATGCATTGAAACCAGTAGTACATGTTTATGTGTTCATCAGTTTCGTAATTCCTTTGAGAAAAATGTGACCTAGAGTAGTGGCCTAGTGCTTAGCACGTCTGAATTAAAGTCAAGCCAACCAGCAGGCTGGACTACAATATTTTTTATCAACACCTGAAAAAAATGGGATTAACCTATTTATTTTTTCAACCCTAAACTCTCTCCCTACTGGTGCTGCTTGACAAATGGCACCAAGCCAAGTTTGTCAACCCCTAAAAAAATAGATAGCCCAATACAATCATTTGTATTGTCCTTGTCAGTAAGTTACTACATGTTTGACCACAACTCAAGCAAATTAAGTAATGTCATTGACTCCAAAGTACAGCTCAAAATTTTGATTATATTTATACATGGGTCTGATATTATTGCAAGAAAGAATTTTAAGGTTTCAGAATATACATTCAGCACGTTCAGATGCAAGTCTATAAATAGAATAAACCCACAGGAACCCTGGTATCAAACTCATTGGAAGTACAATTATGGCTGCCTTCTTTACCAAGTTTTGTTCTCAAGCTGCCATAGTCTTCCTATTGGTTCTCCCTTCCTTGGTTTCCAAATCAGATGCCGGGAGCATTGTAGTTTATTGGGGCCAAAATGGTGGGGAGGGCACCCTAACAGAAACATGTAACACTGGAAGATACCAAATTGTCAACATAGGGTTCCTCTCAAAATTTGGCAGAGGCCAAGCGCCTGAGATCAACCTGGCTGGCCACTGTAACCCGAAGTCAAATGGTTGCCATAGAGCGAGTATTGGCATCAAAAACTGCCAAAGGAAGGGGATTAAGGTCCTGCTTTCGATTGGTGGTGGTTTTGGGAGCTATGGGCTATCATCTGAAAATGATGCTAAGAATGTAGCCAACTACATATGGAACAACTTCTTAGGGGGGAGATCAAATTCAAGGCCTCTAGGTGATGCCATATTGGACGGCGTAGATTTCGACATTGAGAAAGGCGGACCTCATTATGTTACACTTGCTAGAATGTTGGCTGCGCATAGCACAAGGGGCAGAAAAGTGTACTTATCAGCAGCACCACAATGCCCATTTCCTGACCAGCATCTCAATGCTGCATTATCCACCGGTCTGTTTGACTATGTTTGGGTTCAGTTCTACAACAACCCACAGTGTGAATTTAGCTCTAGAAACCCCAATGCCTTCAAGAGATCATGGAACCGATGGACCTCCTCTATACGTGCCAAAATCTTTGTTGGGCTTCCAGCTTCGCGTGCAGTTGCTGGCAGTGGTTTCGTGCCTGCAAATGATCTGATAAACGAAGTGTTACCTTTTGTTAAGAGGTCTCCCAAATATGGCGGTGTCATGCTCTATGACAAGTTCAATGATGACAAGAGTGGCTATAGTCCTAAAATCAGAGGCAGAGTGTAATTTAAGCCTGGACTATGATTAAAATGGCTTATAATAAGTTAATAAAGCAGTTGCTGCAGTCCTGCTCTTTCATCATTGTAATTTAAGCCTGGATTATGATCAAAATGGCTCATAATAAATGAATAAAGCAGTTGTTGCCCTTTCATCAGTGTAATTTTATGATAAAATTAACACTGTAATAAATGAGACATTGTTATCAGTACACCTTCCTTTCAAATTGCATAAAACTAACTGTCGACGCTAGTTAACGTCACAAAAAATGAAAATGAAAAAGAAAGAACAGATATATCGAAAATTGACTATAGCAAGTAACCATGATAACTCTGTTTCATAGCAAAACCATGTTCACAAAATTGACAGACAGAAAAGGATCCAAATTCACAGAATTCGTGCTCACCATTAACTTTGTATACTTTTCTCCCTAATAGTTCTTCATTGCTTAGTTGTTTACGACTTGGGTAGCCCTTTAGTTAGGAGTGGGGGATCAACCTCCAAAACCTTCCATATGCCTAACTAGCTATTCCCAATACCCTTCTAGCTACAATAGAATGAAAAACCACCATTAATTTGTTGAAAGAAGAATCATCAACTTGAACTTTGTATACCTTTTCTCCTTGGTAATTATTACTTGTTTGGCAAGAACTCAAAAAACCCGTGTTCACAAATTTGAAATATGCCGAACTCAGATACCGCAAAGTCTATAAATAGGTTAAATCCCAAAGGAACCTTCGGCATCAAACTCATAAGAAAACAAGAATGGCTGCCTTGTTCACCAAGTTTTGTTCTCAAGCTCTCTCACTATCTTCCAATTGATTCTCCCAGTCTTGTTTTCCAAATCCAATGCCGGAGTCATTGTGGTTTATTGGGGCCAAAGTGGTGGCGAGGGCTCACTAACAAAAACATGTAACACCGGTAGATATCAAGTTGTTAACATAGGATTCCTTTCATAATTTGGCAATAGCACCTCAAATCAACTTAGCAGGTCACTGTGATCCAGCATCAAACGGTTGCTGAAAAGTGAGTGCTGGCATCAAAAACTGCCAAAGGAAGGGGATTAAGGTCCTTTTTTCGATTGGTGGCAGCGCAGGGAATTATGGACTATCATATGAAGCTGATGCTAATAGTGTAGCAGACTACCTATGGAACAACTTCTTAAGGGGGAAATCAAAGTCACGGCCTCTAGGCACCGCTGTTTTGGACGGCATAGATTTCGACATTGAGAAAGGTGGACCTCACTATGATACACTTGCTAGGAGGTTGTCTGAGTATATCAAAAGAGGCAAAAAAAGTGTACTTAAGTGCAGCACCACAATGCCCATTTCCTGATCAGTATCTCAATAGTGCACTATCCACTGGCCTATTTAACTGCGTTTGGGTTCAATTCTACAACAACCCTCAGTGTGAATTTACCTCCAGCAACCCCAATGCCTTCCAGAACTCATGGAACAGATGGACATCCTCTATAAAAGCCGGTCAGTTCTTCATTGGGCTTCCGGCTTCGCGTGCAGCTGCTGGTAGTGGTTTTGTGCGGTCGAATGATCTGATAAACAAAGCATTACCTTTTGTTAAAAGGTCACCCAAATATGGGGGTCTCATGCTCTATGACAAGTTAAATGATGACAAGAGTGGCTATAGTTCTAAGATCAAAGGCAAAGTATAATTTAAGCCTGGATTGTGATCAAAATGGCTTATAGAAAGTAAATAAAGCAGTTGATGCAGTCCTGTTCTTTCGTTAGTTTAATTTTACAAGTAACAATTGTAATTCTGTTTCCTAGCAAATCATGCTCACCTTATGAAGATTATATAGGGTACAGAAGAACAATGAAACTTCACATTGTCTTCACACCCACTAAGAGAGGCTGCTTTAGAATTGTCTATGTTCTGATCAACTTCTAACTCTCTCAAACGAAAGTCTAAAACTCCCCATACTCAAATTACATGCTCACATTTCGTATAATGAAATTTACGTTGACCGCAGCCAGAACAATGCTGTAACCAAATTTAACTCGTTACGTCTAAATTATGTTTTGGTTTTAGTTCTATAAATAAGGAAATAGTGTATAAGCTGTGAGCTAAGTAAATAAGCCTTGTTCTAAATTGTGTATTCACTTAGTCTAGATTATGACAGGTGTTAGGCGTTAGACATGCTAAGTGGTAGTTGCCACATGTAAAAATCTTAGAGAGCAGTTTTGGATGTAAGGCTGTGATTCTCTGTGATGTCAGAGAATCCAGCTATTCTTTCATACAGTTATAGCTCACACTGAGCTTGCTTAATTGTAGCACAGAATATGCAATAGCAATACACTGTTCCATTGAGCCTTGCTCTCTACTCTTACTCTCTGCTATCTCTTCCTCACTCAATATACACAGAACTCTAACATGGCCTCAGAGCCTAGTTTGATCTGAAATCTGGGCGTAGACTGTGCGACGTTGCTGCAATCGAGCTGCACTCAAGCTCGTTCTGGTTCAGGTGAAATCGCTGAACCCCATCGTTTTTTGATTTTGAGATTCGTATCATCTAAGCCTAGAGATGGCTGGATCTGGAGGTTCTGAGGTGAGAACTCCGATCTTCTCCGGTGAGAACTACGAGTTCTGGAGAATCAAGATGGTGACAATCTTTAAATCTCATGGGTTATGGAAATTAGTTGAAAAGGGGGTTACGATCTCTGATTCAAAGGAGAAGATGGCTGAAGGAAGCGCAAAAGAGGAAGACGATGAGAAAACAGTGGCAGAACACATGCGAGATGCGAAAGCTCTGGGTATTATCCAGAATGCAGTCTCGGATCAAATATTCCCTCGAATTGCCAATGCTGATACAGCAAAGATGGCATGGGATCTGCTATATGGTAAATATCATGGTGGTGATCAGGTACGATCAGTTAAACTCCAAAATCTTCGACGTGAATTTGAGTATACTAGGATGCGTGATGATGAAACGTTATTTGAGTATCTTACACGGTTGAATGAACTAATTAACCAAATGAAGACGTTTGGTGAGGTATTGCCTAATGAAAGACTTGTGCAAAAGGTTTTAATAAGTCTTAGCAAACCTTATGATCCCATCTGTCTTGTGATTGAGAATACGAAGTGTATAGACAAGGTTGAATTACAGGAGGTTCTGGCAATTCTTAAGAGCCAGGAACAACGATTTGATATGCACACTGTTGATGCCACTGATAAGGCTTTTGGTTCTTTTTCTGTGAGTCCAAAAGGTTAGCAACATAAGGGTAATTCTCAGTCAAGTGGATCTAAGAAAAACTGGAATGGAAAGGGCAAGAAGTGGGATTCAAAGCCTCAGTCCCAGCAAAAGTCATTTGCTAATCCTGCACAGAATTCAACCTCTGCAGGATTCATGAAACAAGATACAGTTAAGCCACAATGCAAGGTGTGTTCTAAGTTTCATTTTGGAGAATGTCGATACAAGGGACAATCCAAATGTCACAACTGTGATAGGTTTGGACATTGGGCTAGAGAATGCACAGCAGACAAGGTTGTTTAGAAGGCAAACTGTGCTAATCAGACAGAAGTAACAGGAAATTTGTTCTATGCTAACAGTGCAATTACTGAGATCAAAGTGAGTGGGAATTGGTACATTGATAGTGGCTGCAGCAATCACATGACTGGAAATGCTGAGCTCCTTGTGGATGTCAGGACAAATGTCACTGGAAAAGTACAAATGCCCACTGGAAATTTGGTAGATGTTGCTGGAATAAGATCACTCATGATTGATACAAATTCTGGCAGAAAGTGCATCAAGGAAGTCATGTTTCTACCTGGTTTGAAGGAAAATTTGTTGAGTGTGGGACAGATGGATGAACATGGATATTATTTGCTATTTGGTGGAAGAGAGTGTTGTATCTTTGATGGTCCTTCACTTGATTGTCTAGTTATCAAGGTTAAGATCAAAAGTAACAGATGCTACCCTCTGTCTCTAATGCAAGCTGATCAAATTGCATTGAAGGCTAGTGTGATTGAATGTACCTGGATTTGGCACAAGAGACTAGGACACCTAAATCTTAGAAGCCTCAAGCAGCTTAGAGAAAAGGAAATGGTGCATGGTCTTCCACATCTTGAAGATGTAAATGGTGTGTGTGCAGGATGTCAAATGGGAAAACAACACAGAGATTGGTTTCCAAAAGAACAAGCTTGGAGAGCTAAGAATCCCCTAGAATTGATACACACAGATTTGTGTGGTCCCATGCAAAATGAATCAATTGCTGGGAATAAATATTTCATGTTGCTTATTGATGATCACACAAGAATGTCATGGGTTTATCTCCTAAGACACAAGTCTGAGGCACTAATCTGTTTCAGGAAGTTCAAGGCAATGGTGGAGTTACAATGTGATTTCAAAGTGAAATGCCTAAGGAGTGACAGAGGGGGAGAATTTCTCTCAACTGAATTCAGCAAATTGCTGGAATCTGAAGGCATACAAAGACAGTTATCTATTGCTTATACTCCACAGCAAAATGGAGTAGTGGAGAGAAAGAATAGAATAGTTGTAGAGATGGCAAAGGCAATGCTTCATGATAAAGGCATGCCATACTTTCTCTGGGCAGAAGCTGTACATACAGCTATCTATATTCTAAACAGAACACCTACAAAAGCTCTTGATAGCATGACTCTTTTTGAAGCTTATAGTGGGAGAAAACCAGGAATTGGTCACTTAAAGGTGTTTGGATCACTTTGTTATGTGCATGTACCAGCTGAAAGAAGACAAAAGCTTGATGCAAAGTCTGTCCAAGGTGTGTTTGTGGGTTATGCAACCTGTGAGAAAGGGGACAGAGTATTTGATCCAAGCACTAAGAAGCTGATTCTGTCAAGGGATGTAGTTTTTGATGAAACCAAGTCCTAGAACTGGAAGGAAACTTCAGAAAATTCTGTTGCTATGACCTATGTTCCAAAGCAAGCTGAAAATGGATTTGAAGTGACTCCACATGAGTTGACTGAAGTCGAGAGAAGTCCTTCTAGTCCTTGCATTTTCACTCAAGCTGAAGAACAAGAGAATGTCATTCATGAGCATGCAGATACCTCTCAGCCCGATGATCATACTCCTTTAAAATGGAGAAACATAAATGACATTCTTGCACAATGCAATCTCTGCATTGTGGAACCTGAAAAATATGAGGAGGCTGCACAGGATAAGGTTTGGATAAAAGCAATGGAAGAAGAGCTGTCCATTATTGAAAAAAATAAGACTTGGGAGCTTGTAGACAGACCAAGTGATAAGCAGGTTATTGGTGTGAAATGGGTGTTCAAAACCAAGTTGAACTTAGATGGTTCTGTATAGAAGAACAAGGCAAGGCTGGTTGCTAAAGGGTATGCGCAGAAACCAGGCATTGATTATAATGAAACATTTGCTCCAATTGCTAGACTGGATACAATCAGAACACTGATTGCACTTGCTGCACAAAGAAGCTGGAAGCTATTTCAATTAGATGTTAAGTCTGCTTTCTTAAATGGAATATTGCAGGAAGAAGTGTATGTTGATCAACCTGAAGGGTTTGTGATTAATGGCAAGGAAGATAAGGTTTACAAACTATACAAGGCGCTTTATGGCTTGAAACATGCACCTAGGGCCTGGTATGGGGAGATTGATAGCTATTTTGCTAAGTGTGGGTTTGAGAAAAGCTTAAGTGAAGCAACTCTCTACACTAAAACAAGGGGAGAACATGATATACTAATTGTCTCCATCTATGTGGATGACATTGTGTATACTGGAAACAATCAAGAGATGCTAGATGAGTTCAAAGAAGATATGAAGGAGAAGTATGAGATGTCAGACTTGGGTCTTCTTCATCATTTTCTGGGAATGGGGGTGATTCAAACAGAATCTAGCATTTTCATTCATCAAAAGAAGTATGCTTCTGCTTTGTTGGATAAGTTTGGATTGAAAGAATGCAAATCTGTTTCTATTCCTCTTGTGGCTACTGAAAAGTTAAGTAAAGAAGATGGAAGTGGGGCTGCAGATGAAGAGCAGTACAGAAAACTTGTAGGCAGTTTACTGTATCTTACTGCTACAAGGCCAGATGTGATGTATGCAGCTAGTCTATTAGCTAGATATATGCATGGACCTTCAAACAAGCACTATGGGGTAGCTAAGAGAGTGCTCAGGTACGTCAAAGGAACATTGGACTATGGTTTGCATTATATGAAAGGCAAGAAGGCTGTTTTAGTTGGTTTTTGTGATAGTGACTGGGGGGATCAGTAGATGACAGCAAGAGTACCTCAGGCTATGCGTTTTCCTTTGGTAGTGGAGTGTTCTCATGGGCTTCTGTGAAACAGAATTGTGTTGCACTTTCCACTGCAGAGGCTGAGTATATAAGTGCTGCTGAAGCAACAACTCAAGCAATATGGCTCAGGTTTGTTCTTGAAGATTTTGGAGAGTTACAAGCTGAAGCAACTCCTTTGCAGTGTGACAATACATCTGCAATCTCAATATCTAAAAATCCAGTGTTTCACCAGAGGACTAAACACATTGACAGAAGATATCACTTCATAAAGGATGCCTTGCAGCAAGGAATTGTTGATTTGGTATACTGCCCAACCAAAGAACAAGTAGCAAACATTTTTACAAAGGCCTTACCAAAAGATAGATTCAACTATCTTAGAGATAAGCTTGGAGTTGTGTCAGCTCAAAGCTTAAAGGGAGCTGTGAGCTAAGTAAATAAGCCTTGTTCTAAATTGTGTATTCACTTAGTCTAGATTATGACAGGTGTTAAGCGTTAGACATGCTAAGTGGTAGTTGCCACATGTAAAAATCCTAGAGAGCAATTTTGGATGTAAGGCTGTGATTCTCTGTGATGTCAGAGAATCCAGCTATTCTTTCATACAGTTATAGCTCACACTGAGCTTGCTTAATTGTAGCACAGAATATGCAATAGCAATACACTGTTCCATTGAGCCTTGCTCTCTACTCTTACTCTCTGCTATCTCTTCCTCACTCAATATACACAAAACTCTAACAAAGCCAACCTTGTTCATTACCTAGAGTCTGCGGCAAAGCACCAGTAATCAGTATTCAGTACCATTCCATTCAGATTAATTGAAGGTGGAAGGAACATATCTTCTCATATTTTGTTTTCCTCTGCAAGTGTGACTCCAAGGCAAACAAACAAATGTTTACATAATCACACTCGTTAGAACAGAAAATTCTACAGTGCAGATATTTGTATGGCATGCAGCCAGATCCTTTATAGGTTTAGATTTGTGAACCACTTCATTATTAGATCTGTATGAAGACATACAATTACGAATCCACACTAAAGACGAACTCGAGAACACAACTTGCCCAGTGCTTCTGTCATCCTTTACGAAAATTGTCCACAAGCTCAAGGTAATGGACATGCGCATCTACGGTTGTCTTGAGTTCAACTCTATGCATATTCCAGCTCCTGCTGACGGACGAACCATGATTTCAAAATGGGGTTGACTTAATTTACCTTACATGAAGGGGTTACACGTGAAGGGGTGCTATATGAGTAGGCTCGGGTGAGCTCTATTAGAGATTTTGGGCTGAAAAAAAAAAGGCCCCACATGGGCTATAATTCAGGTCATAATACTGAGGGACCGTCCCTCCAGCAGCGAAGTCTTAGCAATCATCTAGTTGATATCTGTGGAAAACTTTTTGTAAAGGACGAAAAAGAACCACCAGCAAGCTAGGTGGTTCCTCTCCTAGTAATTACTGTAAGCTTGACTCATCAACCCCCAAGCCTTTAACTCTCTCTAAACTCTCAAATTCGCCATACTCACTTCTTGTACAAAGAAATTTAAGTTGACGACGTACGACCAACTCAATACCCAAATTAACTCATCACATGTTAGTTATGTTTGATTTTAGCTATATATGCATAAACAAGGAAATTGTTCAAGAACAGCAATATGCATGCATAATTGGAAAATTTTGGAATCTATCTAGTGTTGTTGCAACTTTGCAAGTAAATTCCATGCATATTCACAGAGAAAGAAGAAAGAGGGTTTCAAAATATCTTCCGCAACTCATTTGCAAGTCTATAATTAATAGACTAACCCCGTAGCCATACTGTCATCTGTAGGTACCACCAAAGATTAATCGAACACAAATATTATTCTTAATTACAACAACTATGATTGCCATGTCCTCCAAGTTTTGTTCTCAAGCTCTCATTGTCTTCCTGCTGATTCTCCCTTTGTTGGTCCACGATCATGTGCCGGGCGCATTGTGGTTTATTGGGAATCAACCTTCAGAACATCCTACGCCTGAATAGTTAGTCCCACTATCAAAAAAACGTCATTAATTAATGATTTCAAAAAAGAAAGAAAGATCAACATGTACCCTAGGCGAGAACTCAAGAAACCATGTCCACAAAATTCATGCTCAAAGTCAATTTTGTACTTTTCTTATTTAACAATAGGATAACTTTTTTAGTTTGGCATATTGGGGATCAACCTCCAAAACCCTTTTATGTCTAACTAGTGTTATCACAACTAAGGAGAAATACAAAATTCACGATGAGCATCAATTTTGTTAAGAGCATCCGCAATAGTTGTTCAATAGTTCAATGCGATAGTTCAATGTATTGAACTATTTTGGTCTCTATTGAATTGAACTGCAGTTTACTTGCAATGGTACAGTTCAATAGCTTCATATCAATAGTTATCTTCTTACATATTTTTTTACATTGTCCAATAAAATAAAATGGATAAATTTAATAACACTAAAAATTATATCATTGAAATATTCTCAAAGAGATCTTTAAAAAGAGACCAATTTTGAATATATTTGAATAAATAAATAAATAAATTTCATGCCAAACTTGTATATTTGGATTTTTTTTTCAAAAATATAGGCAAAGAAAGGTTCAATTATGCATGCTACACATGCATTAATTGTTGTATTATGCATTAACGACATAATGCATTAATTGCTGTATTTTTTCTATTTTTTTATTTGCATGTCAGTCTCATATTTAGTCTATTGCAATTCAGTAGAGGGTTCATCACATAGCACATTCTATTGCAATTGCATTTATTGTAATGAACTAAATCACACCATTGTAAATGAAATTTTACTATTTTAGTTTAATTCATACAATAAAATTGCATTGTCCTTAACCATTGCAGAGGCTTTAAAAGAAGAATTGTCGACATAAAACTTTTCTCCGTAGTGATTATTACATGTTTGGCAACAACCCACTAAACCCGTATCGACAAAATTGACTAAGAAACAAAGCTCCAAATATCTTCCTAAACTCAGATCCTGCAAAGTCTATAAATAGAATAATCCCACAGGAACATTTGGCATCAAACTCATAAGACAACAACTATGGCTGCCTTGTTCACTAAGTTTTTTTCTCAAGCTTTCACTATCTTCCTAATGATTCTCCCAGCCCTGTTTTCCAAAACCAATGCCGGAGTCATTGTGGTTTATTGGGGTCAAAATGCTGGTGAGGGCTCACTCACAAACACATGTAACACCGGAAAATATCGAGTCGTAAACATAGGATTTCTCTCAAAATTTGGCAATGGCCGAAGACCTCAAATCAACTTATCTGGCCACTGTAACCCAGCATCAAATGGCTGCCAAGGAGTGAGGGCTGGCATCAAAAACTGCCAAAGAAAAGGCATTAAGGTCCTGCTTTCGATCGGCGGTGGCGCAGGGAACTATGGACTGTCATCTGATGCTGATGCTAACAGTGTAGCAGTCTACCTATGGAACAACTTCTTAGGGGGCCAATCAAACTCAAGGCCTCTAGGCAGCGCCGTTTTGGACGGCATAGATTTCAACATCGAGAAAGGTGGACCTCACTATGCTGCACTTGCTAGGAGGTTGTCTGACTACAGCAAAAGAGGCAAAAAAGTCTACTTAAGTGCAGCACCACAATGCCCATTTCCTGACCAGTATCTCAATGGTGCTCTGTCCACTGGCCTATTCGACTATGTTTGGGTCCAATTCTACAACCACCCTCAGTGTCAATTTACCACCAGCAACCCCAATGCCTTCAGGGACTCATGGAACAAATGGACCTCCATAAAAGCCGGCCAGTTCTTCGTTGGGCTTCCGGCTTCCCGTCAAGCTGCTGACAGTGGCTTTGTGAATCCAAATGATCTGAAAAACCAAGTGTTTCCTTTTGTTAAGGGATCTCCCAAGTATGGAGGTGTCATGCTTTATGATAAGTTCAACGATGACAAGAGTGGCTATAGTTCTCAAATTCGAGGCAGTGTGTAACTTCAGCCCTGACTATCAGAAGGCTTAAAATACGTAAAATAAAGCAGTCATGCTCTTTCATCGTTTTCTTATAATAGAAGTTGATGGTGTGAAAATCTTAGATTTAGTACCTGAATTCTTATCCTTAAGTCACGTTTGCCTCTGCACTCTTAATTTTAACGATTACATACTTTAAAATTTTCAATTTTTTGCAATCTGGTTATGGCGTTAACTTCGACATCAAAATTTTGGTTAATTGCTTGCATGGCAGGCATGAGTCTCACCTGTTCGTTTATTTCGATGTCAATTGAAGTGTATTTTCAAGTAATTGGTGTCTTTCAGCCTATGAAAAACACATTACATGCATTAATACCAATTGATTTTTTAACCAAATAACCTTCAACTGACATTAAAAGAAGTGAATAAGTGGGACTCAGGCTTGTCACATAAGCAATTAACAGAAATTTTGATGATGAAGTTAACGTCGTAACCAAATTGCACAAAATTGAAAAGCTTAGAGCATCTCCAACCGATGTGTCAAATTGCCACATGGACATGAAATGGCAAAAATTGAAGGTTAAAGTTGCTCCAATCGAGTAGTCAAATCCTACATGGATTTGAAGGCTAGAAGAGATATGTCAAAAATAACATATGAAAAATCTTGATGTCAAATATTATTTTAATATTATTTAGTCATAGACCCCATTATCATTTAAAACTTTATGCATCATATAAGCCCCATTTACTTTTTAAAATATAATAAAATAATATGATATTTGGCATTTCGAGTGGAATTAAAATTTTTCCAAAGTGTTAAATTACCACATAAGTCATTAAATTCAAATTTAACATTTTGCATTTGATATCTCCCTTGGAGATATTCTTAGGGTATGTATTAAAATTGAGAGAATAGGGACAAATGTACTTTAAAGGTAAGAGTTCAGAGTACTAATCTGAAATTGAACCTAAAGTATTACTGGTACAATGTTACACTGTATGATTTTATTTTATTCTTATTTTAGAGTTTTAATAGGAGTGGACTGTGAAGCACAAGTCTTGTTGGCTCAAAATGACTATTGGAATTCCCATACTTATATTATCGCTCAACCGCAAAAAAAATTCCAACCATGTGAATTCCCATACTTATATTATCGGTAAATTAAAAAAAAATATCGCTCAACTGCAAAAAATTCGGCCATTATATTATATTTTTATTTAAATGCTTTAATTTTTGTTTGATAATATAAGAATAAAATGTGTGCTTATATTATTTGGCAAATTTTATTTTATATAAATAAAAAATACAGCCAAAATTTCAGCCATTATATTATTATTATTATTTAATTGCTTTAATTTTTACTATTTTATTCTATAATATATGAAATATACGTTAATTTTACATGTATTATTAAAATATATGTTTTAAACGTGAGTATATTTGATTTCAAGAAACATGTATTTTTACTTTATTCTTGAGATGTATACATGAGACAAAAGTATTCTTGAACGCGTATAATATGAGTATTGTTTGCAAATATACTAACAATGCTACCAAAATATAACTTATCCTTTGCACTCGTTCGCGTTGTTCAGTCTCACACTCAGTTGCAAATCTATTATGAATGGTGGTGTGTGTCGGCTTCATCATGTGTGTCGTCTATAGTGGCTTTGTACGCTCGAATGATCTGATAAACAAAGTATTACCTTTTGTTAAGAAGTCACCCAAAATATGGTGGTGTCATGCTCTATGACAATTAAGTTCAATGATGACAAGAGTGGCTATGGTTTTAAGATAAAAAGGCAAAAGTGTAATTTAAGCCTGGATTGTGATCAAAATGGCTTATATTAAGTAAATAAAAAGCAGTTGATGCAAGTGTTGGCCTCCAACTCAAAACTAATTAACACTACATGAAAAGGCTCACAATCGAGTGCAACGCTTTGTATTATCGATGTGAGTTATACTCTCAACATGAACTATATATAGGAGTACAGATTAAGAAGCAAATCTAGATTGCTCCATAAGAATTCTTGGTGTTAAGATCATTACAATGAAACTTCAAATTGGTGTCCAAATCATCTTCACACCCATTGAGAGGCTTCTTTAGAATTGTCACCGAAGTCTAAAACTCCCCATACTCACATGCTCACACCTTTGTACATACAAATTTATAGCAATCACCCTGCTAAACACAAATTTAATTCATAACATATAAATTATGTTTTGATTTTTGTTCTATAAATAAGGAAATTGTTCTTGAGAGGCATTAATAATCATTCAATTTCTGTTATCTAGTTTGGTTTTAGTTAGGCGTTGTGAGTATGGGGGGGTTTTATAGCAATCACATGCTCGCACACGCTCCTTGAAATGGGCTAACAAGAAAGTACAACCCAAAAAACCAGATTCACTAAGCCTGCCAGTTAAGACCAAAATAACCCCAAAGCCCAAAGTTTTCCAATTTCCATGTAGGGCCCTCTAGGGATCTATGAGCTCTTTTTTTTTTTTTTTTTGGTAACAAAAGGGGCTAAGAGCCCAGAGCAAACAGACTAGGCACAAACAACACGGGACCTGGTCACCCCAATAGCATCCTCAGCCAAACAAGACGCAAGAAAGGTAGGCACCTCAGTAAAATATTGCACCCCAGTGCCAAACTCAGAACTCATAGAAGCCAAGACATCAGCTGCCACATTCTGCTCTCTGAAGATATGCTTAACAGAACAACTCCAACCATCTTGCACCTTTAACTTGCAACACCTAATAAGGCTAAACAGGGGGTGTGTGGAAATAGTAGAGCTAGAAAGAAGAGCCACAGCCACACTAGAGTCACTTTCCACCTCCACATCACGAAAGCCAGACTCCCAAGCCAAATGAAGACCCCAAAAAATGCCCCACAACTCAGCTTCAAGAACAGAACCAACACCCAGGTTCACAGAGAAGCCCTTAATCCAAGCACCATAATTATCTCTTAAAAGACCACCAGCACTAATAAGCCCAGAAACACAATTACGACTTCCATCTGTGTTAATCTTACAAACTCCATAAGTAGGGGCTATCCAATGAAGTTGAACAATAGACGGCACATAAGAAAGGGAAGGTAGATTGGTGGCATTAAACCATTCCAACGCATACTGAAGAATTAATTGATGTGGTTCACCAGGCATAACAAACCTTTGATCAAAAATTCCTTTACATCTCCATTTCCAGATAAACCACAAATAAAGAGCAAAAACCAAAGGCCAAGGCAACCCATTATAAACCTTTCTTTTAGATTGTAGATTCCTTAACAGCCACTCTTTAAAATCCACCATTTCAGGGCTAGGATTATTACCAATTTGAAGACAATTCCAAATGGTCAAAGATAAAGGGCAATCCTTAAACAAGTGAGCAATAGTTCACCACATCGATTTGGCGTTTCGCCTTCTTCTCGTCTTCTCTGTTGAACGTCCCGTGGCTCTGATTCTGCCCTAGGGCTGTGACTACAGCGGCCGTCGACGACGGTCTCTGTGATGCCGGAATTTGTTTTCTCTGCTGGGGTGGGTGGTTCCCTTAAAGATGGCCCTATTGCTGGTGAGAAAAGAGCTCGTACCCAGGAGATGTTGGATGTTGGCGGACTGGAATCGGATGAGCCGTCTCCCCCTCTTCCTCCAATCCCGATGAGTTTTAAGGATAAAGTTTCTGGGGATTTTGGTATGGCGGAGGATCAGTTGGTATTTAGCGATGATGATGTTGTGATTAAGCAAGGGGCAATTCCCTCAATACAATTCTCAGACAAAGTAAAGAGCTCTTTGTATCGGCCTTGGCGTTCTGCTGTAATTATTAAGCTCATGGGTCGTCCTTTGGCCTACACCTTTCTCAGATCTCGTCTTCTCCAGAGATGGGCTCTTAAGGGTCCTATGAGCTTAATAGATCTAGAGAATAACTACTTCATTGTGAAGTTCCTTTATGAGGAAGATATGAGATATGTGCTCACTGGTGGTCCTTGGCAAATTGCTGGCCAATACATTGTGGCACAAAAATGGAAGCCTGGATTTAATGCGAAGGAGGAGAAGATCACCCATATGACTGCTTGGGTTCGAATTAATGGGCTGAACGTTGAATATTTTCGTGCTGATGTTATGGAAAAAATTGAAAATCTTGTTGGTGCTACGGTCAAGGTGGATGATCATACTCTCAGTCAAGCTCGTGGTAAGTTTGCTCGAATTTGTGTCGAACTTGATTTGGCTAAGCCTCTTACCCCATTCATTGAGATTGAAGGCCGTACTTATGGGGTTGTGTATGAGGGAATTAATTTGGTTTGCTTTGAATGTGGTTGTTTTGGGCATGGGAGAGATTCTTGCCCTATTATTTTGCAAGCCAAACAGCAGGTTCCAGAGTCAGATAATGCTGATTGTATGGAGGATATTTCTACTGTCCAGGTTAATATGAATTTAGGTACTGCTACAAAGGAGGCTGAGGTTCCAGCAAAGATGCACGGGGAGTGGATGTTGTTGAAGCCAAGGAATTTTAGGAAGAATAGCATGAATGATGTAGGGAAGGGTGTTGAGCTTAGCAAGAGGAATACAAAGAATACTGGTACGAAAGCTATTAGTCCTGTCTTTGGTTCTCGTTTCAATGTGTTGACTGAGGAGGTTGGCAGAGAAGAGGATATGGAGGGATCTCCTCCTGTTATGACTAGTGATTCTAGGTCTAAAAAACAGGGTTCTTCTGCTAATACTTATTCTACTAAGGCAAAATGTGCTGGGGTGAAATCTGCTTCCTCTCGTGACTCTGGCACATGGGTGTTTAAAAAACCTCTCAAGGACATTTCCAATTCCGTGGTCGCTAATTCTAGTGGTGGTGGTGTTAAAAGTGGTTCTGTTTTAAGGAGGCCTTGGAAGAACAGAGCTGGGGCTAAATCTTTCTCTTGTCATGATATTGAACCTGTGGGGCTGCAAGTCAAGGGCTCTGATGTTCAAGATGATGTTCGGGGGAAGTTTTCTTTTAATTTGGGTGGCTCTATTTTTCCTAGGTTGCCTTTGGGTAAGGGAGGTTTATTTTTTGGTCATGAACCTCCTGATATCAGTGAAATGGGAATTAATGAGGTTGAGTCTTCCAATGCGTGCGATATGGATCATCAGGGTAATTTCTCTGAACATTGTGAGTCTGATTCTGGACTGGAAGCTGATAGCTCTTTTGAGCATGATGGTCTTGAAGCCGTTGAGGCTGAGCATGTGCAGATTTAGGTTTGTACCTAATATTATCCCTCATTATTATCATTTTATGATGAATATTATTGCTTGGAATGTTAGAGGTGCTGGTAAAGATAGGTGTGCTAGTAGTATTAAGGACCTAAAAAAGGCTTATGCCATTGATGTGTTTGCTATTCTCGAGCCTCGTATTAGTGGCCCTAGGGCTCTCACGGTTGCCCAGAGTTTGGGTTTTTCTCATTACCATATTGTTGATGCTTCTGGTTTTTCTGGGGGTGTTTGGTTGTTATGGAATGGGAATTCAGTTTCTCTTCAAGTTGTTGCGCACTCTAGCCAATCTATCACTGCGTTAGTAACTTTAAGGAATCATAGGTGGCTCCTCACTATTGTTTATGCAAACCCTTGCCCTGGAATTCGTGAAGCTTTGTGGAAGTACTTTGATGGTCTTATTGAAGCTTCCAATCTGCCTTGGCTTGTTCTAGGTGATTTTAATGATATTGTGAGTGTGGATGAGAAATGTGGGGGTAATTTAGACCAAGGTGGTAAAAAGTTTGTTGAGTGGATTGATCGTAACCATTTGGTTGACCTGGGTTTCTCCGGGGCAAAGTTTACTTGGTGTAATAAACGGAATGCTGAAGGAATTATTTGGAAGAGGCTTGATAGGGGCCTTTGTAGTATTGATTGGCGTCTTCTGTTTCCTGAGGCCCACCTCCTGCATCTTCCTAGGGTGAACTCGGATCACTGTCCTATTTTGGTGCGCCTTGACTCCAAACATTATCCTAATAGAGCAAATGTGCCTTTTCGTTTCCAAGCCATGTGGATGTCTCATCCTGATTTTAAGGAATTTGTTACGAACATTTGGAGTTCTGGTGATGGTCATGCTGTGCACAGATCAGCTAGGCTCGTGGCTCCGCTTGGCATTTGGAATCAGCGGATTTTTGGGTGTATATTTACAAAGAAAAGACATCTATTAGCTAGACTTGCAGGAATTCAAAAGAAGCTTTGTCATGAGCATAATCCTTTCCTTAGTAAGCTTGAGGTTGAGCTTACTAAAGATTACAATTTACTACTGGATCAAGAAGAGACTTTTTGGCTGCAAAAGTCCAGGAATACCTGGCTTAAAGAAGGGGACAGGAATACTCGGTTCTTCCATCTGTCTACAGTTGTTAGGAGAAGAAGGAATAAGTTGGAAGGGTTACATGATGATTTTGGGGATTGGGTTATTGAGAAACAGAGCATGAAACATATTATTATTAATTATTTTCAAGGGTTGTTTTGTGCTTCTGATTTGGTTGGTGACTATGCTTTGCTTCCTCAGTTGTATCCTAGCCTTGAAGAGGCTGATCTTGAAGGTCTTACTTGTCCGGTTTCTATTGAAGAGATTAAGAATAGTGTGTTTGCTATTGGTAGATTGAAGACCCCTGGACCTGATGGTTTCCCTGCTCTTTTCTACCAAGATTATTGGGGGGTTTGCTATGATGATATCATTTCCTTTGTACAGGATTGCTTTAATACTGCCACCCTTCCTGATCATTTAAATGAGACTCTGATTGCTTTGGTGCCTAAAGTGGAGAGGCCTATGTTTATGAATCAGCTTAGGCCTATTAGCCTTTGCAACACTCTTTATAAAGTGGTCTCTAAAATCCTTGTAGCTAGGCTTAGGCCGTGTATGACTAAGCTTGTCAGCCCTAACCAAGTTAGTTTTGTTCCAGGGAGACAAATTACGGATAACATTATTGTTGCTCAAGAAGTTCTCCACAAATTTAAAAATGCCAAAGGGAAGAAGGGTTTTATAGCTTGGAAAATTGATTTATCCAAAGCTTATGATCGTATGCAATGGCCTTTTATTAGGGAGGTGCTCTGGGAAGTGGGTATTAAAGGAAGCATCCTGGAGTTGCTTATGCAGTGTATCACTTCTGTGCAGTACAAGGCCATTCTTAATGGGGAGCTAACTGACTCTTTCTCTCCTCAATGTGGTATTAGGCAGGGGGACCCTCTCTCCCCTTATATCTTTGTTTTGTGTATGGAAAAACTTTCTCATCTCATTCAACAAAAGATTCATGATAGAGCTTGGAAGTCTGTTCAGATTTGTCAAGGAGGTCCTCATATTTCCCATTTATTTTTTGCTGATGATTTAATCCTTTTTGGGGAAGCTACTATTGATCAAGCTTGGTTAATGAAACAATGTTTGGATGATTTCTGTCAGTTGTCTGGTCAGCGTGTTAGCTTTGAAAAGTCTATGATATGTGTTTCCCCAAATACATGCTCTGATTTGGCTAATTCAATCGCTACGATAAGTGGTTCTCCTCTCACTGCTAGCCTTGGTAAGTACCTTGGTGTCCCTCTTATCCATACTAGAGTCAGTAAACAAACTTATCAAGAGGTTATTGCTAAAGCCCAAAAGAGATTAGCTTCTTGGAAGAGCCATACGTTGTCTATGGCTGGTAGAATTACTTTGCTTCAATCTGTTACTGCTGCTATTCCTATCTATACTATGCAAACTGCCAAGTTGCCTATGTCTGTCTGTGATAAATTGGATCAGCTCAATAGGAATTTTCTTTGGGGGCATACCAGTAATACTTCTAAAATCCATCTTGTCAATTGGGAGCAAGTGTGTAAACCTAAGATAGTTGGTGGGTTAGGCATTAAAAGGTCTGCTTGGATGAACCAAGCTCTTTTGGCTAAGACTGGATGGAGACTTCTTCAACATGAGCAAGGCTTGTGGTCTCAGGTCTTCTATGCTAAGTACTTAAAACACCGAAACATTTTAACTGTGAAGGACTCTTATTTCCCTTGTAGCTCTAGTGTTTGGAGGGGTGTTCTTTATGGTAATTCTGTCCTTTCCAAAGGTGTTAAGTGGAGAGTTGGGTCTGGGGATAATGTGTTATTTTGGACTGATAAGTGGTTGAGTTGTGGTCCTTTGTATCAATATTCGCTCATTGATCTTTCTGAGGAAATGCTTCAGCTGAATGTTGGTGATTTTTTAGACGAGGGGGTCTGGGACTTTAACTGCTTAAGGGAATGTCTTCCTTCTCATATTATTCAGTTAATTTTAAGTGTTCATGCTGGTTTTAATGGCAGTGGGGCTGATAGATATATTTGGCAGTTCACGCCTAATGGTTCCTTCTCGGTTAAATCAGCCTATTGTTCCTTTTTACCTGATGAGGCTTCAGTTAAATGGGATTGGCAGTTTCTTTGGAGGTTGCGGCTCCCTCCTAAGATTAAAACTTTTCTGTGGATTGTTTGTCATCGAAAGTTGCTTACTAATGTGCAAAGGCAGAAGAGAGGCCTCACTCAAGCTCCTGCTTGTCCTAGATGTGATGATCTATGAGCTCTTTAATGACAAAGAAAGAATTAACACGAAAAAAATAATATATATATATATATATATATATATAGATTTTCCATTGAGGGATATATAGAGAGAGCTTCCATTTAGGGATCCCTCAAATAAGCTTATTTGAAGGACACCCTTTGTAGGCCACACTCCGAATTGTATTTCACTAATCCAAACTGTCTATTTTGTAGATACTTATTCAAAGATCATCTCTATAAAAAATCACTTGAATCCGATATCATTTGACCACTCAATTGAGTTATTGAAATTTTAGTACTTTCTTGAAGCACCGTGTTCATTGATTTTGTAAGACACAATTGGATGTCGAAACGGTTTCTGATTTGTATAATTTTTTGTAAGGATGATCTATGAATGAAGACCTAAAAAATAGATGGTTTGGATCATTGGGGAAAAAAATTGTAGGTTACCCTAAAGGGCGTCCCTCAATAGAAGGGGACTGATATATATATACAGAGAGCTTCCATTGAGGGATCCCTCAAATACTTATTTGAGGGACACCCATTGTAGGCCCCATTTCGGATTGTATTTCACTAATCCAAACCATCTATTTTGTAGATACTCATTCAAAGATCATCTCTACAAAAAAATCATTTGAATCCGATATCATTTAACCACTCAATTAAGTTATTGAAATTTTAGCATTTTCTTGAAGCACCGTGTTCATTGATTTTGTAAGACACAATTGGATGTCGAAAAGGTTTCCGATTTGTCTAATTTTTTGTAAGGATGATCTATGAATGAAGACCTAAAAAATAGATGGTTTGGATCATTGGGAAAAAAATTGTAGGGTACCTTAAAGAGCGTCCATCAAATAAATTTATTTGAGGGATCCCTCAATAGAAGGGGACTTATATATGTATATATATATATATATATTTAATATAAACGATAGTTTGCAGACATGAACTTAGTCAAGTTGGCTCTAGTGTATGTGTTCCCCACCCCACCCTCTTTGAGTTCGAATCCCTCTCCCAGTAGTTTAGATTAAATTAAAGTAGAATATCATTTGTATTAAAAAAAAAAAACTAATAATAATAAACAAGAGATGTTCTAAACTAAAAGAGGAGGGGGATGTTTTTCACACACACATTGTTATGGAGGTTCGAACTTGAGACCACTAGTCTACAAGTTAAAACCCTTTTTCACCGGGCTAGACTTTGTTGCCAAAAAAAAAAAAAAACAAACATTTCAAGAAAGACACACATGCGCAATCATAAGATCATTGGAATTAGTATTTATTTATAGAAATTTGTTAGTTATTTTTTTTTATCATTGGAATTAGTTCGTATACACATTTTAATCTAAGCAATTCACTGCTAGCTCTACTATAACAATATTCTTTTGTTAATTGTTTCTGAAATCACAAAAGCAAAAGTATATAATGCAAAGAAAGATTTGGACTTCATCATAACTCAAAAGCCTGTTGTTATTAGGAAAATATATATATTATTGAAATCAAATTGTCTTAGAGAGACATTTGGTGCATATATACATAGCTTAAGTTATTGGATTTAGGAACTTGGATCACGGCAGGCTTCTTAATCCTCTCCATGAGAGTTGTTTAATTTGTGAGGCTGATGAGAGACATAGATATGTTGTTAAATGGTTTATTATTTTCTTTCCATCCATATATGAAGTTTTTTCAGAAAACCGTCTTCGATCCTTTTCATTAATATTGTCTGTTATGTTTCCTAGTAGCCTAGTAGATACTGCTTAGCACGATGACTTGAGTCTCTGGCAAAGTTAAGTAAACGATCGAGGACAAAAGCTCACATGTTGCAGCTGCACGTAAAAAATAGAAAAAATATAGGTATTAGATTGCCAAGTAAAGCTCATTATGTCCTTTTGATTATGATATATTTTTGTAATTAATGTTATTAATTCTTAATAGGTTTGGGCGTAATGTAAATTTAGCATATCCTAATTTGAAATCCTGGGTCTGTCCCTGTGTGGTGTGCTCTTGACTTCAAGTCTAAGCATATCTTATCCTCAGGCCCAAACAAAAGCATATCTTATCCAGTTCCTGCTGATAGATATGCTATCCCCTAGTAGCCGAGCAGGTACGTCTTAGCACTCTTGACCAGTAAAGCCAAAAGTGTGTCCATTTACGTCAATCTGTGGAAAAGGTTGGTAAAGGACGAAAGAACCACCAACCACCAGCTAGCTAGGTGGTTCCTAGCAGTTACTGTATGCTTGCTTGACTTCAAGTCAAGCACATGATCTGTTCACATTGTTTTGTTTAGATGGAAAATTAAATCTTGCAATGGCAATTGCCAAATATGTTTGACAAAGTTGAAAAATCCATCTCAATATGTTTAGTAATTCAACCTTGCTTTTGTTACCACTAACTAGGATAATTTTTTAGTTTGGCATAATGGGGATCAAACTCCAAAAAAATCCTTCTATGGCTAAATACTGTTATCTAACTTGTATACTTTTCTCCTTAGTAATTATTACATATGTTTGGCAAGAACGCACAAAATTGACTAAGAAACAAAGCTCCAAATGTCTTCCCAAACTCAGACCCTGCAAAGTCTATAAATAGATTAATCCCGCATGAGCCTTTGGCATCAAACTCATAACACAACAACTATGGCAGCCTTGTTCACCAAGTTTTGTTCTCAAGCTCTCATTATCTTCCTACTACTTCTCCCAGCCTTGTTTTCCCAATCCTATGCCGGAGTCGTTGTGGTTTATTGGGGTCAAAATGGTGGTGAAGGCTCACTCACAGACACATGTAACACTGGAAAATATCGAATTGTAAACATAGGATTTCTCTCAAAATTTGGCAATGGCCAAAAACCTGAAATCAACTTAGCTGGCCACTGTAACCCAGCATCAAACGGCTGCCAAGGAGTGGGGGCTGGCATCAAAAACTGCCAAAGCAAAGGCATCAAGGTCTTGCTTTCGATCGGTGGCAGCGCAGGGAACTATGGACTGTCATCTGATGCTGATGCTAACAGTGTAGCAGACTACCTATGGAACAACTTCTTAGGGGGCCAATCAAACTCAAGGCCTCTAGGCAACGCCGTTTTGGACGGCATTGATTTCGACATCGAGGAAGGTGGACCTTTCTATGCTGCACTTGCTAGGAGGTTGTCTGACTACAGCAAAAGAGGCAAAAAGGTCTACTTAAGTGCAGCACCACAATGCCCATTTCCTGACCAGTATCTCAATGGCGCTTTGTCCACCGGCCTCTTTGACTATGTTTGGGTTCAATTCTACAACAACCCTCAATGTGAATTTACCACCAGCAACCCCAATGCCTTCAAGAACTCATGGAACAAATGGACCTCCTCCATAAAAGCCGGCCAGTTCTTCGTCGGGGTTCCGGCTTCCCGTCAAGCTGCTCGCAATGGCTTTGTGAATCCAAATGATCTGAAAAACCAAGTGTTGCCTTTTGTTAAGGGATCTCCCAAGTATGGAGGTGTCATGCTCTATGATAAGTTCAACGATGACAAGAGTGGCTATAGTTCTCAAATTCGAGGCAGTGTGTAACTTCAGCCCTGACTCTGACTATCAGAAGGCTTAAAATAAGTAGAATAAAGCAGTAATGCTCTATCGTCGTTTTTAATTATAATAAAAGTTGATGATGTCAAAATCTTAAGCTTATCATCGTATATAAAGTTATTACTATAGCACAATCTTTAGAGTGTATGATTTTCAATAATAATAATAATAATAATAATAATAATTTTCCATTTGCTTTGAATCTCGATCACACTAATCTTTTAATCACTTAAACTACAAGTTTCCTTGTAAAACGACTAAAATTTTAGTCATGTGACATAAGATCAAATTAAGAAAATTAGTGTCAGAAAACAAAAAGAAGGACTGTCCACTGACTAAACTAATATCACCATCGGAAGATGAAGGCGATCCTTTGCTTCAAGTCAATCATTGAATTTGTAAATTCTCACAGTAAAATATATTGACCAAACGATGTAATCCAAAGCCTGTAAAAAAATGTTTAGCTCTAAAACCCAAGCCGAGGTAGTGTTGGGCCTGGACTCAACCAGGCCTGTTACAGATTCAAAGCCCAAATTGCGGCTAAAGCCATTATTGTCGTCGTCTTGTCCTTCTTCCTGTCTGCCCAGCCTGACTAACCGACCCAAGTGCGAAGTTGAGCTCTCTCTCTACTTGTTGGTTTCCGTAGGGTTTATTAGGGACAAAGTAAAAGGTTTTAGGGTTCTGCGCAATCCCAAATTTGCAAGCTTGTTTTGCTCTGTGATCAACAAAGAGATGGGGAGGGCACGCAAAGGCCCTAAGTTCGCAGTCATGAAGAAGGTGGTTACCTCCAAAGCAATTAAAAGGTGAGCCTTTTGATAAAATATTTCTTATTTGTGTTTATTTCTTCGATTTTCTTCATAGGAAACTTTATCAGTTCAATCTTTTTTGTTATACGTTTTAAATTCAGCTACAAAGAGGAGGTTCTGAACCCAAACAAGAAAGATCTCACCAAAGAAAAGCTACCAAGAAATGTGTAAGTTTTTTTATCAAGTCTTTTTCAATTTGTTGCTTTTGTTTATTGGTTTGGGCATAATTATATTGTCTTTGTAATTTAGGCCAAATGTTTCGTCGGCGCTTTTCTTCAAATACAACACTGCTTTGGGGCCGCCTTACCGGGTTTTGGTCGATACTAACTTCATCAATTTCTCTATTCAGAATAAGGTGAGTGTTCAATACCATGCATATAGCCGTCTTACCTGGATTTTATTTATTTATTAGTGAATGAAACATCTTAAGCATCTCTATAGTTATGGTTGCAAAATCTTGATGCATGGTCTTTGATAAGTTTAAGCTCGTTTTGTTCTTTTTGATGAGCCAAAGCTCTAGCTAGAAGCTGTATGTATTGGGCATAGTTTAACTTCTGTTTTTCACTTTCACTTTATGCAGTTGGATTTGGAGAAGGCAATGATGGATTGCCTATACGCAAAGTGTGAGTCTTCAATCACTCGTTTATTCACTTTTATGTATTAAATGTTTATGGGGAACTGGTTTTGAATCTTGAATTTCAATACAAGAAATCTGTACCTCGTCTTGATTGCAGACACTCCTCTGTTGGTGGTTTATAATGGTCGCCAAAGTATCATTTTGGTTTTCTGTACAATGAATGCTGGGGAGTGTGCCATCATTCAGTTTCTCTTCTGTTTTATAACAACTTGCGTATCTTTTGAATTTATAGGCACTCCTTGTATCACGGATTGTGTAATGGCAGAGCTTGAGAAGTTAGGTCAGAAATATCGTGTGGCTCTGAGGTATTTTCCCATGTTCTCTACTAATATATTTCATGGCAAAATGGTTTGCAATTGGTGGATGCACAGATGCATGTCTTGTACTACCATCCCTCTTCATTGTTCTGTCTAGCAGTTTTTTACTGTTTGTTTTTACATATTCTATTTGTTTGATTGTGTTTTTTTTCTTCTTTTTTTCTTTTTTTCCCCTCCTCTGTTGGTCGGGTTCTAACCAATGAGTTGACTCCAGCTTCACTCATTAGCCTTGGTAATTTGTTTGCTTGAAGTGACAAAAATAGTGTTTTTAACAAAGAAATTATTGTATCCTGACAGGATTGCCAAGGATCCTCGTTTTGAGAGACTACCCTGCACTCATAAAGGAACCTACGCTGATGACTGTCTCGTTGAAAGGGTTACTCAGGTATGATTTACACCAAGTAACTGCACTTTCCTGGTTTGTTTTTTGGAGTCTTTACCCCTTCTCTTTTCATTTGGGGTAGGAGGAGTTGGGAGGGTGAAGTATAGAGGCTTTATAGCCTATCTTCTACTGTACAATTAAGTTTCCAATTTGTGGTATAATTAGTAAGTTGCTGCCTAGACTTGCTGAAGTGTGCTGGATTTTTCCTTGCCAAGTAGTCGTAGCTCAACCTTTGGCATTTGAGAGGCACAAGATTCTGCCCATGTGAACAGATACCCTGTTCTCTTTTTGCAAACAACAGTCTCCCAGTTTGTTCTAATTAAGTATAAAAGGAAAATTTCAGGTTGGAAAAAAGCCACAAATTGCATCCAACCCTTCTGAGAAGGCATTGAACTATGGATGTTGCTTTATAACTAAAATGGTGGATCTTTGCTACTGCGTGAATGTTGAAATTTGTGTTATAGTTATTTGCTACAGTGTGTCTGGACTGTCGCACGTTTCATTCACATTCTTCTATGTTTATGTTGTACTTAAGCAAACGACCAGAGTCTGCATGTAATGTTAGAAGTGGGATAGTCAATCTCATTAACAAGAAATCAGGTGGCTTTTGAGGAAAAAAGAAAATGCATATTTTCTTTCCTGAGACAGTTCACTTCAGACTATAATTTCAAAGTTTTTCCATTGCAGAGAGTGGTTGTGCATTATCTGTTTTGTATATTCTTTCTGTTAACAGATTGGCAAAGTTACTGGCCAGATTGTGGTGTTTTGGTGATTTCTGTTGCAGCTTATGAGAATTTTCTGATATTGACTGAGCACCTTGTTTTGTTGGGTACAGCACAAATGCTACATTGTTGCTACATGCGATCGAGATTTAAAGCGAAGGATCCGAAAGGTGGAATAGCAATTTCGAACAATGTTATGCGACATTACGACGTTAATGTGTAACAACTGTGTAACTTTGCTTGTTTAAGTGCAGATCCCTGGTGTGCCAATCATGTACATCACTCAACACAAGTATTCAATTGAGCGGTTGCCAGAAGCAACAATTGGTGGAGGTAGGCTTTAGATACCAGTCACAAAAGTATTGTTAATGGTCAATGCTGTTTTATAGTGTTCATAAAGTTTATGGGCTCATGTCATAGATCTTGTCACTGAGGTGTTCCTAAAAAGAACGCAAGATGCTTATGGCCGGTTCTTTTTAATGAATAGGAAGATGAGAGCCAAACTTTTGGGATTTTCTTCGAATGGGATATGCTATACAGTGTTTTAAAAAACTAGTTTACTTCAGGTAAGATACTTATTGATACTTGTATATTTTGTTTTGGTGCAGCTCCAAGATTTTGATGATGGGGATGTGACCTTTACAAAGCAAAAAGACTAGTTCCACCATGTGATGCGAATCACATGCTGTGAGACCACCAACAAAACATCTCTGGCTTTTTTTTTAGTCTTTGATAATTCACTTCATCAAGGCTAAGTTATCTGTTCGAGTTAGATGAGTTTTCTTTCGGCTAGAACTTGTGAACTTTTTTAATTCATACTATCATTAAAGAAGAAATGGATGTCCACATGTAGCAGTAATGGTATTTTGTATTTACTCATGCAACTCCGATAACTTCTGTAGTTAACTGGGTAATTATATCCATTACACAGCAATTCTTTTGGGATCATCAAATGCTAGCGTGCCAAGCTGCATGATCGATTCTGAATTCTCTTCAGAGAATGATGGTTCTTTATTACAAATCAACTCAAATTCCAAACGAAAAGAAATAAAAATAACACAACCCAGAAACAGAGCGCACAAACAACGCACAAAACACAACATGCCACACATACCGATAACTATTTCATTTAAACAAGATATATTACGTTCTTTTTTCTGTAATTACTTCAATAAAGTTGGATGAGTTTGACTCGAAGAAACACTCCAAAGCGCGACGGGTATAGGCTGATTAGGATTCTCCAAGGCTCAAGGTCTTTTTTGAGTAGCGCACTCTTGACTTCCGCTATTGTACGGCAGCTGATAATAATATTACCATTATCCTCATGTTTCTATAAAGACCATAATTATAAATGCCTCGAATCAAAGCCAGCAACCCCTTTATTTGTAAAGCTCCTAAACCCAGAAGCCTGTAATTGTAAACCAAATTAAATAACGAACAGTGAGCAAGTATGAACAGTTAAAAAAAATATAACAGAAAATTTTCTGTAAATGTGGCTTGACAAAACAAAGGACAAAAGAATAACCTTTTTCAAGCTGCAAGCTTCAAATGCACAAAGAATGCTTGGTGTAACCGCACATCACCATCCCAACAGGGGTAGTCTTCTGGGATTATAGCTAGTGCCCTACACATCGGGCAAAGGTTGTTCTTCAGAAGCCACTCCTTTATGCAGTCGGAATGATATTCATGAGAGCAGTAATATAAACTCGCAATCTTGTCTTGGTCCTTATATTCAATCTGCAGAGATTCAACAAAAGATGAGCAAATGCTGCAAGAAAACAAAATAAGGACGGAGTTGGGACAGTTTATCAGAGAACATTATAGCATACCATGCAAATGCTGCAACTATCTGGTTCGTGCACTGTTTCCGATACATGGAGTCTTGTTCTTAAACGGTTCGTAATGGTCGTCTCTGACAACCCAGCTTTCTCCTTGGAAAGCTGTTCCTCCAAGAAACAACGTAGATCCTGCAAGGATACGCGGCCTGTTATGTACTTGATTTTCATGACAGTACGTTTACCTTCATCCCTGCTTATTACGTAACATAAAACTGAAGATCACCCCCCTCACCTCATCATTCAAGTTATCGGCCAAATTCAAAACACGGTAATAATTCATCACTTTCTCCATGCTCGACAAACTCAACATGTGAGACACTGTCCACTTTGGCCATTGCATCTTAGATGCTTGTGTTACTTTTGTACTCGTGTAACTTCCCTAAGGAGAGATTCCAAAGGAAGCAAGCAGAAAAATTAGTTATATAACGAAGACCAAAATACTGAACTAAATTGAAGTGGATTGTTTTGAAGAATGACTATAAGCATGAGAACATACCTTATTTGTCCCATCTGATGATAGGCTGTTGCTTACTCTCTCTACACAACCACCTTCCCTGAGATAACTCCCTGAAAAGAAAAATAAGAAATTCACCACTTGTTTTCTAAATTGCAATAGTCCTCACTAAGAATCATGCACTTCAACAAATAAATGATGAGAAGAGGATTTCAACACAATAGGCACGCGTTAATTTTCTAGGATAGATGAGACAGAATGGAGCACGTACACAGAAGTTTGCGCATACAACCCAAAACCAAATGGCAACGAGTGAAGACGTACAATATATTGCAAAATATGTCTTAAACTCACAATGTGCAATTTTACACACACAAGCATGCCCCAACATAAGGCCACGTCATCAATTATGTTAACTGACAGGAAGCATATGCGGCCATATAACCTTACTTGTGGATAGGCCCCTATGATACCAGAGGCTTAACATTTTAAGTATTGTTATGTAACGCTTAGAATTCTGACGTGAAATTCTATACTCATGAACACGACCCTCGCTTATTGTGGGACAGAGGCGAACACGTCGTCAACTTTATTGATTGACGTGAAGCCAATGCAAGCATACGGTGTTACATATGATACCATGTTAAAATTAGACAATCCGACCCAAAATCACGACAATAGGTGGAGAGACTGAAGATGTTATATCTCACTATGGGACGCTTTATTTTCCCGCCGTGGAATTCTATACTAGCCAACACAATCCTAACTTGCAACGGCACTAAGCGAAACATGCCGTTAATTATATTGCGTGACATGAAGCATATGTGGCCACAGGGCCTTACATGTGGATTCATCTGCGCTGACACCATTTTAAAGTAATAGCATCCAACCCAAAACCAATTGACAATGCTTGGACGGGCTGAAAACATTTATATATTGTGGCGCAAAGCTTGAGATACCTGCGATAGTACTTATATTCTGAACATCATGAAGATCATCTCTGCTCTCTAGTCTTCCTTGGGTAGACAGAGGGGCATCCTCATGAGCACCTAAAGAAATATCTACTAAACTTGAACTTGAACTTGAGCCTGTTGAAACCTCAACTTCCACACACTTGCTGGCTGTAATTTGTGCCTTACTTTGGCTACCTATAAAGGAGACCTATGTTAAACATATTTCAGCTCCCAAAATGAAAACTCACCATACCATACCATATACCATGAAACACAGACATAGACATCAAATTGACAAATTGATTAGTAACCTGCATAACAAGCATCTTGCGAACAATTGGTCCCATCATCCTCGTCATCCAATTTTCTCCTCAAATTCCTTTCACTACAACCTGATACACATTCTAAATTCTTCCCTTTGCATGAACCATTAGCATCATCCATGAAGCGATCCTTCCTGAAATGATCAGGTTGGTCATGATGATTGCCAATCGATAGTATTACTCGGGATTTAGAAGAGCTTGGCATGCTAGAAATTTCAGGACAATTAACGAACAGCTGAATTCGAAATTGAACATAAAGTTTCTCCGAGAAAACCCTCAACTGATGTACTTAAAAATCCAAATCTACTCTAAATAAATATGCGAAAATTGAGTCAACCGTTTGGGAAGCATGACTTACTCAGAAGTTTCCGCTGGGTCTGAATGCAATTTCCACAGAGTCGGCAGCCAACCTAGACCGGTTCGCTTTGTGAAGGAGACAATTAAGTGGCGGTGGATCTAATGCTTTCTGTCCTTGTCAATCTCCAACACCCCATCGTTTTCTTCAACCAGCGGCTACCTACCGCACACGTAATTGATGGCAGATTGACGGCTGAGATTGTGCCGCGAAACGTGGTACAGGTTAGATCTTATTTGCTATTGGCCACTCAAATATAAAAGGAGTTTTTGGAGATTTTATTTTCCTTTGATAAAAGTTAGAGGAGGGCCTGCTTGTCTTGTCACGCAATTGAAAAGTAGCCTTCCTCTATTATTTTTGATGGGGTCCATTTTATTTAGAGAACGACTTTTGTTGACTTTTCTGTTTTGTTTTTTGACATTTTGTTACATGTCGACAAAAGTCACAAAATTATTGGGGGACCAGCGATAATTAATTTGAAAGCTCATGGAAAATATACAACCAGTGATAATAATATAAGTTTTTTGGTGGTTGAGAAATCCCTTGTATAAATACTCCAAAGCTCAAAGCTCAAAACTCAAAACTCACTTCGCCGGAGCATCCTCCTTCCTTCCTTTCAGAACATGCATGAATGTTCTTCATTGGCTTGTTTGTTTCCGTTCAGCAGGTTGAGAGATGGTTGTCCTTTTATCAGATAA
Organism: Prunus dulcis; assembly: GCF_902201215.1. NCBI lineage: Eukaryota > Viridiplantae > Streptophyta > Magnoliopsida > Rosales > Rosaceae > Prunus > Prunus dulcis. The sequence continues at coordinate 18,149,958 of NC_047651.1, read as the reverse complement.
TAAAATTTGAATCTCTAACAAAGAAAAACATCCTGCTTCCTGCAAGAAGAATGGTTTATTCATATTTTTTTCTTCTTCTTTTTTCTTTCACGTTCCTTCATCTTCATTACTTCCATTCTTTCGAGTGTGCTGCAAAGGTAGCTCGTCCTTTGCAAAAGGATATTTTGTGCTTCATATATATATTTGTGTGTGTGGAAGAAGATTACAAAAGGATTATAACGGTATACAGGCCTAATATTTTAAGAGACTCCGTTTCCTTAAGAGGCTAAGGAAATTATCATATTTCTCTAATAATTCAATCCTTCTCGATCGCTCTTTAAAAAGAAAAATAATGATATTCTTGCATCTACAAAAATATTCTTATACAAAGTAAAAGAGATTCTGATGCACAAGGAAATTGGAATCTAGGATGTCTAATTCACTTCATGCTATTTGAGTTAAGAGGATTCTCATGCAAACAATCCAAACACTATTTCCAATGGGTAAATAGGGCAAGGTTTATTAGATAAGACTAAGCCTTAATTCGCATGCTATATTAATTTCAACTTTATTTTAACCATCTAATTGTACTTCCTTTCTTAATATTGGAAAAAATTGGCATAACATGACAATACTAGTTCTTTTTCAAAGATTTTCAGCTTTCTTGTAGAGGAAGAAATGATAGAATACTACAGTATTATGGCTATGTAGTATATATTGTACACGTATTATAATATAGGTAGACGATATGATTTATTTTTCCCCCTTTTAGAGAATAGTATCAGTAAATACTCACTTATATTATAACATGTGTACAAGATGTACCACATAACTGTACTACCGCAATATTTTATGAGTAAGTCTCTAATGTGCCGTGTGTGCATACAATAACAAAGATGAAGAGCATGAGACCTAATTAATTTATTGAATATATATGGACTTGTCCAATATAGGTCCATACAATTTCAATTTTCTAAACATATACCTATCATTCTATAAATCTATGTGTAAACCTCAATTTCAAACTTAAATGACCAGTAGGATATAAGGCCCCTTTTGGTTCATGGGAAATGAGACTTGGGAATGGAAAATCAATTGATTTTCCATGTTTGGTAAGTCTACGTATGAGAAATCGTTGTTTGGCTCATGGGAAAGTAGGGAGGAAAGTGAAACCATCCTCCCAACTTGGGTTTTGTTTTCCCCCCTCATGGGAAAGTTTGAGAAAATGAGTTAACATTAAATACATATTTTTTATGACCATTTTATCCCCATTAACAATTTAGAATTACAATATATGATTAAATGCATTCTTTTTTTATTTAATTTAATATGGGTATAATTGAAAATTTATACAAACTTTATTTTCCATTCCTACTCAAAACAAACATGGGAAAGGAAATAAAGTGATATTTCCCAGTTACTTTCCCAGTATTACCAAACGTAGGAAAGAAATCTTCTATTCCCATTCCTTGGGGAATGAAAAGGGAAATGATTTCCCCTCAAATTCATTCCATGAACCAAACGAGGCCTAAGAGGTCATAGTAGTCCTATGTTTTCACATCATTGCCATCAGACTTCATATTTTATCTATAATTTATTCCGAACATTTCATTAACTGCCATAACTATAATTAAAACTCCCAATAGCATATCAATCACCCCATTTCTTTTGGTTGCCATTCCCTCTAACATATCACCCCTTAAAATTGCAAACCAAAAAAAAAAAAAAAAAAAAAAATTACATATCCAATAAGGTACATATGAAAAATATAAATATAAATCTATAGGTGATTAACATTTTGGTTTATTTAATAAAAAAATTATGCTGTTTTCCTTTTATGAATTATATGACTAGTAATCTATTTTATTATAATTTTATGAATAATAGTGTACATTCTAATTATTTTGAAAAATAATTAGATAATCTATTTATTATTTTTTTTAAAAATATATTTTTTAAATGAATCTTTTTTTACTCTTTAAATAAAGCACCTATTACTTGTTTTATGAAAAATAATTTGATCATCTTTTTATTGTTTGTTTTATGAAAACAATTTTTTTTAAACGAACCTATTTTTTCTCTCCAAATAATATACCTATTTTTTTCTCTATTAATGTACCTGATAAAACAATTTACTAGTATAATGAACCTATTTTTCGCTAAATTTTGTACCTATTTTTTTCTCTAAATAATGTACCTATTACTTGTTTTATGAAAAATAATTTGATAATCTATTTATTTTTTGTTTTATGAACCTTTTTAAATGAACCTTTTTTTTTCCCTCTAAATAATATGCCTATTATTTTTGAGGTTTTCTATTTAAACCCCACACTTCTCTTATTTCAACCCATGTTCTTAGTTCCCCCCAACTTTTAATTTAAATTTTCACAATTTGTAAGAAAACCCCACTATCTTCCCAAACTACCCTTAAATACACCCCAAACTAAAAAAATAAGAACAAAAAAAAACAAAAACAAAAACAACAAATGAAACCCCAAATCCGAAATTTAATATTTTTCTAGAGAAAGTGAAAAGTTTTACTTCTCTTCAAGAACTGTAACTGGAATTCTAACACTTGGGTATTATTGAGAGAGAGAGAGTTTGTAAACAGGAAGTTGAAAGGAGGTTTCTAAAACTTAATATGAAGAGTGGTGGGGTGTGTGTATAGATGTACTAGGTTAATTATTAAGTTGGATGACCTTTTTTGTCTTTTTATACAATAATAAAACATACAACTTAATGATTTAAGAATTGGGGTGAAAAAAGAGAAGTGCGGGGTTTAAATATAAAATATCTTTTTTTTTCTCTAATAATGTACACCTTGTATAATGAACTTTTTTTTTTCCTTCTAAATAATGTACCTATTTTTAATTTATAAAAAATGTGCATAAATTTCAAGCATACAACATACCTATTTTTTATTATAAATTATTGTGTACCTATTTTTAATTTATGAAAAATGTACGGAAATTTCAATTACAAAGTAACTGACCTCATTTTTATTTTAAATTTTTTTTTGATAAATAATATACCTATATTTTTATATGCATATATTTATAATTTCAAATAAGTTTCTAAATTAATTTTTACATCCTTTACAGCCATTTGGAAATCTTCCAAATTGAACATGTGTCGTTAGTTACACACCCCAATAACACATTAACTTATAAATACGGGTAGTTTGGGAATCCGAAAAATACAATACATCATATTTTAAGTTATATTAAGTAACTTGTTTAGTTGGATCCAGTCATTGGGTATTATTTGAAAAAATTGGATATTTTAAATAGAAAAATAAAAAGAAGGGTTGTAAGTGATTTAAAATGAATTTTATGGTCTAAGCTCAATTTACTAATTATTTTATATGCATCCCTCATTATGTTATATTCAAACGTGATTTTCCTCACATTATTACTCAAAAAGTTAGTTTCATCGTCAACCTCATAATAAAACCAGTCAATATGCAAGTAACATGTACAGTGACAGTGGCACACCGAAAATCTGCTCAGCTTCTTAATAAAATATCCAAACATATAACACTGAAAATCTGCTCAGCTTCTTGATAAAATATCCAAACATATAACACTAGCTACTAGCTACTTTTTTCTTTTTCTTTTATTTTCTAGCTACTAGCACACCATACAAATATTACTCAACTGAGCAAGTGCGAAATTAAACCATCAAACTCATCAAGGTGGTTCATCAGTCAGCTGTTTTGGGCACCTCATCGGCCTGTGCTTCCTCTCCAGCAGCCTCCTCCGCATTCATTTTCTTGGCATTCCTTCCCTCCACCTCACCAACACTACTTTTATCAGTCTCCTCCTCCTCTTCCTGAAATTATCATGTCATAAGGATTCATATGCAAAAATGTATAATGTTTAAAAAAAAAAAAAAAATAGAGAATATATATATACCAGTAGGTCCACTGCAACTTGGTTGAGGTCTGGAATGCAAGGCCTGGGCTTCAACCCTTTAGCGGAAGAGCAACCCACCTTCCACCCCAATGCCCGCGGAGTTGGGTGGGTCATGGAGGCCGTGGATGGCATTGGCATGTCAATGGTTATGGGCATTTTCATAAACAGCCCGACCCGGAAGCTTTCCATCACTGCCTCCATAACTCGGTCTTGCAGAGTCAACATGTGCCATATCTCCACCGAGTCCAAACTTCCGAGTCCACTGGAAGTCAACATCTTCAGGTACTCGCTTTTCTTCTCCTCGCCGAATTTGGTGGCCACGTACTCACCCACACGACCCACAAATTCGGCGAGGTTGATCTCCTTCGCGGACGACACCAGTGCCTTCGTCGCCGCCGAACTCGCCAGGCTGTGCATGATGTTCGGGTCGGGCATTTCGGAGTTACTGACCCGATCCAGATCAATCACCGTGCGGCCTTCATCGCTGCCGAACTCGTCATCATTCGATATCACGCAAAGTTTCATGAAGTCGAACTTGTCCGCCGCCGAGAAATTGAAGTTGAAGGCGACACCGGAGCAAAAGGTGCGAGCTTTGACCATACAGCCCTTCGGAATCGGGTCGGTGACGTCCATCACTCGGATGCTTTCTGGGCTAAGAGCTTTGTCTCCGGCGGTCAGGAGGACCATGTAGTATCGGGTTGTTTTGGCACTACGGTCAACCGGGTCACCGGTTTTTGACTTGGGTCCGAAGGCTGGGGCCAAAGGTTCGGGTTCACGGTCAATCGGGTCACTGACTTTTGACTTGGGTCCGACGGCTGCGGCCAAAGGTTCGGGTGCACGGGCAACCGGGTTACCCGCTACGAGGTCATGGTTCATTTCGGGGTAGAGGGCAAACGGATGAGATCCGAGTTGTTTGAGTAGCGTATCGGCCAAGTTGTGGCAAATAGAGGGAGCAATAGGAGAAGACGACGACATGGTTATTAATAACTTGAAGGGATGAATAATTTCGGGATGAAGAGAAGGAGAGATATGAGAGGTTTGTTTTGGAAACTTGGAAGGATATTTATAGTGCTAGCCAGTCCGTCACTTTGTATCACACCACATGTTCGAGGGAAAAAACAAAATTTGCTGCCAGGTATTACTCCAAGTTGTTTTTTGCTCCATGACCCGACCCCAACTTTTCTTTTTGCTGCAATGTGAGATATGACTCGAAGCAAGTTTTTGTTTGCTGCAAGATATGACCCCAAGTTTTTTTTTTTTTTTTTTTATAATTTTCTTTTTGCTGTGATGCTGGACCCCAAGTTTTCCCAAATTTTCTTTTTGCTGTGATGCTGGACCCCAAGTTTGCTGCGATGGCTGGGTGCAATGCGAGATGGGACCCCAAGTTCTCCCGAGTTTTCTTTTTGTTGCAATGCGAGTTGGGGAATGAGAACTTGTTGCAATGCGAGTTGGGGAGCGAGAACTTGTGAATGAGAGTTCGTGAGCGAGAACTTGTTGCAATGCGAATGAGAACTTGTTGCAATGCGAGTTGTGAATGAGAGTTCGTGAGCGAGAACTTGTTGCAATGCGAATGAGAACTTGTTGCAATGCGAGTTGGGGAGCGAGAACTTGTGAATGAGAGTTCGTGAGCGAGAACTTGTTGCAATGCGAATGAGAGGATGGGACCCCAAGTTTTCTTTTTGCTGCGATGCGAATGACTTAAAGCAAGTGTTTGTTTGCTTTGCTGCGAGATACGCCTCCAAGTTTGTTGATATCACACAAAGTTTCATGTTGAAGTCGTAGCTTTCCGCCCCCGAGAAATTGAAATTGAAGTTGAAGGCGACACCGGAGCAAAAGGCGCGAGCTTTGACACGTCATTCAAAAATAAAATCAGTGACAACATCCTTTTTCTTGCTGAACTGGAATTGCTCCTATGTGAAACGCTCAGTTGAAGGTGGGAATGAGGGTTGAGCTAGCAACGAGGGAAAGTCAAAGATAGCGGCTCATAAAAATTATAAAATTAGAAAGTGCCATACTCTCTAGCCTGCCTTAAAAATTATTGTTTTTTCTTCTGCTCCTGAGATGTCTTTATGGTAACAAGCAAATTAACCTCGGGTTTGCATTTCCACCTCATTTATGTTTGAAGTCGGGTATGTCATTTCCACTTCATCATAGTTTAAGTATTTTTCTCTCATTATTACCTCTATATTCTTAATATTCAAATTAGAAAGATTTTTAATCCCCCCCTTCATTTCCGCCCTATAACCCCCAAAAAAAAATTATAATAAAAAAAATTGATCGAGCATAACATATGTCATTTTCATTAGATTTAATTACAATTTCACTACTGGAAAGGACGCCGGTCTCTTTACCTTTTAAAACTAAAATTTGCTCACTTAATTTCCAAAATCTCTAAAAATTGATAAAATTTTCTTACTTGATCATTTTCGTCCATTCTAGTCCGCATTGTTAATATGCTTATGTGGCATGGGCTTCTTTTAACCTCTCATCACTTCGTCAAAATTCTCATCTGGAATCCCTGTCAGGAAACATACATATATAGCATTTAATAATTTAATTAATTAGCTGAAATATTAATTTACTTGCTTGAATTTTGTTTGTTATTAACAGTTGAAATATTTATATTACCACAAAACCTAAACTAATTAATCAAAAAAACAAAAATCTTTATTACTTAATTCAAAATTGAGGAAGCAATCCAAATTTCAAAATAAATTGGATTTCGGGTGGGTTCTTCTCCGACCACCTGCGCGGGAGGGTGGTTGGGGTGTCGGATTGGGTGATGGTTGGATAAGGTTGAGGGTTTTTTTTTGGTCGAAGTGTTTAAAGTGGGTTGGGTTGGGGATTTAGGGTTGAAGTGTTTAAAATGGTATTAAATTGAAACTGGGGATGGGGTTATAACTCTCAAGTCACTGCTGGCCTTTTTATTTTTCCCTTTCAATTTAGCAAAAACGAGGTCGTCTACCACGTTTTAAAAACAAACAAAATATATAATTGAAACAAAGTCGTTTTATCTTATTGCTTAAAAAAGAGAGGAAAGAATAAGAATGCACTACGTACTGCACGCAAGACTCAAGTATCACCCTTTGGGGCATTTTATCGAACAGATGGTGGGCATTTGCAGGGGTCAAAATTCTTCTCTCAAATGGAGGATTTTGGGGTTGCAGAGTTCACTTGACCACCCTTGTTTCTTTGTGAATCCACCACTGAGTGCAAAGAAAAGAAAAATAAAAGACATAAGTGGAAAATTTCAATGAAATTACTGAACGAAAAATATGTCTAGGGTGAGGGTTGGGTCGAGTCGGGTCAGAGAGAGAGAGAGAGAGAGAGAGAGAGGTGGGGTGCGATAGCGGTGGCAAAGAGAAAAGATAAGGGAGCTAAAATTACTAAAATGCCCATACCAAGTCAGCATACTTAACGGTTTTATCGACGAAAATGGTTAAGTAAGAAAATTTTCAGCAATTTCTAGAAATTTTTGTGGTTAAATGAAAAAAATTTAGTTCCAAAAGTGAAGTGAGATCAAACATCTATTCCAAACGGAAGAAACAGTAATTAAGCCTTGCGACTATTACTCTGTCAGTCGGTATTTTGCCTTCCGGCTAAAAAGTAAAACTAAAAAATAATGACTTTTCAAAAAAGTTGAAAATGAAGCTCAAAGATTTTGAAATTTCAATTTGGCCCATTGTATTTTGGAAAACCACTGAAATGCCCCCTCTATATATCCCTCCCTAAAAAAATTTTGTTTTTTGAAAGTCATTCAAACGCCGCACCCTCCACATATGTTGCTCCGTATGGAACTATGAATATGGCTGGCGTGCTGTTGGTTTTCGACACCAGCTTCACGTTCTGGGACTTATAGACAGCCAGCCCAAAGCAAGATCTTTAGCGCTCCTATGGTTGATGATAATTACCGGGTACATTGAACACAACAACCACAGCATCATGGTGGTTCAGCTGCCACAATGAGGTGAGGAATTTGATATGGAATTAAATTCATGGCAATTTGAATCTGACAATCCTGTTGAATTTTATTTGATTCTGTGTTTAGCAATGGCGTAGAACTTTTGGGCTTTTAATGGTTTGCTGATATCATCTGAGAGAATCGGGGGTTCTTCATAACTGTTCACAATAATACAGATTCAATATTGATGTGTAAGTTCTGCAATCACTCAATCTTGATGGAAAAAGTTGTATGAAGTTTCAAATGATTAATCTTATGATGGATATTCTTACATTTATGGATATAGTAAGCAATGAAATTATTATAGATGTAGGGTCTAGATTTCTTATTTTGGGCATGAATTTTGCTTTATTCAATGACAAGCTATATGTTATCAGAGAGGCAAAGAACCTTTTTTTTCATAACAGAATATGTGCTTTGTCCCCCTTTACAAATAGGCTATATATTTTCCCTAGTATTTGCTAACATTGGCTTCTGTCACGGCCTTGTGAGCAGACAGGAAAAGGGTTTTCCCAAATTGTCTTGAGAGCTTTTCTTTCTTTTTTGGGTAATAGAATACGAGGCCACACAAGCAAGTATTTGTGTTCGTGAGTGTTTGGTTTGTGACGTAAACAAAAGTGTCTGCACTCTGTACTAAACTCAAGAGGATTAGGGTGTCGGGCATGCATTTGTCTTTTGGAATGGTAGATATTCTACTTTCCAAAAGTAACGAGGCAAATGATAAAATATGGCGATTTGGAACATTTGTGTGGCATATTGATAAGCAGTTGTATTTAGTATGTACAGATTAAGCTGCAAGATTCATACGACTAGGTATCTTTAATCTGGTTTTATATCAGATAAACCAATACTAGTGTAAAATCATGGCATTTTTCCAGATTCTGCAAAAATAGACTTGATATGCTCAACTTCAGGATAGGCTCAATATAGTGAGCTAGAGGCACCTTTCAACTTCATCCCATCTCTGAAATAGGCTCAATATAGTGAGCTAGAGGCACCTTTCAACTTCATCCCATCTCTGAAATAGGCTCAATATAGTGAGCTAGAGGCACCTTTCAACTTCATCCCATCTCTGACATAGACTCAATATGCTATAGGAATGGGGATTTCTGGGTTTTAAAAACAAACAGGGGAATGTGCTGAAGAAGTCAAATATGGGAAATCTTGCAAGTTGTTCTAAGAGGATGAATCTGGTTGCTACCTTTCTAACCTAGGAAATATGCTTGGTGTTGTAAGAAATTCCATCAGGGAAGGAAATTGTTACCTTGCAGCTTAATCTGTTTTCACAAATAGATACATATTAGTGATTTGCATGCCATCCATACATGCAAGTATAGCATGGAATAAAAAGATGATGCAAAGATTCAAGAGTACCAGCACTAGATTCCTATGGAATTGGATCCAATGTTATAGTCATAGTAACACATGACGGTAACATTTCAGGAGATAATGGAAACAATCTTACAGGGCAACATATAGATATAGAGGATTGATTAACATGCTGAGAAAACAGAACTAAACTTGTATCGTGTTATCATTATAATACAGATGTGTGAATTATACATCCATATTCGAATGCAGAATTCAATAACACCCAAGGACTTCATGAATCAAGCAGCCAATGACTATATATAAGGTACATGCACTAGTTTGGGACTTGTCATGCTTCCTAGAATTTATAGTAAATCTTGGTTCTCACTGAAATTTATAATGCTTTCTCAGGTACCAAACGGAGTGCAATTGTGCAAGTGGCGGGTTATCAGTTTATATCAAGGCAGCATTCTTATCAGGATCAGCCAATCCTAAAAAGACGTCCAAACATAAACAAGGATGCATATCCCTTGCAGCAAGTACAGATGCAAAAGGAATGCATGAAGTCATGGCTCAAAACTAAGCTCCTAACATATACCGCAATTGTATATCGAATCGTTCTAATGCCACAAATACGGTAAGAAATCTAAAATTAACAAACCAGATTAAAACCAGGACAATTGTAGTCTTCAAAGAAAAAGGAAAGAAAACAGGATAAATGTGTAATGCTCAGTCTGTGCCAGAGGAGATTCCACTTCCATCACCCCCTTCTTCTTCTTGTCTTCAGCTGCAGCATCCATCATAGACCGGTCTGTAACCTCACCAACGTGAAGAACTAGTCCAACAGAGTTAGGCTCCACGGCTGTTGAAGGTCTGTCCTTGGTCTCAGGCACAATGCCAGCCTCATCCTGAAGCAAGATTGAAGCATAGGTATTCATCTTTCAACAACAATAGATCACATACATAAGAATTTCATACAATTAATCTTAACTACGTTTATTTTACGAAGGAAACAGTCTCTTTACTATACATAGAGAATTACAAAGACCGTGTACAACACACCAACTAGTACTCCAAAGATAGAAATCATGCTTTTGGCCACAGTTTACTCAATGCTATGTTACATCCTGTCATGCTCTGTTACTCGATGCTAAAACATATATATAAACGTAATTATTGACTAAGCATCTACGTTTATCCAGACAAAATTTTCTTATCACCCAAGTAAACTAAAATTAAAAAAGTTGTTACAGAATAAATATTTTACCAAACAAAAACAAAAACAAAAACAAAAAAAGGCTTGCTGTAAAAGTAAAACTCGAAATTATTTACGAAGCTGTCAATTAGGCCTCTAATACGAGGTACCGGACTGTTACCGTGGGCAGTATCCTGGCCGGGCCTCCAGCCCGGTGCCGGAGTGGGAAAAACCTCAGGTGGTGCTGGAGGCGTGGAGAAACTCAAAGGGCTTGTGCCTAATCCCATATCCTCCATTACCTTGAGCACCTGGAATGGCAGAGTAAGGTAATTCCACATCTTGACGGACTCCAAGTGATCGACCCGGGATGCAGGGCTCACCTTTTCGAGGTACTCTTGAGCTTTTTTCTCCTTTCCTGCTTTGAGCAGGTAGCAATGCACAATTTTGATGAAGCGTTTGTTGCTGGCCAACCGAACCTGCGCCACGCAGTCCTTGAGAAGAGCAGAGTCAACTGGACCGGGGTTAAGCTGATTGGCTGAATCGCTTTCATCGACAGCAATTTTTTCTGCAATAGCCTTCTCCAGGCAAGAGTGTGAGAAGCACTTGTCTAGTATGAGAAGCATTTCTTCTTTGTTCGGGAGAAACAGTTCCGGGATCAGATCGATTTCTTTGAAGTGAGATTCCATTAGGCTTGCAAGAACATAAGCGTCTGGCTTGAGAGGGGTCGACATCACTGTTGAATTCTTGGCTTTTGGATTTCGGGTTTTTGGAGAAGAAAGGCTATGCTGGTGGGGTTTGAAGAAGGCACACGCTGAGGCTTTGTCTTTGTAGAAAGAGTCATGTTACTATAAATTTTTAACAAAATTTCGTAGCTTTTTGAGAATCAACTTTGATCCCTGTCCTCATCAGAGAGAGAAACACTGCTGGGCCTACCACTGCTCCTTCCCCTACCTCTCCTCGAATCAAATAAATAACTTTATTGTTTTGATTTTTTTCATTTAAAATAATTTTGGCATTTGATATAGTATAATTCACTAGCCAGAAATGGTTAAATCAAATTGTTAAATGTTAGCTTTGTCGGAGAAGAAAGAAAACTCAAACAACAAGAATACAGATGGTCATGTTCTTGAACAAATAAAAATAGAAGGGTAATTTTCATTTTACTACTCTGAAGTTTACCAAGTTTCAATCTTTCATATACGAAATTATTTTCATCTAAGTTTCGTACCTTATGTTCATTTTCGTCTCAGTCTCATACCTAATGTTCATTTTCGTAACACTTTCATGTATCCATTAGTGCTTCTGTTAATCCCTCTGTTAAAACGCTTATGTGGCAATCAATGAATCCACATGGACCGTACATATTGCGCCATGCGGACTGGAAACAGAAAAAGGAAGTAAATAATATAATTAAAATATAAAAAAAATAAAAGACAAAGATTTATTTCAAAAATAAAAAATGGACAACTACAAAAGACCTCCCAAGTTATAGGGTCATTTTCAAGTTCATACCCATCTTTTGGGGCATTTATAAATACATACTCTAACTCACGGAAGGCCTAAAATTTCAAGGTAGGTTTTTTTTTTTTTTCCAAAGCAAAATTAAATGTTTTGAAGAGACCATGTCAACTTACCAGTCTTGAAGAGAAACAAAGAGGTTGCAGATTTGATGATTGATTTTGACAAGGGTATTGGAGAGAATTTTGATGATATAGCTGACCTATTTTAGCATTCCAAAGTTTTTAAATACACTATTGGGATAATGATGAATTGTATTATTCAACACAAGTCCGTAAAGGAAAATGTTAAGCGTACCACATTTTTATATCACATTGTGTACCACCTCTCTAATAGAGGTGGACTCCATTATTTTGATGGGCTCCACCTCTATTAGATAGGTGATACACAATGTAATATAAAAATATAATAAGTCTAGCATTAATTTACCCGTCCGTAAATTACAGAAATTAAAATAATAATAAAATTTCTCCAATAGACAATGTAACTTGTGCTATAAATGAGGAGACAAAATCATATGTTGCTGATGATTTCCAGATTGTGCAGAAATATGGCATCTAGCATGCTTCATGGGTTTCGGGAGACTTTTATTGTACGAAGAAATCAAAAAAGGAATTCCAATTACTGCCACGTGACGAGGGCAGATGGTGTGCTGTAATAAGGCTCGTGCGTCTAAAGGACCAAGCTGAACCGTCCCGATACCGCCACGTCGCCCAGGTAGAGTGGGTGACTATACTCATTCTTGCAAATGCGAGCTCCAGACCGCCAGCCATTGTCTGCATCACAACTTGCACGATGCACGTGCCCTCCATCCAACGTTTGATGGATGATTTCTCAAGCGCGCGCAACCGTTAAAATGCGAGCGGGTCCCGCTGGCACCAAAAGCCAGAAAAAGATTCGATAAGGCAAGCAGTAACAAAATTATCATAGATGATATGATTCACTTGTATTTTTGACATTTTAAAATAATAATAAAAAAAGTGTTTTTACTTATATATTTATATCTAAACTAAACATGATATGGGAGAAATTTAGAGAAATAGGTGAATGGTTCTTGGTTTCTCTATCAAGCATGAAACAATCCGCACGTGCATTGGGGTAGAAAGTTAGAAACAACTGTGATGGATTTTTGACCAATTTATAATTGAAAGCGGAGACAACCGTCTTATTCTTCCTAACAGACAACAGCTTTAAAAGTATTAGGAACAGAAGCCAAGCAAATGATACATACATAATGTATCTGCGTCGGATAATAAAATATACCCAACAAAATTCAGGTCAGCCTCAAAGACAAATGACTATCTGTGAAAGTGATGATAAGATTTATAATCCAGTACACTTTTAGAGTGGCAGAAATAATTAATGCAAATTCAATCAAAAAGTACATAAACAAATTCAACAACAAGGGGACATGATCTTCTATGGATTCAGGCTGCTGTATTTATCAAACTATCAACCACCTATCCAAATTTCAGTTTCAAAGAAAAATTTGTGAAACATGCTTCTCTCAAATAATTATTTTCTCTATGATCAAGAGCATACGTATTGTTGTGCAGAGCTTTTCCCAACCAATTTTTGCTCGGAGCCCATTTGACACTGATATTGCTGGTTATACTTGTTTTGTCTAAATTTGAATTCTGTTGAGCAGTTATTTCTGTTTCAATTGTGTAGGCTCATGTGTTTTTGTTGTTCAATTCTATGTAATTGCCCTTGTTCACACACACAAAAAAAAAAAAAAAAAAGCGGCAACAATATCCAAGCCCAATTGGAAATTACAAATTACAATACATATGGAAAGTGGAGGAGACAAGACAACTCCATCACTCTCTTCTTCTACCCAAACCTCTACAATACAAACAACCTTCCAGGAATTAGCAAAGCAAGCAGCAAATCAAGGCTAATTTATCATATCCCATAAACACACACGGGGATTTTCAAGCCTTGAAGGGTTCGGAGGATTGATTCAGTGTGACGAGTCAGAATCACAGGACATGTCCTCCTCCTCTGCTTCGTCAATAGGCGCCTTGTCCCGAGCCCGCGTTTTATCCTCATCCATACTAAGAACCCCGCCGACGCCGTCGCTGGGATTCTTCATCGGAAGAACATAGGGACAGGGGTCGTCCTCGTCCACACCACCAAAAGCCACTGCCTTGCGCTTCGCCACGTTGCTCTGCTTCTCATAACCAACAGCATAGTTGCGACCATCGGACTGAAAATTTTGAGCATAAAAAGAAAGAAAACAAGATGGCCAATGCAATCAAGTTGAAGTTTACCAACTAGTAATTAGAGAGTGTACCACAGTTTCGTTGTTGCCGTTATAATTGGCGCCGGCACCGTATGCAGCAGCAGCAGTGACATGACAACCAATATGAGCATGGTTATGGGCGGCCGTCCACCCTTGTTGTGGAATGGGAAGCAGCTGCTGCGGAGGCGGGAATTGAACATCATCGGATTCGGAGCCAATTGGGGTCTCAATGAGGCCTTTCGCAACGACCGCCTTCAGAATTTCGGCTCTCAGGGTGAGAATATTCCAGATACGAATCGAATCAAGGTTTCCGATTTCGGCTTCACTTTTGCTGCTCAGAATCTTCCTGTACTCCGCCACCTCATCATCACTCCCGTACTCGCCCAGGTACCACACCACGTAATCAGTGAACCGGGAGATGTTTTGGCTCTTGATTTCTCCGATGAACTCCGTCGCCGACGCGGTCTCATCCGGCGGCGAGACATTGAGATCCGGGATATAATTGGGTCCCCTGTTTAGTGCTGGGTCCACAAAATTCTGGTCACCATTCTCAGCCGGCACCAGAAAACAGAAATCCACCACTTGACGGCGGCTGCTGCTGCTTTGGCGTAAGGCCGTTTTCAACCTGAACGCCGTGATTGCAGACATAGCGTCTTGTCGGGTGGGTCCATTGACTGGGAGAGCAGTCAGAAGGACCTCCTCCGGCCACAAACTACTACCTCCGCCGCCGCAGTATACAGCCGCGTACACCGTCGTCTGTGGTCCCCAGAAGCTGAAAGCAGCATTTGGCGCCCCGATAGCAGGTGAGGCTCGACTGGTTGGGGTTTCGGTTCCAGCCCCTCTAATGCTACTACTGCTTTCTTCAACCTCTGCAGCTCGGATCGTTGGCAGACGGACTTCTCTTAGGTGGTGGAGGAGTAAATTGGCCGAAGAAAGTCTGAGAAGAGAAGCCTTGGCCATTGCTGCTATAGCTAGCTAACGCAGAGAGGGAGGCGAGATGTGGTTGGGGTGAAGAAGATGGAGCTTGTTTGTTTATATAGAGCTTGTGGGTCGCGCGGGTCTCATTCGTAGGAAAAGTCAAGGATTTGATGTTGCCGACCAATTGCTTTCCTTAGTATCGTTAACTCACTGATTGGGAACCACGTGAGGATTGGAGAAATTGGTTTTGGAACCCACTAATCTGCAACCATTGGTATTAGATGATGTAAAATAAATAACAATTCCATCATTAAGTTAACGTAATTACCTAATTTTTATTAGTGTGTGTTACGATTGCAGCATTTGTACATGACTGCAGCTGATGGGGGTTAAGTGAAAAAGAGTAGTGACTTGCAAACTGAAGTTTTAGATCAGAATACTTATGAACTACGACATTATAATTGTATATACCAATAAACTACGACATTATAATTGTATATGTGTGAGAATTCATCCTCTTTTATATTTTAAATTATTATTTATATTAAAATAAAATAAAAAAAACTTGGATGACTGCTGGACAAACAAATTATGTTCCGCCACCCTTGTCTCAAAAGTTGACCACAAACTTATTAATCATTTTTCTAGAACATGATGAGGAGTCCCAATAACAAACCGCAAGTAGCATTTGACGTGGCCATTTGGTTCTAGCACTTTTAGAACAAGATGAAGCCGAAGCCGAAACAAAAAGTCCGTCACCCACAATCAAGTCAAAAATCGTTCAAAAAGCTTAATTTTAAATGGGGAGAAAAAAAGAGAGAGAAATAGTTTGATACGATGGTAAGTTGTAAGAGCATTCATAGTGCAGAGGTATAAATTCGAGGGTGTGAAGTCATTTTTATATTTCCTTTACACTTTTAGGGATGTAAATGTGATTTTTATTCTAATATAAAATATGTAAAGATAAATATGTATATTTGATTTTTTATTTATTTATGTTAATTCGATTTTGGGTTTTTTTTTTGTATGTGTGTTAACGTTTTAAAATTAATTCTGTGTGTGTTAAATTTATTTTATTTTTCTAAATAAATAAACTTAAAAATATTTAAATTCGGATAAGTTATGAAGAGTGGTGATTTTTGTGAACAAAGGTTTTGCTTGTATATAGAAAATTAGAAGAAAAAACATTAGGCATTTTTTCCCATCAATTTCAGACAATTAGATGATTTTGGGGTTTGTTTAAAAATTGTTTGGGCCTTTAGATTAATGATTTTGGAGTTTGTAAAAAATTAGAGCTGTAGGATGTTTTATCTAATGGAGCACCAATTCAAATGCCATTAAATCAAGCGCATTAAGCTACTAGTGGGGCTCGAACTAAGTTATGTTGGGCGACTGAAGTTGAATTTGTGAGTGTGGGCGCATAATTCCAGAAACTTTGTTGTTCTTCTCTCTTCACTCTCCTCCTTTGTCAATTTATAACATCTCACATTGACCAACGGAGAAGGGGTGATGTGCCTTATATGTACATGCCCACCTTCATCTAGAACGAGATCTTTTGGGAGCTCACTGGCTTCGGAGTCATGGGAACTTCTAAGTTAAGCGAGTTGGGGCTAGAGCAATCCCAGGATGAGTGACCCACTGGGAAGTTGCTCGTGAGTTCCTAGAAACAAAACCGTGAAGGCATGAGCCCAAAGTGGACAATATCGTGCTAAAAGACATAAATAATATGTATAAGGCTAAAAATCACTTTTGGTCCCTGTAGTTTGGCACTTTAACTACTTTTAACCTTATAGTTTCAATTCCGTCAATGTTGACCATGTAGTTTCATATTTATAGCAATTCAAGGATAAGTTAGTATTCCTATTAATTTCTTTGACGATGCAATGGGCAATTTCGTCAACCAAAAATCCTTGAGCATAAAAACTAGTCAAAAACTCCGCCTATGCATTAACCTGAATATGCGCTTGATTTCTCTATCATTTCGCCTGGCTTTATAATAGTAGACGACAAATATTCTTTATAATAAATAAATAAATAGATTAAAACAAACAAAAGGGTTATCATCTTTGTATTTTTTTCTTTAATATTTCCAAAATTGGACCCACACTAATACTATTCAGGAAAAACACATAAAATATAGGATTAGCTACTTGTAGGGTTGGCGACAAATCAAATTGCATAAACTCCATTTATAAAATTAGCAACCAAATGCAAAGATTCTTCTCGTAGGACTTCAGTTATCACACGGTCCTACCATCACCGCCATTGTAAGAGTTGGAACTGGATCTTTGATCTCTTTTTTCTTTCGTCTTTGGGTCAAATTAAAGACAAGCCCTCTAAATAATTAAGCACTTTTAATTTATAGCTTTGCCCCCTTTATCATTTTTTATGCGTTTTATTATTGTTATTATATCAGGATAAATTAAATTATTAATTTAAGTCGCTGCCCCCATACGGCCCCAAATATTTTCTTTTCTATAAATAAGCTAGTTTTCGTTTATGTTTACAACTCTCACAAGTCAAATTACTTCTAGAAGTTCCACTAATTGTTTGACTGCATGATTACATCATCATCACATCTCCGTCACTACCGTCCACGTGTATACACCGCACATACCCTTCTTTTTTCCTAGTTTGGGAAGAGCCCCACTTTCCATTATTACCCTTTCTCTAAATTTCACCTTCGGATTTTAATATTACACATTCAAACAAGAAATTAAATCATAAAAATAATCATAATCATAATATGTCGGCTGACCCACGGCTGACCAAGAGTGTTAAAATGGCTCGTCAAATCCAAAGACCCACGGACGTCAGCAATTCGATCTAAAGTTCAGCCGAAGAATTGTTTTAAGAAGCTTAAATGAAATTCAATATATAATCAAATAAGAAGAATTTAGTTGATACTATTTGTGACATCATTAAATTAATACAATAACGTAGATGGAGATCTGACGCTGAGATGCATCTATTTGTCATGAGTTGAGAAAAATCATAGCAAAACGAAGAAAAATATAATAAATCTTTTGTCTATGAAAATGGGAGAAGATAGAAGCGAGGAAGGGAGAAGGAGAGAGGGAAGGAAGAGAGGAGGGGAGAAGGGAAGAAGAATGGCTTCCTCCCCATTCAAAGTAAAAACGGCTCTAGAGTGTTTTATGGTCTCCTTGTGTGCTAGGGTTTTGGAAGGATAATCCTTATTTGGTTAGGATTATTCTTTCCCAAAAAGATTATATGAATTATTTCAAAAGATTTAGTGAAAATTAGTTCCTTGATTTAAGGAGATATTCTTATCTTAAATCAAAGATATTCCAAAAGATCGCGCACCTGGCGGTCGCATGACGTCCTTTTCTATCATAAAGATAGTAAGATATCCAACTCCAACATGCCAAATTTTGCTGCAAATTTGTGTTAATTAACTTCAGTTAATTATTCGCGGGACGTCCTTCATCCTTTATTCTTTCTTTTTATTTCTTGTTGAATTGTGTTCCTATGTGAAATGATCATGAGGGCATCCATCAAATTGAGATGGAGGGGAGAGAATGAGGGAAGGTCAAGGATAGCGGCTCATAAAAATTAAAAATTAACAATATAAAGTGCAATCCCAATCATCAAATGCATCTAAAGAAATTCTTCCAGCAACCATTACCATCCTCACATATTTATTTTCTTCTGATATTTTGCTACAAATTGGTGTTATATTGGCTAATCATTTTGTCGTGGACCTTCACTTTGGTTGAAGAGAGGGCGATCCGCTAGAAAATGAAATATTTTGTTTTGTGGATCAAATTATATATGCATTGCATCCATGTCAAACGGAATCATCTTCTTTTTTTCACCTATTACACAAACCGACTTGACTCGGCACGAATGGGCTTGATTCAGCATTCACATGAGATATCTAGAGGAGAGAGACTTCGTTAGGTTGGAAAGTCAAGGATATCGGCTCGTCCAAACTAAAAAAATAAACTCCCAAACCTTCCTGCTTCTAAGCGCATTTTGACACATCACCAAGGCTAAAGAAGCAAACACCAAAGCTCAACATCAATAACACAGCACAAACGTTGGTCTCTCACACTCTGCGATGCATGCATTCTCTATGGAAAACCAGTCTAGCTAGCTCTCCAAAATTTGAAAATGCGCCCTAATAATTTGGGATGGGACTTTGTTGAAAATTTTACAAAATAAGTCAAATTATTATTGACAGGATTCATCCCGAATTTTTCTTCGGAATCCGCGATGAATTTTGTGTCTGTCCGATAATTTGCAGGTGTTGGTCTAAATTACTAAACCCAAAATCCACTTGCACAGAAAACACAATTTACTCACCAATCGTTCAACAAGCATGATATATAAGTCAACTACACCCTAGCAACAATTCTAATGGCCTTCAGGCCCTTTTTTCACAACCATAAGCAATAATTGATCCCAAGTGGGTCTCAGACCCTCAATCCAAAATACCACATAATCAAATTACAGCAACTATTCCCGATGTAAAAGAACATAACGTAAAGTGTTTAACTTTACAACTGCACCTAAGTTGCCTACATACTATTCTCGAAGAATCAAGCCACACATAGGAGCACTTCCACCAGTTGACTCTTGCCATGGCAAGATTAGTCCTATGGCAGGCACTATTCACGTGAATAGTGCCTGCCCTAGTCCCCTCCAGCAAAATGTGTTTCCAGCAGTTGGGGCTTGCCATGGCAATTACTATTCATTTTTTTGTTTTTTTCACAATTTTGTTTACTTAAACAATTAATTTGGATAATATTTTTGGATAAGATTTTTGGGTTCCTACGTGTCAATACTATTCATATCGGATAAGATTTTCGGTTTCAAATTTCAGATACATTTCAAAATTCAAAATTCAGATAAATTCAAAATGTCAAATTTCAGATACATTTCGGAATTCAAATTTCAGATAAATTTGAAATTTGAAATTTCATTTGAATTTCAAATTTCAGATAAGATTTTCACCCTCTAAGATTGCGCCACGTGTCATATCTATCTGTGTACATTTTTCTATAAAATCAGAGGTTCAGCTCATACCTCCCACACCAGTTCTTCTCTACATTTCCATTTCTCAAATTTTAGATTTCATTCTCCATTCTCAATGGCAGACATGGAAGAGGTTTTGGAGAGGCAAGAGCGAGAAACTAGAGAAAGAATGCGTAGACGAGCTGCAAGCAAAAGGGCGCAGAGAGAACTAGATGAGCAACTTGGCATAGCAGTTGCTTTGCTGGAGGAAGAAAAGCAGGCTCGCCGTGGTTCACGAGAAGGCCGTCGCCCAAATGTGGACAGACATAGACATTCCCGGGGTAAGAATCTTATGGAAGATTATTTTATCCCACAATCTCTGTACTCTGATGTTCATTTTCGAGGGAAATATAGAATGCAACCTCATTTGTTCAAAAAAATCATGCATGATATTTGCAATTATGATGAATATTTTGTTCAAAAGAGAAATTGTTGAGAAAAGATGTTGAGAGGTGCTTTGGTATCCTTCAAGCTAGGTGGGCTATTATCAGGCGCGCGGTCATCTATTGATCAGTGGAGATGAGATTGCATACGATGCTGATGGTGTATGATGACGAATTTATGCTCGAAGATGCAATCGTCCTATATTCATGAACACCGTCAAGTTGACTTGATGGAGCATTTATGGGCGGTGAAAGGCATGAAGGAAATGAAGGTGAATAAAGTGAAGTGAAGAAGTTGTTTTTAAGTATTATGCTTTGGTTGTGGTTGTTTATTTTTTATGCTTTGGTTGTGGTTTGTTTTATTTTTTATGCTTTGGTTGTGGTTTGTTTAATTTTTTATGCTTTGGTTGTGGTTTGTTTTTTATGTATGGAATGTTTTGAATAAAAAGGAATTTTGTTGAATATTTTCTTTATTGAATAAAAGAAAAGCAATACAACTAATAATAAAATAAAATACATGAATTAAACAAAACAAAAAATACAATGAAATCAAAGGTACATGAATTAAACAAAAAAAAAATACAATGAAATCAAAGGCAAGTAAACTAAGACATTAAAGGCAAACAAACTATTTTAATGGTTTCCATCATTTAACCAATCCGTGTTGCTAGGTCCATCGTCACGAAAAAGTCTTCGTCTCATAACATCCCTTCGTTCTAGCTTCCAAAATTGTTTTGTTTCAGGAGACATATGGCTTGTATCCATGGCCATGGTTTCCCGATCTTTTTTTTTCAATGTTTTGTTCGCGTACATACTCCCTTTCTTTGCGTACATACTCCCTTTCTTTTGCATATTCTACTTGAACTGCCATATCGTGCTCTTGTTGTTTCAAGTCCATTTCAATTCTCATGGCTTGGTGCTTTGAAAGTTCCTCCAAAAATTGAGATGCATTCTTGCTAGAATTACTCCCTCTCTTCGCCTTCGCCGCCTTCCTCCCAATAGGCCTTGGATTATTTTCAATGGGTGAGTCTTGACTCATCGGGGAATCCATAGGTGAATCCGATGCCGGCGTCTCATGAAGTGGAGTCTCGTTCAAGACTACCGTCGGACCGGTTGGAATAATTTGGAATCTCTTACAAGTCTTCACCACCTCCCAACAATGGGTATGGTTGAAACTTTTTTTCCCTTGGCCGGTAGCACCAAACCACATTTGTGCTTGTATAATCTATAAAAAAAAAAATGAAATGGAAATGCAAGAGAATTTTTAAAATATTGGCAATGCAACATGTAAAAAAAAAACTAATGGAAATTAAAGAAATAATAAAAAAAATGCAACATGTATTAAAAAAAAAAATAGAGACATATTAACAAAATATATAAATTGCAAGAAACATTTAAATAAAAATTAATATGACATAGAAATTAATAGAAGAAAAATGACAAATAAATTACCTCATTGCTAAGATTTTCTCCGCTTCGTTGGTTGTCAATCGCTTTTGCTAAAGCATTTCTCCATTTCCCCAACTCTTTATTAAGAACTTTCCACCTACTGGATAATGCCATTTCTGTACGTGTAGAACCAATTGCCCTTTCACAAAATGCTTGATGAATTTTTTTCCACATATGAGAAAATTTAATCTCATTGCCCGTTACTGGACAATGACTAACTTGGACCCAAGCCTCACACAAGCTAACATCTTCCATCATGCTCCATGCCCCTCCATTTTCATTAGAAGAACCCATAATATGCTAGAAAAAAATTACAACTTCAAAGTGAAAAAATATTGAATAGAAAGTGAATAAATTTTGAGGAGAAAGTGAACAATAGTAGAAGGAGAAGAAAATATATGAGGATTTGGTGTTAAAAGTGAAGAGTATTGGTTGGTATTTATACACAAAAAATTCTGTAATTTTTGTGTATTTTTTTTTAAAAAATTCAATTTTTTTTCAATTTTTTTGGGCAGAAAAATTGGTTGCCGTTGGATTGAAGAAAAAATTCCAATCGGAGCGACCAGAGGCGGCCACGTGTCAAAGAGCCGTTGGCGGCACTGTAGCGCTGATTCGAAATTTTTTTAAACTTTGGCGCGTGCAATGCACGCGCCAACGGTAAAAAAAAAATTCAAACTTCAGGGCTGATGCCATGCGAGCGTCAACTATTTTATCCCAGACTTCGGGCCCGAGCTAGGGGCCGATTTCGCCTTCGAGCCTGCCCGTTTTGGTGGCCTCCACGCTCGCCCGGGCTGAACTTTTGCTGCTGGACGCCGTTTTTTGACCCAAACCCCCCCTAGCCCGACCCGTCCAGCACTGCTGGACTTGCTCTAGTGGTTGAAAAGTTCCAAATTTACATATCCAACAAGAACAACACCAAGAATTACTTATAATTCCAAGGTAACCAAATGCAAATAAAGACCCAGTGAACCAATAATAACTCAATGATCATGGTGGTGGTTCTCGAAAATAATGACTTTTCTAAAAAGTCGAAAATGAAGCTCAAAGATTCTGAAATTTCAATTTTGCCCATTGTACTTTGGAAAACCACGGAAATGCCCCCTTTAGATATAAATTTTGTTTTCTGAAAGTCATTCATACTCGGGGGTTCTTCATAACTGTTCACAGTAATGCAGATTCAATATTAATGTGTAAGTTCTGCAATCACTCAATCTTGATGGAAAAATTTGTATTAAGTTTCAAATGATGGATATTCTTACATTCATGAATATAGTAAGCAATGAAATTATGGATGTAGGGTCTAGATTTCTTATTTTGGGCATGAATTTTGCTTTATTCAATTCAATGAAAAGCTATTTTTCATTATAGAAAATGTGTGTTTGCTAACATTGGCTTCTGTCACGGCCTTGTGAGCTGACAGGAAAAGGGTTTTCCCAAATTGTCTTGAGAGCTTTTCTTTCTTTTTTGGGTAATGAATATGGGGCCACACAAGCAAGTACTTGTGTTCGTGGGTGTTTGGGTTTGAGACGTAAACAAAAGTGTCTGTACTCTCTACTAAACTAAAAGAGGATTTGGGTGTCGGGCATGCATTTGTCTTTTGGAATGGTAGATATTCTACTTTCCAAAAGTAACGAGGCAAATGATAAAATATGGCGATTTGGAACATTTGTGTGGCATATTGATAAGCAATTGTATTTAGTATGTACAGATTAAGCTGCAAGATTCATACGAATCAGTATCTTTAATCTGGTTTTATATCAGATAAACCAATACTAGTGTAAAATCATGGCATTTTTCCAGATTCTGCAAAAATAGACTTGATACGCTAGAGGAAGGTTCAATACAGTGAGCTAGAGGCACCTTTCAACTTCATCCCATCTCTGAAATAGACTCAATATGCTATAGGAATGGGGATTTCTGGGTTTTAAAAACAAGCAGGGGAATATGCTAAAGGAAGGTTTCAGTAAATGACAATGTATGGTTGATATATGAACAGTCAAATATAGGAAATCTTGCAAGTTGTTCTAAGAGGATGAATCTGGTTGCTACCTTTCTAACCTAGGAAATATGCTTGGTGTTGTAAGAAATTCCATCAGGGAAGGAAATTGTTACCTCGTAGCTTAATCTGTTTTCACAAATAGATACATATTAGTGATTTGCATATACATCATGCCATATATAGAGGATTGATTATCATGCTGAGAAAACAGAACTAAACATGTATCATGTTATCATTATAATACAGATGTGTGAATTATACATCCATATTCGAATGCAGAATTCAATAACACCCAAGGACTTCATGAATCAAGCAGCCGATGACTATATATAAGGTACATGCAGTAGTTTGGGGCTTATCATGCTTCCTAGAATTTATAGTGAATCTTGGTTCTCACTGAAATTTATAATGCATTCTTTGGTACCAGACAGAGTGCAATTGTGCAAGTGGCGGGTAGTCAGTTTATATCAAAGCAGCATTCATAACAGGATCAACCAATGTTAAAAAGATGTCCAAACATAAACAAGGATGCATATTGCAGCAAGTACATATGCAAATGGATTGCAGGAAGTCATGGCTCATAACCAAGCTCCTAATACATACCGCAAGTATATATGGAATCATTGCAAGAGCAAAACCAGGATGATTGTAGTCTTCAAAGTAAAAAGAAAGAAAACAGGATAACTGGGTGATGCTTAGTCTCTCAGAAGAGACTTCACTTCCATCACCCCCTTCTTCTTCTTGTCTTCAGCTGCAGCATCCATCATAGACCGGTCTGTAACCTCACCAACGTGAAGAACTAGTCCAACAGGGTTAGGCTCCACGGCTGTTGAAGTGCTGTCCTCGGTCTCAGGAACAATGCCAGCCTCATCCTGAAGCAAGATTGAAACATAGGTATTCATTTTTCAACAACAAAATAATAGACCGCAAATATAAGAATTTCATTCAGCACAATTAATCTACCTCTATTTTACAAAATAGACAGTCTCTTTACTATATATATAGAGAATTACAAAGACGGGCACTCCACATCATAACTCTCCAAAGATAGAAATCATGCTTTGGCCACAGTTTACTCAATGCTCTATTACATCTCTGTCATTCTGTGTTACTCGATGCTAAAACATATATATAAACGTAATTATTGACTAAGCATGTATACACACATACAACATTCTTATCCTTACCCAGGTAAACCCAAATCAACAAATTTCTTACAGGAAAAATATTTACCACCAAAAAAACAAAAACAAAAACAAAAATAAAAACAAAAAAAAGCAGAAAAAGGCTTGATGTAAAAATAGAACTCCAAATTTATTTACCAAGCTGTCAATTAGGCCTCTAAAGCAAGGTCATGGAACGTTACCGTCGGCCATAGCCTGGCCAGGCCTCCAGCCCAGTGCCGGAGTGGGAAAAACCTCAGGTGGTGCTGGAGGCATGAAGAAACTGGCAGGATTTGTGCCTAATCCCATATCCTCCATTACCTTGAACACCTGGAATGGCAGAGTAAGGTAATTCCACATCTTGATGGAGTCCAAGTGTTGGACACGAGATGCAGGGCTCACCTTTTGCAGGTACTCTTCAGCTTGTTTCTCCTTGCCAGCTTCAAGCAGGTAGCAATGCACAATTTTGATGAAGCGTTTGTTGCTGGCCGCCAGAACCTGCGCCACGAAGTCCTTGAGAAGAGCAGAGTCCAAGGGACCGGGGTTAATCCGATGGGCTGAATCGCTTTTATGGACAGCAATTTGTTCTGCAAGACCCTCTTTCAGGAAAGTGAGTGAGAAGCACTTTTGCAGTATGGGAAGCATTTGTTCTTTGTTGAAGAGAAGCTGTTCCAGGATCAGATCGAGTTCTTTGAAGTGAAGTTCCATTATGCTTGCAAAAACAGAGGCGTCTGGATTGGGAGAGGTCGACATCATTGTTGAATTTTTGTGGGGTTTGGAGTTTGGGGTTTTGGAGAAGGAAGGGCGTTGGTGATGGTGGGATTTGAGGTTTTGTATTTGTAGAAAGGGTCATATTATTATAATATTTTCTGAAAAATTTAGAGCTTTTGAAGCTTTTGAAGGATCAACCTTGGTCTCTGTCCTGATCAAAGAGAAAAGAAACATTTCTGGGCCCACCTCTGCTCTCCCTCCCTCCATTTCTTGTATATTTAAGTAGAATGGCATTTGATTGAAAAAAGAAAATTAAAATTAGAAAGTAGATGGATATTAATTTGATTGAAAAAAAACACAAGTCCTCCGATACGGTATCTAAGCACCACCAAAAGGAATCCAGACAGAAAACAAAAAAGGAATTCCAGACAGAAAACCAAAAAGGAATTCCAGGATTTTCGTTGAAGCACTTACATGTCATAACTTTTAGGAAATCATGTCCTTTTATCCAATACAATCAATACACAGAGACAGAGATGTTGGGCATCGGATCAAAAATTCTACAATTTGAATGGTCAGAAACTGCCCCAAACAAATTAGGAAAATATTTATAAAATTAGAGAAAGATAGAAAAAAAAGGAAGAATGATTATACATTTGTACTCTTCTTCTGTGGCAGTTTTATGCGAGTGGTTTGAAAATGGAAAAGGGGACACTTCCCAAGTATAAATAGAATTTCAGAAGAAGAATAAATATTTTTTATTGAATGTGTGCCTAAATT
This sequence comes from Prunus dulcis, assembly GCF_902201215.1. Taxonomy (NCBI): domain Eukaryota; kingdom Viridiplantae; phylum Streptophyta; class Magnoliopsida; order Rosales; family Rosaceae; genus Prunus; species Prunus dulcis. Next base: position 18,123,395 of record NC_047651.1, on the reverse strand, counting down.
AAATATTAATATTTAATTCTTTAATGTTAAATATTTAAATTGGTCACGCTGGCTGCATCCAAACGTGCACGTGTGCTCCATCCAACTTCGATGGATGATTTATCAAACGCGCGCAACCGCGAAAATGGTGCGGGTCCCGCGCAGGCCCCCGTTCACACCAAAATCAACCATGAAACAATGACATAAGCATTAATTTGATTGAATAAAGTGCGGGAGGCCACCCATTATGCTAAAAAATTTGCCCATTCAAACTGGACACAACCGTCTTATTCTTCCCAACACACGACAGCTTTAATGTATCTGCATATTCAGGTCAGCATCCATGCTAACAAGTATTCGTCAAAGTCATCATGATATGGTGATGATGATGATAAGATTCATAAATCTAGTACAACTTTAGAGTGGCAAAATGTACATAAGCAAATTGTTTGAGCTAAACATTGTTTTAAAAAACAAAAATAAAAAGTTTAGGGGCATTTGGTCTTGTAATCAACCACCTATCCAAGTTTCAGTTTAAAAGAAAAATTTTGTGGCCTATGATTCTCAATTAATTTGTGACCAAGAGCATAATAATTATACATTTTTATTAAATTACTTGATTCAATAAAGTGGCCACACACAATATCCAAGCGCAATTACAAATTACAATACATACGGAAACAAACCCTCACTCGCTTCTACACAAAACAAACCTCTCTACAAACAAACCCAGCAAAAGCAAAGCAACAAAACAAACACACAAAAAGCCTTCCAGTATAAAAAAACAAATATATAAATAAACAAAACAATCAAAAGGGACTTTTCGGAGGATTGATTCAGTACGATTAGTCAATCAGACTCAGAGGACACGCCCTCCTCCCCTGCTTCATCAATAGGCGCCTTGTCCCGAGCCAGGGCTTTAGCCTCATCGATCCAAAGAACCCCGCCGACGCCGTGGCTGGGCTTCTTCATCGGCTGATCATAGGGACAACATGGGTCGTCCTCGTCCACACCACCAACAGCCACCGCCTTCCGCTTTGCCACGTTGCTCTGCTTCTCATAACCAACACCATAATTGCGACCATCCGACTGAAAACAAAGAAAACAGATATTCAATGCAATCAAGTTGAAGTTACCCATCTACTAATTACTAAATAGTACCATAGTTTCGTCGTTGCCGTTAAAATTGGCACCGGTGCCGGCGGCAGCAGCAATGACATGACAACGAATATGAGCATGTTTAAGGGCGGCCGTCCAGCCTTGTTGTGGAATGGGAAGCAGCTGCTGCAGCGCCGGGAATTGAACATCATCGGAGCAGATTGGAGCCTCAACGAGACCTTTCGCAACGAGCGCCTTCTGAATTTCGGTTCTCAGGGTGAGAATATTCCAGACACGAATCGAATTAAGGTTTCCGATTTCTGCTTCACTTTTGCTGCTCAGAATCTTCTTGTACTCCGCCAACTCACCATCACTCCCGTACTCGCCCAGGTACCACACCACGTAATCAATGAACCGGGAGATGTTCTGGCTCTTTATTTCTCCCACGAACTCAGTCGCCGGCGCCGTCTCATCCGGCGGCGAGACATTGAGATCCGGGATATAATTGTGTCCCCTGTTTGGTGCGGGGTCTACAAAATTCTGGTCACCACCACCCTCAGCCGGCACCAGAAAACAGAAATCCACCACTTGCCGGCAGCTGCTGCTATGGCGTAAGGTCATGTTCAACCGGAACGCCATGATTGCAGCCATAGCGTCTTGTCGGGTGGGTCCATTGACCGGGAGAGCAGTCAGAAGGACCTCATCCGGGAACAAACTAGTACCTCCGCCGCTGCAGTAGGCCGCAGCGTACACCGTCGTTTGTGGGCCCCTGAAGCTGAAAGCAGCGTTTGGCGCCACGATAGCAGCTGAGGCTGGTCTGTGTCTAGCCTCTCCAATGTTACTGCTTTCTTCGACCTCTGCAGGTCGGATCGTTGGCAGATGGACTTCTCTTAGGTGGTGGAGAAGTAAATTGGAAGAAGAAGGGCTGAGAAGAGCCATGGCCATTGCTGCTATTGCTAGCTAGCTCTGAATCAGATGTTGAGAGAGAGAGAGAGAGAGAGAGAGAGATGTGGTTCGGGTGAAGAAGATGGAACTTGTTTGTTTGCTTTATATAGAGGAAGATGGGTCCTACTGGGTGAAGAAGATGGAACTTGTTTGTTTGCTTTATTTGATTTGGAACATCTTTGGCAACAATATTTCTAGTGGAACATCTTTCATAATTCTTAGAAAGATGGTTTACTAATTGACTGAGTTGTTTGCTTTATTTGATTTGGAACATCTTTGGCAACAATATTTCTAGTGGAACATCTTTCACAATTCTTAGAAAGATGGTTCACTAATTGACTGAGGGATGACTGCCGGAGATATGAGTCGAAGTAATGATAAAAATATTTATAGTGGAACATCTTTCACAATCCCTGGAATGATAGTTACCAAGAAATAGCTGCCTGAGAAGTAACCACGTGAGGATTGGAGAAATTGGTTTTGGAACCCTCTAATCATCAGCAATTAGTTGATGTAAAATAAATAACAATTCCATACCCTAAGTTTTATTAGTGTGTGTTACGACTGCAGCACTTGTACAAGTTTCCTCAACTTGGTTGCCTGCACAAACAAATTATGTTCCGCCCACCCTCTCTCAAAACCTCAAGTAGCATTTGACGTGGCAATTTTGTTCGATCAGTTTTCGAACACGCCGAACCCGAAGCGGAAACATGAAAGTCACCCACCTGCAATCAATCGTTTTCACAAATACTTGATCGTTTTCACAAATACTTGATCGTTTTGTACATGGACAGATATGGTCATCCCCAATTCACATCATGGACCTACCGATTAATAAAATTCAACAATTTTTTTTTACGGGAAAATTCAACAATTTAAATGGTATGAGCTGTACAGGCAAAAGAATGGATGGAACTTGTAATAATATATCCAATGAAATCCAAGTACATGAAAAAGGATGAACGACTAAGACATGATTGTCAGCGAACCAACGAATCCAAAGAGTGCTATGTCGCGGGTTGGCTGTTGATCTGGTTCAGCATAAGGCCATGGATGGATCCCTATGGAATCCGTACCTGAACCAATGAGATGAGACTCTGAGAGAGAGCCGAACGAAAACGACCAAAACGAAGTTGAAAGTTGAAACCAACGAACTAGGAAAAAGATAAACAGAAAAAGAAAAAGTTAATAGTTGATATATAAATGGTAGACAAAATAGGGTTTTGTGGGACATGATTCCCACTTCGGCCACTCCCTCCTCCACAAACAATTGGGCTTTCTATTTCTATAATTAATTATGCCGAGAGTAGTTAATTATTTTTTATATGTACTCTTCATAAACAAGGATTTCTGTGATTATTATTCTTGGCAAGAAAAACGGAAGAAACAAACAAACAAAGCAAAGCAAAGCAAAACAAGCAAGCATACTACCAACTACCATATGCAATCTCTAGATTCTCTACAAATGTTGTCGTCTTCTTTAAGCTTTCGTCCAAGGAAAATCTCACATTTTTTCTAAGTTGGCACATTATTATACTCAGTGACGGACTGATTAAGCGGTAAAGAGATGCAGCTGTATTTTCATTCGTCAGAAAAATTATTGTAGGTGTTTTAAATTGCCAATATCTTTGTTATTTTACTTTTATTTATTTTTATATTACTCTACTTATTTAAGTTTATAATGTAAATAAAGAAGTACTCCTCATTTGGATTCAAATAAAAATACTAGAAAATTAAATTCCCACCAAATCAAAATATGAAAAATCAATTTTAGTGCAAAATACGATTTAGGCTAAAAATGATGGTTCATTAAGTCAATATATACTTCGTACTAAAATCTCATAAATCAAGTTTTCTTATTCGATGTGTAAGAAATAAAAGCCACCAAATATTATCTTGAGAAAATGATTATTCCGAAAAATCAATTTTCATACTTAGTCAATATTTTTACATAAAATAATTTTTCATGTATGATATGAATGCATGAAGGAACCTAAGGTTAGTTTTGGTAAAAAAAACCTTAAATGTTTAATCCACAAAGAGTTTTTAGCCTTTCAAAATTACACATTTGCTAAAAAATCTTAAGTATACTATTGCTTTTTTCTTTTTCTTTTTTTTCTTTTTTGTGAACAAAAGTAAGTGATGATGCTCTTATATTCATGCTCGTTTTCTCCACCACGTTCTGTATAATAAATAAATAAATAGAATAAAACAAAACACTCACTATCAGGAAAAAAAACATAAAATATAGGATTAGCTATTTATTTTGTATGGTTGGCGACAAATCAAATTGCATAAACGTCATTTTTAATGATGAGATGAGTGTCCTTTTCTTCACAAAGGAAAGTTTTCATTTCATTTTATAAGTAATATAATGCCGATTGATTAGTTGTCAATAAAATATAGCAACCAAAAATGCATGGTGGTGTTGAAAAAGGCAATGATTCTTCAGTTATCAAACGGTCCTACCATCACTGCCACTGTAATTTGTGAGTGTTAAAACCCCTTCAAAAGAAAAGGAAGAAAAAGCTACCGAAAAGTCTTCGACAACTGGCAAAGGGTTGGATTTGTTGGCATGTGCGAGGGAGGGCCTTCTTTGCATCGAATCTCTACACGTGTCGCCCCCAAATCCCTTTTTGGCCATTTGTCAAACGCAGGCCACCACTGCTGATAATTAGTTCGCACTCATAATGGACTAGAAAAAAAGCCCGCATGATTACTTAGAAAAAATAAGATTGTTTATATATACAATGAGATTTAATTTGTAGCATTATATTTAACTAAGGAAGTATAAGTTGCTAAAAAAGAAAGTAATAATATATTTTACAGGCTGCTTTTTATGTTAAAATAGTAGGCATATTTATATATACATTAAGATGTTAATAGTGGGAAGCAGTTATCAAAATAGCAAAATTTGGATAGTTTTGAGTACCATGCTGTTTAATTGGGCAGGTTTTGTTTTGCAATTTCTTCATGACTTTTCTTCTCTTTGATGGAGATCTTGACCTGTTATAAAAAAGTGGGAAAATAGTAAGTGTTAGTGTTGATGAATGGGGAAAATCGAGTTAGGACAATAATCATAAACATCTAATTATGTATAAACATGAATAATATAATTTAACAATTTAATAAGAAAGTTATAAATGGTTTTTAAATCGAGGAAACACAAAGTAACGAAATTAAGAGAACTAATGAGCAAGTTCTAAATGATTTTCCAATTGATGTAACACAAAGTAAACATATTTTAAATTTTGTGTTTATCTAAAGGAAAAGTTGAAGAGAGGTAAAAGAATCATAGTTGGATGTATTGAAGAAAAATTGAATTTTATGAAAAAGGAATAATGCGTAACCACTATTTCTTAATTTGAGCTCCCCTATATACATATATTTCACAAAATTTCAGCAAGAGAAAGTACTGTAAATCTGTTTAAAATTGAGAAGAAGGAAAAAAAAAAAGAAAAGAAACAAATCATCCCTGCATATAAGAATAAGAAAAGAAACAGTGCAATAAAAATATGGCAAAAAGTTTAACCCCATAAGCTCAAACTCAATTAAGTTTACCAGAATAGATGTCTTTTTGAAGAATAGAAGGAAGCACTTGATTCAAAACACCCGTTAAAAAATTTAAATATGCTACTATGTTATTTACACATCATCGATAAACAGATTATTAAGTTATAAAAAAAAGTCTATCACAAAATTTAATCAACAAATCATAAACCCTAAATTCCAACAAATCAAATAATCATATATAGTCATCTATAATCCAACAAATCATTATCCACACACAAAATCATCAATATTCATTCAATCTAATAAATCATTATCCACAAAGAAAATCATCAATATTCATCTAATAACTCATTATAAAAATTTCAACTAACTAAAAATATTAGGCATTATCATCAATTAGGGATTTAGAGTTTAAAAATCACTTGAATATGAGCTTTTCCAAACCAATAGATTAAAATCGGAGATGGAGATGGAAGAGAATGAAAACCTGGAGAAGTAAATCAAGCTCGCAGGCCAAATAAATGAGGCTCCAAAAGCAGCTCCCAACCTTTTCTGTCATACACATGAATTAATCAAACCAAACTGTCATATCAATTAATCAACAGACCATTTTTTTTTTTTTTAAGAAACAAATTTAATTAAGACAAATGCACAAACAGAGAGAGGAAAAGAGGTCCATCACAAAATTTAATCAACAAATCATAAACCCTAAATTCCAACAAATCAACAGCTTTACCATTTGACACGCCCTAAGAGAAAAATATCACACAAAAACAAATACCAAATGCACAAACCGATCTATGTTATTATTCTGATGTGAATCGAAACTCGAACTCGGTTCCTAGTGAAAATTGTGAAGACAGTAAGCTGTTATCGAACTATTAGTCATGTGCCCCTTCATGCTACTGAATGGGATTGGACAGATAAGGTTTAGAGACACGTGCTGAGGCTGAAGAATTTTTCAAGAAAAAGAAAATAATGAAATTGGGTGAAAGGAAAGCATGCACAAAGCTACTGGATGTGTGCACAGACAGCCTTCCATCTAAAGTGAAAGGAGATAGAAGCAAGTCAGTTCTATTTGATGCATGCAGGCTTGCTAAAGCCTTGCAGTCCCTGGAGTCAGATAGAGGGTGGACTAATGGGAGAAAGTGGCAGTTTGTAAGTCATGTGGGGGTGGAGATGCTCCCTTATGCCGCCAATCAATGTCGATGGAGTGGTCAGGCTCAGGAGCTCAGGCGAGGAGGAGAGTTGCTCACCCATGTCTGGCTTCTTATGGCACATCTGGGTTTAACTGAACAGTTCCAAATTTCAGAGGGCCATGCAAGGGCAAAACTGATTGTGGAGTTTTTCTTTTTTTAAAAAAAACGCGAACAGGACACAATTCACTCTGAACTTTTGAAATTATGTGTTTCTTTAGTTTGTTTTCTTGTTTTGAAGAACAATTAATAACTTATTGTGGCTCCTCTGGTGTTTGCCTCAACTCATTGTTCAGACACATTTCACTTGTAGTAAGTTCAGTTGGTTACTAACTTTAATTTGACTCACTTTGGTCTGATTAGGTATCAGAGACACTGAAATTTTTGGTGATATAAAAATAGTTTAGTTTCTTTTTGTTTATCTTAAATTACACTATATGTTTGTTCTTGAAGAAAAACCCTTTTAAACGATCGACTTCTTCACTATAAACCTAAAGAAAATTAAACCCATTTTCATATGGTGCCGTAAGCTAATTTCTAAGCTCTATTAACCGAAAGATCAAATTCATGCGAGCTGAACACTTTGCTAAAGCAAAACAGGAATTAAGAAGCATTAAGAAAAGAAAACAAAAACAAATCCCAACTGACAAAGAGCCAGCCAAAAAAATCTCCCATTCTTATCTCCCAACAATCCCAACTGAATTTAAAATCTGGTTCTGGTTGTATCAACAACTCCAACCAGATAATGAAGGTAGTTTTCAAACTTAGAAAGAGAGAAGAATTAAAATTCGTAAATCAAACACCCAAATTGAGAAACCCTAACAAACAATTTAAACCTTTAAAACTTGGAAGGGCAAAGATTTGAAATAATAACTTGGGAAATAGCTTGAACACTACCCCTTCTTTACGAATTTAAATGTTCTCTCTTTATGAGTTTGACCTAAAGTTCATCACGGGAAGCTTTCGGATACAATTATGCATTCCCAATGACAGACCTCTCAAACTTTGGTCTGCAAAATATCCATTCCAGACCATAATTTTCAAAGATCCTTCTATGTCTCATCCTTTAAATAGATTTATATAAAAAAAAGTATTGCTCTCATGAGCTATAATTCCTGCAAGAATTCATGCCTTTGCAGGTACTTTAGCCTTTCAAGTGATAGAAGAAGGACTGAAAAAAGAAAGAAATGGCTCTTCAGTGAATCTTCTAACAGAAGACTTTGCACAAAAATAAACCTAAGAACTCAAAATTCCAACTATGCGGTCTATATGAATTCACTTTCTAACATACCATTCATATTTCCACAAAGATCAAAATTCCATACATACAGAACAGTCCTCTACAGAAGCATTTTGACCTAATTTATACCTAATTTATACCTACTTTATACCGTTATGGCCTTCCAGAAAAATGGGTTCAGTGTGAATAACAGGAAGAACACACACTTACACACCAACATCCACCAAAAACTAAGGGAGCTCAATAGAAACTGATATTAAACAAAGGGCTTTATATGAAGAAATCTTATAAGTAATTGAAAGAAAAAAACTCTATTCAGATACTATTTTCCTCTGTTTTTCTCTCTCCATCAGTCTCAAAACACTCAAAACATTCAACAACATGCTCAGATGTTTCAATCCATTGCTGTACCCTAAAATTAACCTCAACAAAACACCCAATAGATTCAACAACATACTCAGATATTAGAGGGTTTAGGGTTAGAAAGCTCATTTTTATTATTATCAATAGATGGTTTACTTGCAGCTTTACCATTTGACACACCCTAAGAGAAATATATCACACCAAAATAAATACCAAATGAAATGGAACCTAAGAAACTGTGAAGCAAAAAAAGATCCATTGGAACATGTAGCTGGCGAGGTATCAAAGTTACTGCAGGAGTTTTTGGCAACTTAAATGAAACTACAACTCAAAGGAGAGGAGGTCCTTGGAGTGGTTTCAAAGATACTTAACCTCAGTAGATTGCAAGTCCCCTGCTCTGCAGATTATCTTCTCAGATAGTTTTCTGGGTGCAGCTGAAATTCAAGCAAAATATACAAACATAAGGTTAGCAATGTAAAATGACACCAACCCAAATGACCCAACAGAGGACAAAAGCATTAAAACAATAACATGCGGGGCAATGCCCTCGAATGCAAGCAATCTATGAGAAAAGTTAAGCCCAAAAAGAATAAAGCACCCAATTTCTATTTTGTCGAAACATGATTAATCTTCACTTCTTTTTTCCTTGTGTTTTATCATTAATTTTTTTCTCTCCATATTTAGGATACAGCAACCAAAAGCAGATAAAAAAAGGAATTTTTTTTTTCTTCAAGCACCCTTGGTCTTTGCTGTCCACTGTTTTATCGGCAACCAAAACAGAAATTGGGAATGATTTCCATTTCTAAGATTTCTCCAAGAGAGCAAAGTCATTGAATCGACAATTGATTAAAAAAATTAATAATAAGAACAATGGAAATACCTGAGCTAATCTGTGAGATTCAATCCCCTTCCTGATAGAACCCAAGTGAGTCGGGAAGTGAGTACCTTGGAAGATAAGAGGAAGATCATAGCGATGAAAAAGACGAAGGCAAGGAAGTCGGTAAACAATGAAAACACAAACTGATGGAAGAAATACCTCATTTCAAAATCTGTAGCTTCCAATCAAATCAATCATTAGTATTATTATCTTAAAAAAATCACAGAAACTTAGGGTACTCATAAAATACATGTTGGCAATAGAGGCGAGCTAACAATTGTACTTGGAGCAGTCAACATTGGCATCTTAATGATAAAATCACCTGAAAACACGACCCTTTGCACATTAAAACACACAGATATATACCTAAATAAAAACACATGCTTATTAATTAAGATTCAATTAAACGCCATTGAAGAAAACTATGAGCAAAATTTATCCAGTGAAAACTCAATAAAGTGGGAGATATTGGTTTTAAGGGGCCTTATCACATCAGCAAAACTCAATAACTAAAAGGATGTTTTGGGTTAACTAACAATCACATCGTGCAAAGAGATCAGAAGTCGGAACCTAAGAAATCTGTTGCATATCTCAAACTATGATATTAATCAGATAGAGAAATTTAAATTGGTTTATCGTTAAACCAAATTGAATTTCAGATACTTCACTACAGTTTCATGAACCATTAAGAGGCTAACCTGATCAGAGGCCAAGGCCAGGAGAGCAACAGACGGAGATGAGTTTAGATGGAAATTGATCTTCGAATCGAAAGAGAAGAAGGCAAGGAAGTCGGTGAAGAATGGAAGCCAAAACTGAAGTCGGTGAACTATGGCTGTGTAAAACAGTAAAAGCCTCCAGATGTAGACATTGAAGAACCAACAGCTCTCCCATTTTACCCCTCAAGCTCTCCAACCAGCTAGTTGAAATCCAACCAGACGCCTCTCAACCTTAAACCGCTGCTAGTGACATCCCAAGGAAAGAGAGGGCAAAACGGGAAAAACACAAAACAATCAGCCAAGGGCAAAATCGAAATTTTACTGTGCAAAGGGAGAGAAAAAGCTGGCTGAACAGTTTAAAATAAAGGCATTTTCGTAAATTTACTGTGCTTAGCTACAGTGATTAGTTGCATTAGGTCTTAGTATATATAGAATTTCTGCAATCCAATCCAACCACAGATTTCCTTAGTCCATTTTCTTGTTTACACCGTTTTGAAATACCAGAATTAGTATTACTAATTAAACTATATTATATAAAATTATCATAGATGATCATATCCCTAATTCACAAGGTGGGTTGCATTTATAAATAGGAAATCACAAGGCGGATTTGACTTTAGTTTCTCCTTCGGAAAGGATTTCTCCATAATGTTCATGAACAGTGCTTATGAAGTGGCTGAATAGGACTTCCCTAATTTTATTACTACATATATTCAATTTGAATAATTATAACGTGACCCAATTTTAGGTGTGATTTTTTTTTAGTCTTATTACCTTGTACCGAATATATACCTAAAATTGTCTGCTGAAGAAATTAATTTGTTGGGGGCTTGAATCTTAAAGAATTAAGCCCCATGGTTGGTTAATTTAGGAGATCTTGAGATGAGGAGAGAGACTAAGCATAACTCAATGCAGATTGCGTATAAGACGACATTGATAGATATTTTTGGACATGTGTTTGATAAAATCCCAAGGGTATTTTAGTCTTTTTCTGTAATCTAGCCAATTTTAGGAGGTTAATCAGTATGAGTCAAACGTTGAATTGTATTGTATTTGTTGAGTACTAAAAATAGTTCTATTTGTGTACATTTGAGTTAAGGTTGAACGGATTCTATCCGTGTTTTACTATTATATTATAAACTTATAATTAAGGAGGCTTAAACTTGGTTTGCGCCAATAATAATAATAATAATAATAATAATATGAAAGTTTCCCATTCTTATTGGACGCAACCGTTCCTCACTCTTTTACTACCAACAGCTCTAATCTAACTGCCAGCCAAGCAAGGGATTGGGTTAAAACTTCATCCAAATCAACCCGAAGCAACTCTAACAACCAAACAAGTTATAATCAGGAGAACGATTGTATACATAATCATCCATCTCACCTAAGATTTTCTCCTGCATCCATTCAGATTCAGGCCAGTAACAAATTTATGAAATTCCTAAAATCATAAATACGGAAATTCCACATGGAATTCCAAACTGGCAGCAAAAGCAGCGCAAGTTATTCACACAAAAACATTCTAGTTTAAAATAAATAAAACATAAAGTAGAAAACGGGGATCTCGGTATTGGCGAAGAGTCTCAACAGTCAGAGTCCCCTGCTTCAGGAATTTGGTGATTTGGCCTCATCCATACCAAAAACTCCACAGTACCGGGCCTTCTTGGCGCCTTTCCTGCCTTTTTCAGGAATTGGAAGCATCTCCTGCGGCGGCGGGAACTCAAGGTCGTCGAAGCGCATTGGGGTCTCCACGAGGCCTTTCGCTATGAGCGCGTTCTGAATTTCGGCTTCCAGGGTGAGAATATTCCAGATCCGAATCGAATCCAGGTTTCCGATTTCGGCTTCACTTTTGGTACTCAGAATCTTCCGGTACTCCGCCACCTCCTCCTCACTCCCGTGCTCGCCCAGGTACCGAACCACATAATCAGTCAGCCGGGAGATGTTCTGGCTCTTGATTACTCCGACGAACTCCTTCGCAGGCGCCGTCTCATCAGGCGGCGAGACATTGAGATCCGGGATGTAATTGGGTGCTCCACCGTCGCCGGCAGCGGCTCCGTTTTCGAGAAAACAGAATTGGTGGTGGCTGGTGCTGCTGTTTAAGGCCAAATTCAGGCGGAATTGGATAATTGCAGCGGCGGCGTCTTCAGGAGTGCGCCCAGTGAGGAGAGGGATGCGAGTCAGGAAGACTCTTTCTGGGCACAAATTACTACTTGTCCAGGTTCCGTTGACAGTGGCCGAGTAGAGTCTCGGTGGCCTGAGACCGCCTATGTTCTGTACGGCTTGGATCAAACGGATTTCTTCAAGATGGAAATGGACAAAATTGGCACGAGAGTTGGGGCTCATTTTTAAGGGTTTTTTTTTTGGGTTGAAAAAAGTGGAGAGTAAAGCTTAAGATTGTGAAGTGAGAGAGAGAATTGGAGTTGAAATTGAAGTTGATTTTTCAGTTGCTCTTGTTTTATAGGCAACACAGCAGGTGGGGTGTGGTGCCTGGCTCCATAGCTTAGCTACGGCTCCAAGCCTCCTCCATGCCTAGCTGGGATTAAGCAACGGTGGTCGGAAAAGTCAATAGTGACGATTGTCTTTTCTTCGGCTTGTTTACTTCATTTTTTGCCCTTTTTCTCTTTTTCTTTTATAATTTTATGATATAAGGCGTCGACAGCGACACTGATTAAATTTTTGACATTCCAGAACATAATATAAGGCCTCTGTTTTTGGGGTAGAGTAGAGGCCTTCATTTATGTCTTCACAGTTGCAGTATTGCATTTTTGCACTTTTTACTTTATTACTGACTTTGCTCGACCACTTTCAAATCATTAAATTCCAACCTTAAGTTCATTTTCTGTTTCAAATTTGGACACAATTATTTTCACTTGTTCCAAATGCGGAAAAACAGATTGTCTAAATAAAAAAACAAGTCCATTGTATGTATGTTGTGTTCAAATTAGGGCTCCTTTTCTTTCGTTTTTTCCTTTTACAAATTTAGTTTCGTTTTTTGGTAACTAATGATACTTACCAAATGGAAAGAAGAAGATACACTCAAAACTCAAAGTAAAAGAAAAATAAAAGATATTTACCTCATATTCCACTATATAGATTCGCATGTTAGAAAAATTTAAAACTTCCAATTTGACAGACAAAAGTATTTGTACTCAGACCTACAATATAGATTCGCCCCGCAACGGTAATAACAGTAAATCTGCATCGAAAAGTCAAACACAAAATACAAATATCAGCAAACTCCTATTAAGTTTCTGAGAATTATTAGACTAAAATAAACACAGAAACAAGGACACCGCACCACATCCTTTCCAGCAAAATCCATGTGAGTTGACCAAAAGCTGCAACAAAATCATGGCGTCTACAGTGGATTGCAGTACTTGCTTCAAAAACACAAAGAAAATTAAAGAAAAAAGTTGGGTCAACAACACCACACCTCACCCATTCCAGTAATAGCCAGGGTCAAACGACCCTATGGACTCCATGAAAGCAAGCTAGAAGGTCCCCTTTAATGGCTATGTGACCTCATGAATGGGCGAAGGAGAATGTTACAGATCTGAGGAAGAAGAAGCTGCACAACGCTTCTGTTTTTATTTATTTAAAAACATGCTAGCCAAAACAGCGTCGTTTTGGCCCATCGTTTAAATTGTTTTTTTTTTAACACGCTGGCCAAAACGAGGCCGTTTTAGTCCAGGTCTTTAAAAAAAAAAAAAGGAACAGATTTATCACACCCTTTCCGACTTCAGAACTCCAAAACCCCCATTCCAAAACCCCTCCCGACTTCAGAACTCCAATGTTATTTTAATATTTTAAAGAAATTTGAACTTTTATACTACGACCCTATGAGATAAGATTCTTGGGTCTGTCCCTGATGATAGCAAAACTTATTCAAGAACAACAAAAGTCACCAAGGACCTACAATAAAAAATACACAAACAAACAAAAGATAAGATCTATATAGATCTGGGCAAGAGGGCCCAAAATCAAAATAAATCTGGGGAGAAAAGAGGAGAAAGAAAGAAAACTAGGAAAGGAGAAAAAGTACTGTTACAACTCTCAAGTCAAATTACATCTAGAAGTTCATGCATCATGTCATTCCCGACTGCATGATTGGATCATCATCCCATCTCCATCACTGCCGTCCACGTGTGGAGCACATGCCCTTCTCTTTTTTTTTTTTTTTCCCTTCTTTTTCCCTAGTTTGGGAAGATCCCCACTTTCCATTATTACTCGTTCTCTAAACAATATTTAGTATTATTTTAGGATTGGGACAAATGGTTTTTATGGGCGTAATCTTAGGGAGATGGTGAGCGCTTTAACGGAGGCAAGGTTCTTTCTCTCACTTGTGGTTGAGAAGGTAAAGTTACTTAAATAGACTAACAATCAAATGTCCATTAAGTGTAGAGTAACTCGCCTAATTCTCTAAATTAAAACCCAATTTTTGTACTTGTTTCAACTTATATATCAATAAAAAGCTATTGCCGTTGACTTTAAAAAAAAAAAGAGAGTTACTTATTCAAACAATAAATTAAATCATAAAAATAAAAATAATGTAGTATATATGTCGGCTGACCCACGGCTGACCAAGCGCTAAAATGGCTCATCAAATCCAAGACCCACCGCTGACCAAACTTAATTTAACTAGAACCTCGCCAGCAATTGGCTCTAAAGTTTAGTCAAATAACAAGAATTGTTTTATGTAGCTCAAATGAAATTCAATATATAATCAAATAACAAGAATTTAGTTGATACTATTTGTAAGATCATTAAATTAATTTAGTCACCAAAAATCATTTACTTTTATTTACTCTCCAGAGACAAGATTTACATAGATAAACTACGTACAACCAATAAATAGAAGTTTAATTCATTAATCTATTTGCTATAATTTCATAAATCGTTGTGTACCCAGTGATGGGTTATATTGTGCTGCTGATAAAGACATTTTGAGGCTAACTGAACAATAAAATATCTGTTCCTATTTAAAATGAAACAGTGGAATGTCATTAAAAGTAGGGGGGACATGGATTGGGTTGCGTTGTTTTAGTTGAGTTAACTTTTTGTGATCGGGTTGAGCAGTTTGGTCGGGTTAACTTAAAATTAAGCATACTTTTAAGTTTTGGTTCTAACCTATACATATCGGTTTATGATTTTTTGAACCCAAAACCCGCTCATTTTTAAGCCAACTCGACCTACTATAATCGGATTTAACAGTTCGCTCGAGTTGACCAAAAATTTTGCCCATCCCTAATTAGAAGTAACATAAATATTATTTTTTGTTGTTGTTGAGAAATTATGGAATTGCAATTATAAATAAGCCAAAAAAGCCAAAGAGTCTTTGCTACAAATGAGAGGTAGAAAGCTCTCACAAAAGAGAGGTAAAAAACTCTCACAAAAGGAGATGTGAAAACAACATAGAAAACTCGAAGAGTCTCTGCGACTTATTCCAAATATGAAGAAATCACAAAAATGATGGTGATAGAGATCCAACACAAAAACGCATATGGATAACTCATACCAACTATAGCACGGAATGGGAAGATGATGCAAAGATTCAAAGAGTACCAGCACTAGATTCCTAAAGAATTGATCTAATGTTATACTCATAGTAATACAGTGAATCTTGATTTTCTGAAATTTATAATGCATTCTCAGGTACCAAACAGTGTGCAATTGTGCAAAGTGGCAGGTCGTCAGTTTATATCAAAGCAGCATTCATAAGAGGATCAACCAATGTTAAAAAGATGTCCAAACATGTTCATAAAAAATAAAAATAAAAAAAGTCCAAACATAAACAAGGATGCATATCCCGAGCAGCAAGTACAAAGGATTACAAATAAAATTTGTATTATGATGTGAGTCAAAGAACCTTTTAATATCGTTTACTTTTTTATAATCATCTACATAATATTTATTGGGTGTTTTGGGGTTTCAAATTTCTGCCCACATAGATGGAGAAAGAAGAGCACAACCAACCGAGCCATATCCCATGGCAATTTTAAGTTTCTTAACATAGAAACAAGAAAAAACCTTAAACACTCTCCGAGATAACCCTAAAGAAAAATCTCAGCCGCCTCCCCTTTTTGGGGTCGGTCGAAGTCCAAACTATTTGATAGAGGTTTGGAAACTCTTCATCCAAACTCTTGGATATTAGCGATTTATGTCAACTAGTTTGGTTCAGGTGAACCAATGATTAGGCATTTCATCAATCAAATCGGACATTTTTGGGATATTTAGCAATCTATGTCAATTGGTTTCATTCAAGTGAACCGGCATTTCGTGAATCAAAACTCAATTTGAATGCAAATTTATTTTATGGTTAGAACATAAACTTCCATTAAAATTCAAATTGATGATAGAGGGGGATTGGACAAACTAGTTCATCAGCTGCCATTAGGCCACCTCCACCGCAGCCTAATTTGGCAGGGCAAGAGGCCCCCCTAGCGGGGTTTGGACCTCCAGTGCAGAAGAAGTAGCCCAGGAAAGTCATGGGTCCCACCAGCTTGGGCAAGCCCAAAGGCAAATCTTGCATGGGCTTCAGCCTGAATGCACTGACATCAACGAGCATAAATCCAAATTTTTTTTATTGTTGGCTCGTGAGTTTCTCGTGCCAAAGGTAAAAAAATTTGACTTCCGCTCGATGACGTCACCGCGACATCATCCCTGACAGAATCCAACAGGAAGACGCCACATGGTGCTTCCCGGACGCTCTGATTGTTTTTTTTCAAGAAATCCGACGGTCCTCCTTTTGTTTGGCTAAAAAAATTGCAAAAAAATTCTAAATTTTTTATAAAAAAATACCAAAAAATTCTGGATTTTTTCCCTATAAATACCTAACAATTTTATTAACTTTCCACACCAAATCTTCATACAAACTCTTCTCCTTCCAATATTTTTTACTTTCCACTCACATTTTTTTACTACTTTCTGTTTGCATCAAAAAACAACTGGCATCTTCTGTCGAAGTCGGAGGCGCGTGGATAACTCAGGAAGATATTACGTTGTGTCAGTCTTGGGTGAACGTTGGTCATTGCCCTGTCACGGGCAATGAGATGAAGTTCTCTCATATGTGGAGCAAAATTCATGGAGAATTTTGTCAAAGATCGGGTTCCATTTTGACCGAAATGGCCTTGTCTATTAGATGAAAAATTCTGAATAGAGAGTTAGGGAAATAGAGAAATGCCTTGGCAAAAGCAAGGGAGAACATTCGAAGCGGTCAATATCTATCCGATGAGGTAAAATATTTATAATTGCCATTTTAATCAATTTAATGTAACTTTTTTTTGTTAATTGCATATTCTTTTTCTTTTTCTTGCATAATCTTTCTTTTTTTGTTTTTTGTTTTTGTTTTTTTGTTTGTTTTTGCATTTCCAATTTGTTTATATTTTCTTGCATTTCAAAATTGTTTACATTTTCTTGCATAATCTTTTTTTTTCTTGCACTTCTAATTATTTATTTTTAATAGATCATACAAGCACAAGTTTGCTTCGGTGCCATAGGGCAAGGCAAAAAAAGTTTCTTGTATCACGAATGTTGGGAAGTTGTGAATGATTGTTCGAGATTCAAAATTATTCCCATGGGTCTGCAGGTTGTGTTGAATGAGACGCCGCTCCACGATTCGCCATTGGACTCCCCAATGGAAACGGAGTCACCACTCTCACGTACTCCGAGACCTATTGGGAGAAAGGCGGCAAAGGCGAAGAGAGGGAGCACTTCGAACAATGAATGTACACAATTTTTGGAGCAAATAACTAAGAACACCGCACTAAGAATTGAGAGAGACTTTAAAAGAGAAGAAGCGGACATGGCACGACATGAAGCATTTGCAATTCAACAGCAGTAGGCACAAGAAAAAGACATGGAGGACAAAGAGATGAAAATCATGGCCATGGATACAAGCCATATGTCTCCTAAAACAAAGTCCTATTGGGAGCTAAAACGAAGGGATGTGATGAGAAGAAAACTTTTTCATGACGACGGACCTAGCACTACGAATTGGTTAAATGATCAAAACCATTAGGTTGTATTTAAAGATTTGCTATATATATTAATTTGTTGTATTGTTTCCTTTTTATTCAATAAAGAAAGCATTAAATAATATGACTATTTATAAAAAATATTTGCGCATCAAGATAAAGATTAATTAAAAACAAACCTTAATTTATTGCAAACAACACACAAAACAAACCATACTTAAAAGCAGAATAAATAAAAAAACATAATTCCAAAAAACAACACACGCAAAATGAAGCATAATTAAAAACAAAGCATAATTCCAAACAAAGCACTAATCTTGACTTCATTCACTGTGATTGCCTTTCATCTTCCACAAGTACTCGATGAAGTCAACTTGACGTCTCTCGTGAACATATGAAGATTGCATTTCTTGATAACGATCAATCATGGGGTTGTTGTATCGACCATCCCGAATTAACAGTTCGTGCTCCATTAGTTGTCCATTTGGTCTCATCGGCCTTTCATACATTCTTATCAATGCCGTATTCATGGGATCGGGTTCAAACACCTTTGGAGCATCATAATCATGCTTATCCTCCATAATCATGTTGTGGAGGATGATGTAGGAGGATGATGCAAGTCATCATAATGCTCCGCAGCACCTCCTCATCAAGCATCCGAGTAATACCCCTAATAATACCTCAACGAGCTTGCAAGATACCGGAACACATTTTCACATATTTCCTGTAACTTTCTTGCAAGGCAACAAAGCTTTTTTCCTTCTCGGATTGGGAATCGGAATTGTTTTCACATCCACCTAGGATAAATTCCTCGGCAAGGTAGTACGCACCAGAGTATACGGTATTGTTGATTTAGTACGTGATCTGGGGGGAATGACCTCGCAATACATCGTTGAACACCGGGGATTGACTAAGGACATTGAGGTCATTCTGAGATCTGACAACTCTGAAGAAGGCATGTCAAACCCAACAATCGAATAAAGCTATAGCCTCCAAAATTATATTTTTTTGGCCCTTTCGATTTTCATAGTCGCCTTGCCAAACAGTTGGACAATTCTTCCACGGCCAGTGCATGCAATCGATGCTTCCAATCATTCCTGAGAAACCTCAAGCCTCAGCTTTTTCTAGAAGCCTTTGCAGGTCCTTAGGCGTAGGTTTGTGAAGGTACTCCCTCGTGTACAAATTTTCTACTACGTCACATAATCTCACCAAGCACTCTGGGATAGTTGATTTTCCCGTCCTTGCAATCTCATCCACCTGCTCTGCATATGCCCCATAAACAAGCATCTACAAAGCAACTGTAAGTTTTTACTCCAGGAGAAGACCCAAAACTCCAACAGCATCATACTTCTGAATGAAGTATGTGTCGTAATTACAAATATCATGCATGATTTTTTGGAACAAATGTGGCTGCATTATATACCTCTCTCGAAACATAGAAACAGGATATAACGAATTTGGGATAAAGTAATCTTCCAAAAGATTCTTACCCCGAGACTCCCTACTGTTTGAGCCAAAATTGGCACGCCCAGTCCAAAATCAAAAAGCCCACAAAACAAAAAAAGAATGGGCCTTGATTTCAGAAAAGCAGCCCAAACCAAACAAAATAGGCCCATGTCTTCTACAAAATGGCAGAGGTGTAAAAAAACAAAATAGGACAATAAAATTGCCAATAAATGGCAATTCATTACCAAAACAGATCGATAAATTTCTAAAGAAAAATTGATTGGGCCCAGCTTCTAAATTCTCACCATTTATCTCAAAAAATCCATAATGCAAGTAAGCAGATCTTTTTGGAAGGCCTATTCTCAGAACCGACGTGACTACCTGACTTTGAAAAGTCAACAATTTCAACTATCATAGGAGAGTTGATTGGGAATTAATGAAAGCAGGTCATTAGCAGAAAGATTTCTCTGAAACTCTGCGACTAAAATATCAGAATCCTTTTGTATATAATTCTGCATCAGAGCAGGTGATCTTTCCAAGAGTAGGAAGCAAGGGAGTTATTCAAAGAAGAAAAGCAAACTGACCATCACGTCAGATTGTGTTCTTTCTCCATGAAAACTGACTACTGATGGCTCTTCTCTGCCAGAGTAGGTAAATATGAGAGACATCCAAAAAATCAATCAAAAACAAAAACTCAAAATGATCATTTGATCTCAAACAACCTTCAAACAACCTGAAGCAACCAAAAGCTCATTGAGTCACAAGAAAGAAGTCAGCTACAAATCAAAACTTCAAGTTTCAGACTTAGAGAAATAAGTCATTCAAAACAAGATTTCTCTAGTTACAAATTTGGCAGCATAAGCCAAGGACAAGCAGAGTTCGGGTTTTTACAAATATGAAAACCTCAACAACTTTATGGAGAGCCCTGATCAAGCAGAACAAGTACCACAGTGCAGTTACAGCTCAGTAATCCTCAAGTCCAGCAACTTCTGCCCCTTTCAGACTGAAGAAGCTGCAATTCTACCCTTTCAAAAATCCTTCCAGGGCCTGAAATAGATTAAAGCTCTGCCAAACTCGAACGTTGGTATCGATTTACAGCTGAAACTTAGCAGTTGAAGTTGTTGACAGTCCAGTCCGGCACAGGCATACCCAGTCTAGCCCTGATCAGAAGCATCTATCCAGGCAAAATGGAAGTCCAGCCCTCTTTTTGTCTTTCTAGAGTTGGTTTTTCATTCTTGAGTTTTGTAAAAGGGAGTTCTGCCTAAAATGGTTCGTCATCTTATCATTTATTCTAGCTAGAACTACCAGTTTTGTGCTATGAAAATTTTTGAAAGTCCTCACCAGTCTGAGGCAAAAAAAAAAAAAAATTACTTGGGAGATATTCATCCCCCAAATTTACAATTGCTTGCTTAGAAATCAGTAACTTGGGCGCAAGGAATCTATTTTTGAGAAGTCTGCTAGAATTCTCATTGCTAGCAGTGGCACGCTCGCACACTAAAGAAAGTTGACTTGTTGACCAGTCAATAGTTTTGAAGGCAACGGGGAATTTTACCCTACCATCACATGAACGAACATAAAACAGGCGAACACCTACGTCTGTCCACATTCGGGGCATGACAACGGCAGTGTTGCCTTTATTGATTAAGCATACACACCGTTGCTACAAGCATTTCTTCCTCTTCTTCATAGGCCTCCCGATATTCATCAGCATGTCTGCGCCGGATTTCTTCATCTTCTTGTTGTTGCCTGTCCAACACCCTCCTCAAGTTTGACATTGAGAGTAGAATGTGTTTTGTAAAATCTGAGAAATGAAGTAATAGATAAGATATGGTGTGAGAGGTATGAGTTGATGGTGTAGTTTTATAGAGGAATTCAGAAGATAAAGATGACACGTGGCACAATTTTAGAGGGTGAAATTCTTATCTGAAATATGAGATTATAACTTTTTTTTAATGAATATCCAAAATTTTTATCTAGAATAAAACATGTGGCAACCGAAATTCTCATCCGAAAATTTTTTCTGAAAAATAATGGACATGTGGCAATCAAAAGTCTTATCCGAAAATTTAAATAGAAAATTTTATCTGAAAATGTTATCTGAAATTTTATGTGGTAATTTTATAATAAATAGTGACACGTGACAACTGAAAATATTATCTGAAAAGCTTATTAAAATTAATGATTTAAAGTATTAAAAAATATGAAAAATAAAGTACAATGAATAGTAATTGCCTTAGTCCTAACCTTTTGGGGTGGAACCAAAAAAGGTAGGCTGCTATTATTTACGTGAATAGTAAACAGCCCTTACTTTGACCTTACCTTAACCTTAACCTTTTAGAGCAACTCCACCCATTTGCCTTTAGAGCAGCTCCACTGATGGAGCCCAGCCCGAGGCAAGGGCAGAAAAAAAAAAAAAAAAGTCCCTCCAGCGTGCAGCCCAAGCCCGAGTTTGGTGTGGGACCCACCAACTCGGGCCAGCCCGAAGGCCAAACCAGCCCCAGGTCCAAAACTCGGTTGCTGACGTCACGCTGACGTCAGCTAGCTACAGTGCCCCGCTACAGTGCCGCAGTGCTACAGTACCCGCTACAGTACCACTAAAAGTCCACGTGTCGCACTCTGAGCTCTCCGATCAGATTTTTTTCCTCCAATCCAACGGCAGCCAATTTTTGTGCAATAAAAAAATGAAAAAAATTGAATTTTTTTTTTAAAAAAATACCAAAAAAATACTCTTTTTTTTTCTATAAATACCAAAAAAATTTCCGATTGAGATATGAATTTTATAATAAATATTGATATGTACGAACCCAAAAATATTATCCAAAAATATTATCTAAATTAATTATTTTTATTAAAACATTTGTGAAAAAAACAAAAAAATGAATAGTAATTGCCCTTAGCTAGGGCAACGGGTGCAGACACAATTTACTATTTGCAAGGGCAAGCACTATTCACGTGAATAGTGTTTGCCCTAGCTCCACCCTTGCCATGGCTAAGGGCAAATTCTAAGGCAAGGGCAAGCTAGGGCAAGCAAGGGCTGACACTATTCACGTGAATAGTGTCAGCCTTGCCATTTATGGTTCCACCCACAAAGGCAAAGTCTAGGGCAAGTCTAGGGCAAGTCTAGGGCAATTACTATTCATTGTACTTTATTTCCTATTTTTTTATACTTTAAATCATTAATTTTGATAATCTTTTGTAATTAAATTTTCGGATAAGATTTTCGGATGTGAATCTCGGTTGCCACGTGTCTTATTCAAGATAAAATTTTCGGATATTCATTAATAAAAATTATAATCTCATATTTCCAATAAAATTTTCATAATTTAAAATTGTGCCACGTGTCCCATGTCAGATAAGATTTTTAGATATTTTTAAAAAATTATAATCTCATATTTCAGATAAGATTTTCACCCTCTAAAATTGTGCCACACACCGCTCCGAATGTTCTCCTTTGCTTTTGTCAATGCATTTCTCCATTTCCCTAACTCTTTGTTTAGAATTTTCCATCTACTAGACAAAGCCATTTCGGTCCGAATGGAACCCGATCTTTGACAAAATTCTCCATGAATTTTGCTCCACATATGATGGAACTTCATCTCATTGCCCGTGATAGGGTCATGACTAACGTTCACCCAAGACTCGCACAACGCAATATCTTCCTGGGTTGACCACGAGCCTCCGATTTCAACAGAAGATGCCATTTGTTTATTTTCTACAAATGGAAAGTAGTACAAAAATGTGAGTGGATAGTAAAAAATATTGGAAGGAGAAGAGTTTATATGGAATTGGTGTGGAAAGTGGAAAATATGAGTAGAGAGTAAAAAAATATTGGAAGGAGATTAGTTTGTATGGAGATTTGGTGTGGAAAATGAATTATGTGAGTGGAGAGTAGAAAATATTGTATGGAGAAGAAATTGTATGAAGATTTGGTGTTGAAAGTAGATAAAATGGTTAGGTATTTATAGGGAAAAAATACATACATTTTTGGTATTTTTTTAAAAAAAATTTCAGAATTTTTTCGAATTTTTTCTGATTTTTTAGGATTTTTTTTAAATTTTTTTGGCCAAAAAAATGAGAACCGTAGGATTTCTGAAAAAAATTCAATCGGAGCCACCCGGAGCCGACACGTGGCGTGTTACCGTTGGTGCTGACGTCACGACGACGTCAGCGCACTTCAGTTAAATTTTTTTTACCGTTGGCGCGTGTATTTACGGCGCTGACGTCGTCGTGACGTCAGCGCTGATGTCGTCGTGACGTCAGCGCTGATGTCATCTCCAACTCGGGCTCGAGCCCAGTCGAAGTTTGCCCTTGGGCCTGCCCGGGCTCGTAGGACCCCCAGCTTGCCCGGGCTGGATTCGTTGCGCTGGAGGTGGACTCGGGCTCGTTTCTGCCTTTTGCCTGGGCCAGCCCCTTGCGCTGGACATGGCCTTAGCCATGGCAAGGGTGGAGCTAGGGCAAGCACTATTCATGTGAATAGTGCTTGCCCTTGCAAATAGTAAATTGTGTCTCCACTCGTTGTCCTTAGCCATGGCAATTACTATTCATTTTTTTGTTTTTTCCTCCTATTTTTTAATGAAAATAATTAATTTGGGTAATATTTTCAGATAAGATTTTCGGATTCCTACGTGTCAAGACTATTCATAATCAGATAAAATTTTCGGATAAGATATTTGGATTCAAATTTCGGATTAATTTCAAAGTTCAAATTTTGGATAAATTTTTGGGTTCAAATTTCGAATGAATTTCAAAATTCAAAATTCAGATAAATTTGGGTTCAAATTTCAGATAAATTTGGGTTCAAATTTCGGATGAATTTCAAAATTCAAATTTCATACAAATTAGGGTTCAAATTTCGGATGAATTTCAAATTTCAGATAAGATTTTCATCCAATAAAATCAAGCCACGTGGCATGTCTATCTTGCCAAATTTTTCTATAAAACCAGAGTCTCAGCTCATACCTCTCACACCACATCTTTCTATATTTTCATTTGTGAGAGTTTATAATTCATACTTCATTCATTCTGAATGGAAGAATTTAGGAGATGTTTGGAGAGGCAAGAGAGAGAAACCGTAGAGCAGATGAAGTCAATGAGTTGCAGAGACAAGTCGATGAGCAAGTTCTCATAGCAGTGGTTTTGGAAGAAGAAGAGAACCAAGGTCCCCGCCATAGTTCACAAGCCGGCCGCCGCCGGAATGTGGAAAGACATAGGCATTCTCGGGGTAAGAATCTTTTGGAAGATTATTTTATCCCAACTTCTTTGTACTCTGATGTTGATTTTCGAAGGCGATTTAGAATGCAACCTCATTTGTTCAATAAAGTCATGCATGATATTTGCAATTATGATGCATACTTTGTTCAAAAGTGTGATGCTACTGGGGTTTTGGGGCTTCTTCCGGAGCAAAAGCTTACAGCTGTTATACGAATGTTGGCGTATGGAGCATCTGCTGATCAGGTGGATGAGATTGCCCGGATGGGGAAGTCCACTACGTTGGAGGCTTTGGTAAGATTTTGTCAAGCTGTTGAAACTCTGTACACTAGGGACTACCTTCGTAGACCTACTCCCAGGGACCTCCAACGGCTTCTACAAAAAGCCGAAGCTCGAGGATCCCCTGGAATGATTGGTAGCATCGACTGTATGCATTGGCAATGGAAGAATTGCCCAACTGCCTGGCAAGGTGATTATGGAAATCGAAAAGGCCAAAAAAGTATCATCCTTGAAGCGGTTGCTGGTTTCGACACATGGGTTTGGCATGCCTTCTTCGGAGTTGCAGGATCACAAAATGACCTCAACGTGCTGGGTCAATCCCCCGTCTTCAACGATGTATTGAGAGGCCAGGGCCCCAATGTCACCTATGAAGTCAACAATACAGTATACCAGACGGGATACTACCTAGCTGATGGAATCTACCCGAGGTGGACGACTTTTGTCAAATCCATCCCAAATCCCCGATCCCAGAAGCAAAAATTATTTGCTACATATCAAGAGGGATACAGGAAAGATGTCGAAAGGTGTTTTGGCATCCTTCAACACAACCTCCGGACCCGTCTGAATAATAACAAAGCGTTTGCAATATTTCACCACCTCCCAACATTCATGATGGGTGAAACTTTTTTTGCCACCCCCGGTTGCACCGAACCACATTTGTGCTTGAATCATCTATTTAACAAAAAAATGGAAATGCAATCAATATTTAAAATATATTGGATATGCAAGAAATATTAACAACATATTGAAAATGCAAGCAATTTTAACAAAATATTGAAAATGCAAAAAATATTAACAACATATTGAAAATGCAAGCAATATTAACAAAATATATATATTAGGAGATTTAACTTAATAAAACAAAAATTATAAAATACTTACCTCGTTAGTACGATTTTGCCCACTTCTATAGTTGTCCATCGCTTTTGCTAGGGCATTTCTCCATTTTCCCAACTCTTTATTGAGAATTTTCCACCTACTGGATAATGCCATCTCCGTACGAGTAGACCCCGGAATTTTTTCACAAAATTCGGCATGAATTTTTTTTCCACATATGAAAAAATTTCATCTCATTGCCGGACACGGGACAATGACAAATTTGGAGCCAAACCTCACACAAGGAAACATCTTCCATGGTGCTCCAAGCCCCTCCGGTTTCGATAGAAGAATCCATAAAAATATGAAATCAAAATGATAGATGAAAAAGAGGAAAATGTTGTGTAAAAAGAGTGAATTATAGTAGAAGTATAATGAAATGTAAGAGTATTGGTGTTGAAAGTGAAGGGTATTGATAGGTATTTATAGAAAAAAAAAAATCAGATTTTTTTAGAATTTTTTAGAATTTTTTATGATTTTTTTTCATATTTTTTTCACCCAAAAAAGCCTCAGCCGTTGGATTAGAAAGGAGAAGCAGATCGGAAGGCAGAGAGCGCGACACGTGGCAGCGTACCGTTGGCGCTGGCGTCGCGCTGACGTCAGCGCGCGCAGTTCAAATTTTAATGCACGCGCCAACGGTAAAAAATTTTTGAACGCGCTAGCTGACGTCAGCGTGACGCAAGCGCTGACGTCAGCAACCGCGTTTTGGACCTGGGGCTGGTTTGGCCTTCGGGCTGGCCCGAGTTGGTGGGTCCCACACCACCCCCGGGCCTGGGCGCACCGCTGGAGCGAAATTTTTTTTTTTTTTCTGCCCTTGCCTCGGGCTGGGCTGCATCAATGGGATTGCTCTTAGGGTGGACATGCTCTTAGCATTAGTACTATATCAGCTGGTATTTTGCCCGAAAAAGTTAAACTCCAAAATAACGACTTTTTGAAGAAGTCGAAACTGAAGCTCAGCTTAACGGTAAGCTGATTTCGGTTTAGTGAAGATTCTGAAATTTCAATTTTGTCCAACGTACTTCGGAAAAATAACGGAAATGCCCCTTTATATATAATCCGTAAGAAATCTTAAAAATCATTCAAACGCGGCAACGTCCACAAATGTTGCTCCATATGGAATTATGGATGTGGTTGGCTTGCTGTTAGTTTTCGACACCAGCTTCACGTTCTGGGAGTTGTAGGCAGCCAGCCCAAAGCAAGATCTTAGTGCTCCTATGGCTGATGACAATGAGGTGAATATTTTGACATGGAATTGATGAGTTTTGAATCTGACAATTCTGTTGAATTTTACTTGCCGTAACCCTCTTGCTTCTGTGTGTAGCTCGAACTTTGTGTTTTGCAGATATCTTCTGAGAAGCTCAGGGGTTCTTCATAACTGTGCACAGTAATGCAGATTCAATTAAGGTGTAAGTTCTGCAATCACTCAATCGAGATGGAACAAGTTGTATTGTTTTCAAAAGATTAATCTTATGATGGATATTCTTTCATTTATGAATTAGTACGCAACGAGATTATGGATGTAGGGTCTGGTTTTCTTATTTTTGGGCATGAATTTTGCTTTATTCAATGAAAAGCTATATGATATTAGAGAGGCAAAGAACCTTTTTTTTCATTACAGAATATGTGCTTTGTCCCCCTTTCCAAATAGGCTATATATGCCATAGTATTTGCAAACATTGGCTTCTGTCACTGCCTTGTGAGCTGACAGGAAAAGGGTTTTCCCAAATTGTCTTGAGAGCTTTTCTATCTTTTATGGGTAATAAAATATGGGGCCACAAGCAAGTACTTGTGTTCGTGGTGTTTGGGTTTGAGACGTAAACGAAAGTGTCTGTACTAAACTAAACTAAGGAGGATTTGGGTGTGGGTGGGGCATGCATTTGTCTCTTGGAATGGTAGATATTCTACTTTCCAAAAGTAACGAGGCAAATGATAGAACATTTTTTATGTTTAGTATGTACAGATTAAGCTGCAAGATTCATACCAATCAGTATCTTTAATCTGGTTTTACACCTGATAAACCAATACCATGGCATTTTTGCACCTTTCAACTTCATCCCTTCTCTGAAATAGACTCAATATGCTATAGGAGGGGGGTTTTTTGGGTTTTAAAAACGAGCAGGGGAATATGCTGAAGGAACGTTTCTGTTAATAACAATGCATGGTTGAGATATGCGCAGTCAAATATAGGGAATCTTGCAAGTTGTTCTAAGAGGATGAATCTGGTTGCTACCTTTCTAACCAAGGAAATATGCTTGGTGTTGTAAGAAATTCCATCAGGGAAGGAAATTGTTACCTTGTAGCTTAATCTGTTTTCACATATAGATACATATTAGTGATTGCCATACAGAAAAGCAACTATAGCGTGGAAAGATTATCAGCACTAGATTCCTAAAGAATTGGATGTATCATAGTAACACGTGACGGTCACATTTGTGCTTAGAACCAGTTTGTAAGGACAATTTCAGTTCAGGAGATAATGGAAACAATCTTACAGGGCAGTATATAGAAGATTGATTATCGTGCTGAGAAGACAGAACTAAACATGTATCATGTTATCATTCATTTTCAAATGCAGGGTCCAATAACACCCAAGGACTTCATGCATCAACAGAAAACAGCCGATGACTAGATATAAGGTGCATGCTGTAGTTTGGACTTATCATGCTTCCTAGAATTTATAATGAATCTTGGTCTTCTGAAATTTATAATACATTCTCAAGTATCAAACAGATTGCAATTGTGGAAGTGGCGGGTCATCAGTTTATATCAAAGCAGCATTCATAACAGGATCAACCAATGTTAAAAAGATGTCCAAACATAAACAAGGATGCAAATCCCGTGCAGCAACTACATATGCAAAAGGATTGCATAAAGTCATGGCTCCTAATACATACTGCAAGTATATATCGAATCATTCTAATACCGCAAGAGCAAAACCAGGATGATTTTAGTCTTCAAAGTAAAAAGAAAGAAAACAGGATAACTGGGTGATGCTTAGTCCGTGTGTCAGAGACCTCTACTTCCATCACCCCCTTCTTCTGCTTGTGTTCAGCTGCAGCATCCATCATAGACCGGTCTGTAACCTCACCAACATGAAGAACTAATCCGACAGGGTTAAGCTCCACGGCTGTTGAAGGGCTGTCCTCGGTCTCAGGCACAATGCCAGCCTCATCCTGAAACAAGATTGGAACATAGGTATTCATCTTTCAACAATAAAATTGATCACAACAGAAGAATTTCATACAATTAATCTTAACTACGTTTAGTCTCTTTACATAGAGAATTACAAAGACCAGGTACTGAACACCAACTAGTACTCCAAAGATAGAAATCATGCTTTTGGCCACAGTTACTCAGTGCTCTGTTATCTCTGTCATGCTCTGTTACTCGATAATAAAACATATACACAAACGTAATTATTTGACTAAGCATGTATATGTACACATACAACATTCTTATCCTTACCTAAGTAACCCAAATCAACAAATTTCTTACAGTAAAAATATTTACAAAATAAATAAAGGCTTGCTGTAAAAGTAAAACTCCAAATTTATTTACCAAGCTGTCAATTAAGCCTCTAAAGCAAGGTGACGGAACGTTACCGTCGGCCATAGCTTGGCTGGGCCTCCAGCCCGGTGCCGGAGTGGGAAAAACCTCAGGTGGTGCTGGAGGCATGAAGAAACTAGACGGATTTGTGCCTAATCCCATATCCTCCATTACCTTGAGCACCTGGAATGGCAGACTAAGGTAATTCCACGTCTTGATGGACTCAAAGTGCTTGACCCGGGATGCAGGGCTCACCTTTTCGAGGTACTCTTGAGCTTCTTGCTCCTTGCCAGCTTGGACAAGGGAGCAATGCATAATTTTGATGAAGCGTTTGTTGCTGGCCATCAGAACCTGCCCCACGCAGTCCTTGATGAAAGCAGAGTCGACAGGACCGGGTTTAATCCGATGGGCTGAATTGCTTTTATCGACAGCTATTTGTTCTGCAAGACCCTCTTCAAGGCAAGACTGTGACAAGCAGTTTTCCAGTATAGGAACCATTTCTTCTTTCTTCTGGAGAAACTGTTCTGGGATCAGATCTAGTTCCTTGAAGTGAGATTCCATTAGGCTTGCAAGAACAGAGGCGTCTGGATGGAGAGGGTTCGACATCACTGTTGAATTCTTGGGTTTAGGATTTTGGGTTTTTGGAGAATAAAGGCTATGGTGGACGGTGGTGAACTTTGAAGGCACACGCTGAGGCTTTGTATTATAATTTTTTTTTTAAAAAAAAATTAAGAAGATGATCCATGTCCCCATCATCAAAGAGAAAACAAAAAAAAAACAATTGTGGGCCTACCAACTGTTTCTTTGGTAAATACCAACTGTTTCACTAGCTAGCCAGGAATGGTTCAATCAAATTGTTATTTGCAGTTTGGTCGGAGAAAAAAGAAAATTCAATTAATAATTAATAATAATACAGATGGTCATCTTCTTCGCTTTCAAATGCAACGCAAGTTTAGATTCTCATTTCCATGTGTTTTAGTTATCTGAGAAAATTAAAGACATGAGTATTATTGGGTGTGGCTTAGAAGTAACTAACCATGGTCATTGCTTATTGCCTTTTCTCAACCAATAAAAGAAAATAGATGGATATTAATAAATAAAAAATGTAAGTCCATTGAAAAAACAATGGAGCTTAAACAAATGCATGCAAGAGTGTATTTTGTGCTATAACTTGCAACTGTTGAGGATAAAAAATCATACGTTGATGATTTTAAGGACCATGTATGGTTATGCATGTGGACATTTATCAAATTT
Organism: Prunus dulcis; assembly: GCF_902201215.1. Taxonomy (NCBI): domain Eukaryota; kingdom Viridiplantae; phylum Streptophyta; class Magnoliopsida; order Rosales; family Rosaceae; genus Prunus; species Prunus dulcis. Next base: position 18,092,883 of record NC_047651.1, on the reverse strand, counting down.
TGAGAAGAGTAATAAAAATACATATTAGGTTAAAATGATGAGAAAAATACTCTTGAATGAAAATGAAATTCGAGGTCAGGATAGTTGAAGCACTTATAATTTTTAGAAATCATGTCCTATCCGATACAACCAATACACACAGATATTTGGCCATCTGATTAAAAAAAAAATTCTACAATTTGAATCCAGACAAATTATGAGCTGTTTATTTTAATACATTAACAAAATTCTTTTATAATTTTAAATCTCTTCGAATGAGGCTCAAAGATGAAAACTTTGAACGCAAGGAAGAAGGAAGGAGTTTTGGAATTTGGAAATGAGAAATTCCAAATACTGCCACGTGACCAGCGCATATGGTAATGGTGGTGTTGTAATAAGGCTCGTGCGCCTAAAGGACTAAGCTGAACGGTCCTGATACCGCCACGTCACCAAGGTAGAGTGTGGGTGGGTGACTATACTTACTTGCTCTTTTGGTTCAACTAGGCGACGGATAAGGAAACGCATTGATGGCCCACCGGGAAAGAACCCACCAATGACAGGCCAATAAAATATAATGTACCTGAATCGGATAATAAAGTATAGGCAGGTTAACATCACGGCCAGCAACCATTTATCAAAGTCATCATAATGATATGATTATAAGATTCATATTCCAACTTTAGTATTAATGTGAGAGATAGAAATTCATGCAAATCAATCAAAAAGTGCAAACAAATTCAATGACAAGGGGCCATTTGCGACACATGATATATACAACGCACACTTCATTAAATTAGGACAACGAAAGTCAATATCTCTCCACAAATCCTAGAGATAACTGTAGTATTTACGACGAAAGTTAATATCCTTTTCTCACTTTTATTCTCATTCTTTTATATCTATATTCTAGTGAAAAAACGAAAGAACAAAAACTAAAATGTAAATAATTATCAAACCTTGTGAACAGATACCAACCAAAATGCATAATGCAGGGTGGGACAGGTGATTGATTTGTAATATTCTGTTTCTAGTCATCAAACGGTGCTTCCTACCGTCACCGCCATTGTAGTGTTGAACTTGGAATTAAAAAAGGTTGCCCTCCGTTGACCAGATTGGACTTTGAAGTGAGCGTTCATTTCTTCTTCACATGTTAGGAGATTTTGGGATACTATCATGGGCCTTGTTGGCCCTGCTACGCGTTTTGGCTCTTCTTTGATGGGGTTAAAAGCTTTAATTTCTTCAATAAAGTGTGACGCCACCAATGAGAATACAGCGTATAGATGGTTTAGAATTTTAGAAATTTTTTTTTCTTTTATTTCGTGTAGCTTGTGCATCAAAATACACACGTGTCGCCATCTATAGATTTTTTCACCATTTAGCAAACGGGGTCCACAACTCACCAAATCGACTCCCACGTAGAATGAAAGCAAACCTGTTCACACCAACAAAAGCGACGGGAGAGACTGAGACGTTTGTATTTACTAGGACTTACTTAAAAGAACATCTCTCACGCAAACGAAAAGGCTAGTTTATATAAAACAAATAAAGATGCACATTCATAATGAATAATGAAAACAAATAAGAGCAAGACATTTGTAACAGCTTTCAAGATTTCTATTGATTACACTTAGCCTTGTAAGCTATTAATCAGTCATGAAAATGGTAACCCGAACACACATCTATTTACTTTCTAAACAGGATTGCGCAAATAAATAAACAAAGAACCAAACGGAAAATGTTGTTAAATATAAGAATTTGTTTTTAAAGAAAAAGCTATTAAATACAACAGTTATTCTCGTTGATGGTCGGCTGGTGTCTAATCATTGGCGTGACGATAACCGGGGACCAGACCCCGCCAAAATTGGGCGCGACCGCATACAATTTTTGTCCTGCGCGTGTGGCACAGTTTGTGGACCAAAACGCATCGCAGAGCAGAGGGAGGCTGTCTGCAGGAGTTATAGTGTGCAAACACGAGTGGAGTGAAGCAGGTGAGCCCAGTACTTGTCTGGATTCTATGGGCACGGAAAAAGTGAAGAAAGAAAAAGTAGAAAATCACATTTCTTGTTATTTTCAATCTCACCCGCAATTTCAGTGGAAGGGGTAGTAGTGGTAGTGTTTCACTTTATGACTCCAATTGTCTAAGTTGGCCCCTTATTACTCGATACACATCAAGTGATGCTCTTATATTTTCTATTTAATCGTATAATTTTTTGCTGCTGTTAATCGTATTATCTTTGTGTTTTTTATTGGCCGATGTTTACAGAATGATTGAGGAGAAGGTCGCTTTTAATTCAGCTGTGTTTTAATTGAGGGCGTTGAATATAATTCATCCGCTGCTTTAATTGAACAAATAACAAACGTGGTTGGGATGGGAGACTCCTTCCAGGGCCAAAGGGCTTTAAGCTTACCTCACCCAAACTCACATTTTTCAGTCAATCTTTAATAATTAGGCTGTTGTGACAGAAGAAGATTTATGGAAAAAATTAGTCATTTATACATTGCAAGGACAAACTTTGGTCACTCATAATTTAAACCTTTTGCTTGAATTTGTATGATCACTGCAACCAAAAGACCACCCTTTACTCTATTATTCATTAGGAGTTTTTTGGTTTGTATTTGCTTTCGACAGTGATACGAATCTATCATTACATGGTGGATTTATATTGTTAGTCTGAGTACAAGTGTTTCGGGCTGCTAATAAGGGATTTGAATATATATTTGTTGGTTGAGGCGTAATTGTCTCCAGATCAATTCATTTGGTCACTACCCATTTCTGCACTTTTGTGGCCTTGTACTATGTTCATTTCTTCAATAAGTACTATAACTTTATTTATTTATTAAAAAAAAGATGAAAAAAAAAAGACCACCCTTCATCAATTTAGCTATTTTTTCTTCAAAATAATTAAATTCATGCAACTGTGTGCAGCTACCTCACATGATTAATTGGTCCATAATTCCAAAAAGGATGAATATATAAGCAGTACAAATTGATTATTCTAATACATTGCAATAACAAACCAATCAAGGAGACATAAATATATATGTCCCGATAATACAACATCGGAACATCCGTATATAATAATACCCGAAAAACTTCCAGCCTGGATCCAGACCAGCATCTTATTTATGTATAACTAAAGTCATACATTCGTGTATATATAATTGCAGAAAAAAATTAAAGAAAAAAGTGGATGGATGGATGGATGGGGCATTTGAACTGGTGGGTTGAGGCTGATGATGATGAGTCCTCTCCTCTGCAGCTTCAGACTCATGGATTGGCGGGCTCATCAATACGAAGAGCTCCACAGTGCCTGGCCTTCTTCCTCTGGAGATGCTGATCATACGGATCCTGGTCGTCCATAACAGCCACCGCTTTGCGCTTCTGGTCCTGATGATGATCAGCCTCATCACCGCTGCTCTCGTCCTCCTCATCAACAACATCATAATTACCGCTGCGCTGGACCTCTTCCTCATCAACAACATCATAATTTCGAGCATCCGAGGACTGAAAATTGGGTTTAACATATATGGGATGCATAATACAAATCTATAATAATCAAAGGTAATTAGACGGCAGTCTGAGAGTTGGATGCATAAATAATTTATAAATACCAAAGTCTCTTTGTTGTTGTCGAACCAAGTTGATGCTTGCTTGTACTTGTAATCAATCCTAGCATCTTGGTTGCCGGAGGCCTTATAGTGATGTGGCGGAGCGAGGACCAGATCCAGCGGCGATGGAAGATCCTCGACGCGAATTGGGGCTTCGACCAGGCCTTCATCCACCAGCTCCTTCTCAATTTCACCTCCCCGGGAGAGGGACAGCATATTCCAGATCCGAATAGAATCAAGATTCCAAAGCTGGGGTTTGGTCAAGCTGCTCTTGTTCTTCATGTACTCCGCCAGCTCCTCGGGGCTCCCGTGCTTGACAACCAACGAACGCACAGCATCGATAAATAGGAGGATGTTTCTGTCCTTGATTCTTAGGACCAGCTCCGAAGCTGAGACATCTGATGGTGGCAAGTTGAGGTCCGGGATGCGCCTCGCCGCGTAGTTCAGATCGGCAAGCTCAGGTGGCGGCAGAAAACAGAAACCCACGACATGATGGCTGCTGCTGCTGTGTAAGTCCATGTTCAGGCGGTAGCCCGCACTTGCAGCGATTGCATCTTGTCGGCTCAGGCCGTTGACGGGGATTGAAGACAAAAAGACCCTCTCTGGGCTCAAGCTTGTGGTACTGTTTGTGCCGTTGGTTACTGCGGCCGAGTACAGTCGACTGGCATTTGGTGACATGATATCAGCTGAAGAGGGTCGATTGATTGGGCGTGAATGGACCCTTTGAGGTTCGTTACAGCTTTCTTCAACCTCTGCAGCTTTCATCGCATGGAAATGGACTTCTCCTAGGTGGAGACGGACTAAATTGACAGCAGAAGAAGAAGAAGAAGAAGAAGAAGAAGAAGAAGGGATCATTTCAAAGGGGTTTTGAAGAAGAGACGAGATAGTCATAGCCTCGGTGAGGGGTTTTTGAGAGAGAGAGAGAGAGAGAGAGAGAGAGAGAGTTGAAACTGAGACTGAGACTAGAGAGAGAGAAAGAGAGGTGATGGGTGTTTTGGATGTTGAAGTGTAGACCGAAGGTGTGTTATTTATGGAGGAATTTTATTTTATTTGTATTTTTTAACAAAGGTTCCATTTCATCTTGTTTAATTACGTTTTAACAGTAGATACCGGCTTCACCTTGAGAAGAATACAATACGGAAATTCATAAAATTCCAAAGCATGACATAAATAATCCCCAGAAGTTTCCACGGGCCTTCCTTTTATGCCTTTGACAATTATTCCGGTATTTCACTTTTGCGTTATTGACTTTTGAGAAACGTTAGGGAGTTGGGATAGGTGGTGCAAGCCAGTGGGTGGAAAGTTTTTTTTGGGGCCTGTAATGTTAACGATTGGATATAGTTGGTGTCGTGTTCATTTCCTATTCCGCCACATCTTCATTTCATCTTGATTTCAAGAGTAAACAAGGCCGTGGGGCACTAATTGTTTTGTATGGCGTGTTTTCTTTGTCATGTTTTTTATTAGTTTTAGATAAGGCGTTGAGGATATCCCAACGCGTAAGTGTGTATTAATATTATAAAGCTGGTAACAGTGCATAATGTTCGAGTTCAATGACATTTTCATTATTTTTCAAACACAAAGTACATTTACCTAGTCATGGGTGTAAGGGAGAGAGACAGAGATCACGTTGGGTCTTGGAATGTAGCTAGATACCCCAACTCTAAACTATATATATATTGAAATAACATACAATATTGGGTTATAAATAATTTAACAGAGATTATGGAAAATGGTAGTTTATAATAGCTAGCTGCAAAGAAAAATTTGCACCGAACCATCTGGGACCACACATGGACACATCATCTCTCATAACGGCCTTATCCCACAAACCGTATATTTGAAAGGGTCTAGTTCAACCAAATGAATAAAAAGACGAAGGAAAATTACTTAGGTTTTGAGTGACTATCATTAAGTTAATTACTTAATTGATAATTTTCAGCGAGGTTTGTTCAAAATCTTCAACAAACTCTCAGTCATATATGTGCTATACTGATTATATTGTAACTCTCAGTCATAGTTATGAGATGTTAATTTCAAAGTTTATAGTGTAACTTAAAAGAATAAATATATCACTTAATTCCAATGTCTGAAAATTATTCTATGTCCGATCGAAGTGATATAGTTGCCAGAATGATAGAAGTTTTATTAAAGGTCGAATAAAGAGGTTTACATTTTGAGCTAGAGAATTGAACGATCAAGTTGGTCCAACTTTGACCAAATTAACTGTCATCTGTTGCCAATTTCTGTTAGTGACCAAATTCATGAAAGTGCATCATCGTCCTCAAACACGCATGTGTTGTATATATGAAAAGAAAACTTTTGGCTGACGATCAAGAATTCAATCACCAGTTCATAAATGAAAATAACAAATATATATAAATATAAATATAAATGCGACGAATTATTTGTCTGGCAACGGATTTACAAACCAAGATTGATGTCCATAGATACAGGAGAATTCAATTACACAAGACAAGACAAAAATAGCCAAATATAAATACAGTGCATAAGAAAACAAAAAAATATTAAATATAAAACTGCCGACCAAAAGAAACATTAGATAAAACAAGAACTGATAGGTTCTCAGAAGACGGTAGAGCATCTGATAAGCTATCATTGTGTAATGATGGGAGTGACGGCAAAGGGTCCCACTTGTTGATCTGGCATGGTCAGCGGCAAAAGTGGACGTGGCCTCCTCACTCGACGTCGTATTGCACGTATGGGGCGAGGGAATATTCTATGTCCAATTTGGGCTTGGATCTGTCTCCACAGCGTGCGAGCCAAGCCCAGCAGCAGCCAACCAAATAACAGCAAGATGCTCAAAAAGCACAGCATAAAGGGCCAGCTTGAGTAGTAGTTTGGAAACACGAGTGAGAGGATTGAGGCTAGCGAGGCGAAGCCAAACAGTATCATGGCCATGTGAAACCAGGGATAAGGACTATCCGGGTTAAGAAATCGGTGCCTAACTCCAAAGGCCAGGCTATAAGCAAGTAAGGTGTAGAGAACGATGTTCATGGCCACAGGGCGCGTCTTAAAAAGATTTTCATTAGGGTATTTCATCTGAACGAAGGTCAAGAGAATAGGGATGACAAAGGCCAGTATGTCGTGGACAGATGTCGAAGCCGTCAACGTTAATATTTGAGTAAAGTTGAAGAGCCGCAGATTGTTCAAAGGGTTTCTGAGAGAAAAACGATTGATTTCCATGTTTTGTTGTTTTTGTTGTTGTAGTTTGAGAAATGAGACAGCTATTTATAGAGTGAGTTGAATTGTCGAGCAGGAACAATCATCTAGAACAACTGGTCGCCCAAGCAACATAAATAAATATCCGTACAAGCTTGTATTAAAATATTGCGCAGACATATATATAGAGAGCAAACAGGTCGGTCGGTGCTTGAGTTGAGTGTGTGAGTAGCCACATATATTATGTGTTGGAATGAGCAGATCAAGACCGTCAGAGAGTGATTAGCGCTGCAAGGAACGGTTGAGATCTTCCGTGACACCTTTCATCATGGTTTTGAATAAAAAAAGAAAGGTCGAAAATGATGCATGCAATCTCATGCTGCAGAATGCAGATTGCGGCGCAACTGAATTGATAGAAGATTATTGACGAAGTCTTTTTTGTAAAAGGTATTTTTGGTTTCTGTCCAATGTGGATGCTTACGTGTTTGGGTTTCCACTTGTGCCGCCATACAGGGCAACATCGACTTACAGATTGAACGTGTTTTCTTTAACTTTGAGTCTTTGACCTCTATCTATGCACCTAATAGTCCAAGGCCCAATACTTTTTATTACTTTCTCAAGTTCCCTCATGCCTTTTTGCTTCTCTCTCTTTCTTTAAAAGAAAAATATATATGTGAGTGATGGTCTAAATTATAGGAGGAAGGAAGTCATGAGAATTTGAACTTGTAATTATTGTTTAGTAAGTTAATATCATTTTTATTGGGTTAGACCTCGTTGATGCGTGTGCAAGAATTTAAGAAGACTTTTATGTCTAGAAGGAGGCAAAGGAAAAAAAGAAAAAGAAATATTTGGTAACCATGTTATTATCATTTGAAGCACTTTGTCATAGGTTGGAGAAAATACGAGTGCTATCGATTGAAGAAGGTAAGGCATACAAGTAAAAATAGTCAAGCTACTACCCTGTCTTGTAGTGAGATAATGATAGGTTCACAATGCACTTTGAATTTTAGGATATTTTCGTTTAATATTGAATTTCAAATAAACTGCGTGTGATTGGCGCAGGAAGGCGTCGTTTCGTTTGCATCCATTCCGAACTCACACACGTGTCCTCCTCCTCTGCGGGTGATATGATTGTGAGCTGGATTTTGTCACTCGGATTTGACTCGAGCAACCTAGGCTTTGGGCTTTTGTTGGGACTATGACAGCTAGGGGTGGTTGCGATTCGGTAACCGCGAATTTTTACTCAAACCGCAAACCGACCGACTATTTGCGGTTTGGTGATTTTTGAAACCGCAAACCGACCGCATTTTGCGGTTTACCGCATTGCGGTAAACCGTAAAAATGCGGTCGGTTACCGCGAATTTGCGGTTTAAAACCGCAAATTCTCAAGCATTCACAAAAATATAAATTTACAACCTAAATAAATAAATACACAACCTCAATTTCTCAAGCATATATAAATTCACAATCGATTCCAATTCTCAAGCATTCACAACCTAAGAAAATTAAAGTTACAATTCCAAACATTCCAATTAAAGTTAAACTTCTCAAGCATTCCAATTCCAAATCCTTTAAAGTTACAAACCAAAAGCAAAATGAATTAAAGTTACAACCAAAAAGAAAAATCCAATTCAAAGTTAATTAAAGTTACAAACTAAAAGGAAAAATGCAATACACCAATGTTACAAACTCAAGTGTTGGTGGTGAGTGGATTTGAAGAACCCCTTTGTGTTGTTTGAGCACCAATGCTATCTACAAATAAAACAACATAGTTTAGTACATTTTATTATAAGAAGAAGCATAAATAACATTAGCATAAATAAACTAATTACTTACAAGTTGTCATATCTTCCATTTCCTTGTAGAATTCAACCTCATCATCCGTTGGTTCTTTGTAAAAGGAAAATTCGTCCGCTCTAAGCCAATCACTAGTACACACTAATGCCTCTACCATTTTAGGATGCAAAGAGCTTCTAAAAGGATCCACAATCCTCTTGCCTAGGCTAAAAGCATTTTCACTAGCAACCGTAGAACTTGGAATTGCAAAGATATCCTTGGCAACTTGTGAAAGAATAGGATATCTTGTTTGGTTCCCTTTCCACCAATTCAAGAGATTGAATTGTTTACTCAAGGGGCTCTCAAAAGGATCCGTCAAGTACTTATCCACTTCATTGAGATCGAGAGAGAGAGGAAGAGATGAGTTCGATTCAGGTCTGTGAGAGAGAAGCCGATTTTGAGAGTTGAGAGAGAGAGAGAGAGAGAGAGAGAGAGAGACGAATGGGAATAAGAGAGTTGAGAGAGAGACGAATGGGAATCAGGAGAAGAAACAGATTCCAGGTTTTCATCTCACGGCTACAGAGAGAGAAGAGAAGGGTTTACAATTTTACTTAATTATTCATAGAGTATAGCCGTGCGGCTATACTTTGAGGTTTTCGGTAACCGCAAATTTTGAAAATCAAATACCGCAACCGCAACCGCAAATGCGGTTCGGTTCTTAATACCGCGATTGCGGTTCGGTTTACCGCGATTGCGGTTTTATTGCGGTAAAATATCGGTTGGTTTTTGCGGTTTTTCGGTTTAAAATGCCCCCCCTACCCGCCGCTGCTAT